>NC_080595.1:23051541-23397791 GCF_027887145.1 Ammospiza caudacuta | reverse complement strand
ATTTAACAAAAGGGCTGCTGGGTTGGGGAAAATAAGCTTGAAAACAAGCATTTACTGTTCAGTGGATGAGTGTGAAGCCAAAATGCCAGAACAAAGCAGAGGTACCAAGAGCTTTTTAAGCCTCATTGAGAGTCCTCCCGAGGTTTGAAAATGCATTTAAAAAGAATTAAATCTAACAACACATTTTAAAATAATCAAAGAAAATTGTATTGGAAATAGCCATCCCAAACACACAATAAATTGTCTAGCCACATTTTTAAATTAACCACACAGTGTGATATATAAAAATCAGCAATAACATTTTACAATTCTAATAATAACATGCAGTCTGCAGGCGTGTGATTCAGTACACATTCCTTGGGAATGTATTTGGCCTTTGGCCCTGTGTCTCACAGGGCTCCTGAGGAGAGAGCAGCATGCCTATAAATTTATGACTGGATTACCTGTCATGTGTTATTCCTTACCTAATTGTTTCTGTAACCTATCGTTATCCTTATTATTGTTCTTTCCCATTATCCACTTAGGACTGTTTAATGTATGTGTTGTAGGGGAAACAATGGAATTCCAGTCACTACTGCATTTTTCATGAAAAGGCTATTTTTATCCCAAAATACAAACAATGTGGCTATAAATATTCCCTGTCCTCCACATATTGAATTTTGATTCACATTTAAACATTGATTTCAAAAATATTCTTTTCCTTTTATGGTTAATACAGAAACAAATGCTGTAAATTAGAGCTGGATTCTGGGGAGAAAAAGAAAATTACCCTCTGCTTAGGACCTCACAGCACTGGGTGCCTGGAAATAGTTGGATGGGATGGAGGAAAAGAGTAGATGCACACAGAGTTGCTGGTAGGCAGAGATTAGGGAGCAAGGGCTCAGGCAAAAGCAGCAGCAGCCTGGAGTACAGGATGAGGGGAGGCAGGGAAGGAGATGGGCACACAAGGAGAGCACCCACTCCTGTGCTTCAGAGTGGCAAACCCCACTTCTCCCAGATGGCTCCTTTGGCTGTCCCCAAGCACCTGTGCCATACTGCAGCACTCTCTTGGCTCTGGATCTGCTTTTGCCCTTCATCTAGCTCACAGAGTGCCCTTTACCCTCTCAGACAGCTTGGTATGATGGATCTTGATGACATTTAGCCAGAATTTTCTTAAACTTTATGTTTAATTTAAAATCATCCATGACTGCATTCAGATGACTACTTCCCTGGTCACAGATATAAATCTGCTACCAATAGGAGTAGAAAAGGCAACTGTAAGTAAATTTCTTTGACTGTTAAGATTTATTCCTGGTACTTCCTACTAAATCTGTGGTAGTGAGATGAGAAAATAATTCAAACTGGTAGAAAACATAGCATTAGTATATGCAATGTTTTGCACAACTGTAGTAGAGTTCACAATTAAAATTGTTACAAATATGACAAAGCCTCTCTCTGCACTTTACAATTTTAAAATATGAAGTCTAGTTTCCATTGCATGAGGTAGAGAGGCATTATGCCTTTGTGTATGTGGTGAAATAAGGACACAGCAAGGGTGACCAACGTGGTCAAGGACATAAAAATACACAGGCTGTAGCCACTTGTTCCTAGAGGCTACTTAGCAGACTTAAGGTAGACAGAAAGTAAAAGAAACACAATTGAAAACCTGTTATTTTTGATTTAAAAATTATTATTTTTGGGGTTTGACAACTATGTCTACTTAAAAAAAATTGAGTCAGACTTCCTTAGTAGAAGGTATTCTATAGACACTTATAAAAAGCTTCTTCAACATGGTTTGGAAAACCCTGATACTTTAGTCATGGCATTTCATGAGACAAACCAGCCTTTTTCAACATAGGAATTAATGTGGAGCATATTTTAGAAATAAATATTTTCTTTACTTATTTTAGGCCACTTGTCATAGTTTAGAATTTTAGTCCTGTTTTAGTTTTTTTTTTTTTTAATAGTAAAATGTTTTAAACAATTTTATGTTTTGCCTTCAAAGGACAGTAATGGAAAATCACATCACACAGCAGCTTCTGCCCACGCTCACTAGCTAAAACCATAATAGCATATGTTAATGTATACTATTTAATGGACTTTTAATTCCCTTATAATTTAGGGAGTTGTAAAGAGAAAGTAAAAATGTGGAGGAAGAAAAAGAGGATATCAGTATGCAGCAAGAATACATTTATAATTTTTGAAGCTTTAATTTGAAGGAAAAGGTAGATTTACGTTACTGTCAGAATAGCATTACCATTACCTCTTTCAGAGAAATGTTCACTATTCAAGTGTACAGTTTAAAACTATGTCAAAGAGAATTTCCTCTTTCAAAGACTGTTTTTCTAAAAAAACAAAGAAACAAACCAGAGAAAACAGACCCTGCTTATTCTCCTTCCTGACCTATTCCTCCAGGTTGACAGAATGGCCAGTTTGGAGAGCAGACTAGGTTCACATGAAAGTGGGAATATTGGAATTACTCAGTCACTGAGGCACAAGAAATGTCTCCTCTCTCCCCAGTTTTATAGCATTGTTACTCCACTGAGTCTGGGAAGAAAGTTGAGCTATCAAGCAATTTACAGTAAGCTCTGTTTAACTGCATGCTTTGGAAAGTAGGTTCATATGATATAATAGATATTCTGTCCAAAAAAAATCCATTTTACTAAATTGCTTCCAGGTTCAGTTTTAAATTGGTAAAGATATAACTCTTATTTAAAATCATGTTTTAAAGTGACACAAAATAACTTTTGTGTTTAAACAGACATCAGAGCTTTAACATGCAATGGCTCTGGGCATTCCTAAGTGAGGTGCTACTTCTGTTTGTCCCATTAGAAAGCCAGAAATACAGTCTTTCCAGAGGTATAAATCACATGTTTTTCTTTCTCAAGTATCACAAATACCAGATCATAAACCTGTCAGTGGTGTTGGAAAGTATATTGGGAACAATGGAGCTCAAGCCAGAGCAATTTTAGAGAGGAAATTCTACTTTTTACTGAAAGAAGATAATTCATTCTAGCCTCTTGTTTCTTTGAAACATGGCAGCTCAGGGCTTTGGCATGTTAAAGAAAGCATATGTTAAAGTAATGTCAGGCACCTTCAATTACAAGCACTGACCCCAGCCTATAAAGGCATTTAATCTTCCAGTTGTACTTAAAGGTGTGCTTTGAGATGGACATCTCATGTTTGAAGTTAAGGAATTCCATCTCAATGGAAAAGTCCTTTTCAGGCATTACGTACCATTAAATAAAGGATAAAGGCTGCATATTCAACGTAAACAAAGTTCAATTTTTAATTCCTTTACTGTCTCCAGTAGAGGAAGGACAGCAAAAAAGGGAGCATCCTCCACCCTTTGAATTCTTGTACACACTATTGGTATTACCCCAATATGGACAACACAGGCTCAGGATTTCTGCAGCATCTCTCAAGAAGCTGATGGGTGCCCCAGCAAAGGAAACTATCCCACTCATCTAGAGATGTAGCTGTCTACAAAGGTGAGTACATGATGCACCACAGAGAAAACGTCTTCTATTTCCCATGTGCAAGCTGTAGTTTATTCCTGCAGATAAAGAGTAGGAATCCTAACTAGATCACCATAATGGATACATTTCATTGGATATGTTATTCCCATCTTACAATGGCATTTGTGCACATCTCTGATTTTTTTTTTTATGACCTCAAATTCTTTGCTGGGTTAAGGTTCAAACAGGTATTATATGCAACAGAATTAATTCTGGTTTATGTATATTTGTGTGTGTGTGTGTGAGTCATTCTGTTTAGGCCAAGTAAAATAAATGCAAAGACAAGCATGTTAGCAGCAAAGTGACCCTTTAGAAGTCCTAAAAAATTACTCTTGCAGTCCATAGTCCAACATTTAATAATGCTGAACTTGATAAGGGATCTCAGAACCTGAAAAAGGAGATCTGAAAGGCACCTTTATAGAAAACAATTGATTTGCTTCATTTCATTGAAATGGCTAATGCTTTGATGGCTCATATTTACAATAGCTTGTCCTGTTCTTCAATGGAGTTGATATGTTGGAGTCTTTAACACCATAAACTTGATCAAAACTTCCTGGGTAATAAACAGAGCGGATTTAAGATGTGCCCCCCCCCATCATACTACTGCAGCCCATCTGTGTGCCAATTTGTAACTAAAGACATCAAGAAATGTGTTCTTCATGCTCAGATGCCCTTGGTAGTCGAGATTAGTTCTGAGAGCTCAATATGCAAACTGGGTTCAGAGTCTGAAAGACTTCAGAGTGAAAGATTTGACCTTCTGTAGTAAAAGGCTGTATCTGGCTAAATCTATTACTCAAAGTAGAGATTTTACACACCTCACACTGAAATCTGTGTTTTAAATTTTACCTGCCTTCAAAACAAACCCAAATCTGAAACAAAACCAATCCCCAAATCTCTCCTTATCTTTCAGCTAAGCATAACTGTCTTCCCAGCATCCCAGAATTTCCATCAACAAGAAGAGTTTCCATGATCATACAGAGCCATATTTGGGGGTGAGGAGTGGGGACTGGTTGAAGGTTTTGGCAGCAGCAAATGGAAATTTTGACTTCTCACTGTCACACATGAGAAGTATCACTCCTGCACATTGTCAACTCTGTGTCATGACCACTGTGTCCCAGTGATGGGACATTCTGGCAGGACTTCTAGGAAGTTCATCTCTTCATCTCATCATCTCATCTCATCTCAATCTCCCCTCATCCTGTCTGCTCAGTTAATTATTTATTTGTCAAAAAGAGTAAACAAGGGGATAAAAAATATAGATAATCCTTTGTCTTGCAATGCTGCAGTAACAGTGTGGCAACTGGGTCTGAGAACTAGGCAACCACACTAAGAGCAAAGTTACTTATCACACACTTTTATGCTGGCACATATCACTGATCATGTTTTTTGTCATGCTAAATTACAAGCAACTTTGAAATTTTAAGTGTGTATTAGCAACTTTATTTACGTCTCGCTCTTGAAGCTTCCTCCTTGCTTTCCATTCCAAGGGTATTTCAGAGACTTAGCAACGACAGACTATTAAGACTAGAGAAATATATTTGTAGTACTTGCTGCTCCCACATTTCACTTTATCACTTGTTTGCTTGCAAACCACTGGAGGCACATCTCAAAGTCTATTTTCAGCCATGGAGATATGCAGATAGGTGTCCAGTGTGATTTTCACACAGGCTTGGTGTCCAACTCCCATAAAACCAGTAACTTTATAAAACTGGCTCAGAATCAGAGCCTCCATCACAGACATTTCAACAACTACACTTCTTTGCATGACTACAGACTTATTAAATTCTTTGAGCAAAACTTGGACACTTTCAATATATTCCCATAAATACCTAAAAATAAATACTTCCTTTTATTCTTATCTACTATTGTTGCATTATAAAAAAACAACTTAAAAAAGGAGGGAAAGAAAAAATAAAATTGCAAATTTGCAAGCAACTTGTGAAGCTCTGTCAACAACAGAGAGGACTTCCTGCATTGTTCTGCCTGATGTGCTCCTCTGAAGCAGCTATATGGACTAGTGTTCCTAAATATGAATCACCTTTTCCCTATTTGTGTGAGTTTAGCTGTCCTTTTGACACTCTAATGCCATGAATTCTTTCAGAAATATGATTGATTGGATCAAAGTATTATGCTGCTCTTTTTCTTCAAGCAAATTATCTGCAGTGCTGGAGATTAAAATAGGGTTTTTTTCTAGCAAAAGTTCATCCATGTGCCTGCTCTTGAAAAAGACCACACTCTCTATCTGTTATGTTGCTCAAGAAAACTAAATACATTGATGTTTAGGACAGATTTTCATAGAACAATACAATGTAACTCATAGGAAAAGCATGTATAAATACCATAAAAAATTATAACAGTGAAATCACCTGCAAATTACAGAAAATGTCTAATCCAGGTGAGTAGAAAAAAGGGTTAAAAAATTGCAAGAATTCTAGAAGCTCAGATGACTTTGGAAACACAGATCAAAAACAAAGAGACTGGAAGTATAATTAACTCCATTACTGCTCAGTCAAATGAAAACAGCTGTGACACCCTGTCTTATTTATGACAGCAGCAAATAGCTCTATTCCCTTGCTGGTTATTGCTGTAGGACAGCAGTGGTTCTACAGCAGGTGAAATAGAAACAAGCTGCTAATATTTATGTCACTAGATCAGGCTATGGATACAAGATTTATGCAGAAGTTCTATAAAAATATCCAAGTAGCTTTTATATCTTCTGCAGCAATCCTTTTCCAATAGCAAACTAAATATCTCTTTATTAAATATGATCCTGTGCTCTAAGTTGTACTGAGGCAAAAAGGCAGCTCTCCCACTGCTGAAGATGAGAATGTATTTTCACTGCAAACCCAGATTTGTTCACTCTAAAACATAAATAAAATATTTTAGCTCTCAAAACCACTCAGTTATTTGCAAATCCAAGCTAGACTTTGTCAGTGTGGAGTGGGATATGTGGTAGCTTGGTTAGAGAACTGTTTGCTGTACTTTGAAAAGCCTGTGCTTTTAACAATATGGAAAGCAAAGAAGATAAACAGCTTTCAGATAAAACCCTTACTTTACTAGAAAATGTCATTACCTCCTTTGATATATAAAAAAAAATGTTCGTGGGCAAATTTCCTAAAGCAGTTTTTTACCCCACTGCTTTAATCACTGTGCTTACCACACCTAATCGCTCTTCTTACTCCGACTAACTGCCCATTAAATAATGACTGAAAATAAGATTGTCAATAACAGGACAGAAAATAAAGCAAGTAGGATGTTGCATACTTTACTGCTAACCTTTTTACCCTCTCCCCTGCTCATCACCCTCCCTCCTCCCATTCCCCTCTCCTTTTGAAGTTGCCTGCACTCCCCAGCTCCAAGGTCCATTGACACTTGCTCACTACCACAGCCCCTACCTGCACCCCCACAGATCCAAACTCCTTTATTTCTCCACTCCTCTTCCATTATGCACCAGGAATTTGCTCTCTAAGCACTTCACTTTGGTCCCATGGGGCCAGATTGTCTCTCAACAGCCCCTGCCTTCCAGGGCCTTTGGGCAGCCCTGACATCCCTGCCAGAAGAGGTCATCTCCTCCACTTACCCCACGGATCCCACACCACGGTCACAAGTGGCAAACTAGGTCCTGATCCCTCTCCTAATGTGGGCAATATCATGTGCCCAAATGGTTCTTCCCACCCCACCCAAAATGATACTTCTCCCCTTCTTTCTGGTTATTTGACCTAAGGAGCATCATCAGGAACCAGCCTCTGGGGTTTGGCTATGCAGGAACACCTTTACACCGCTGTGTCACCATCCCCACGTAACAGGAATAATGGAACAGATGAATTTGGGAACCAGACTGATGCCATGTGTCTTTGTGTCCCCCATCTGCTTCTTGCTTTTTTTCTTTTTTTTT
Organism: Ammospiza caudacuta; assembly: GCF_027887145.1. NCBI lineage: Eukaryota > Metazoa > Chordata > Aves > Passeriformes > Passerellidae > Ammospiza > Ammospiza caudacuta. Next base: position 23,390,399 of record NC_080595.1, on the reverse strand, counting down.
TTAAATATTTCTCCAAAATGCACAGTATTGATAATGTTCCCTGGGACTTTTTGGGCCTGTCTACACCATATCCAAACAAAATGCCATTAAGATGATCATCAGGGTTTCAGAGGAAGGTAGAAACAAATCTGCCCTTTTTCTACCACAAGATATGTGGTTTCTACAGAGATAGATGATTCTAAAGGGTTCAAGACTTTCTCCTCTTTCACTTTCACTGAAATTAATGTGCATAAATTGGCTGAATAACTACACATGTATTTAGGGATTTAGTTAAGCATGAGCACAGCATAGAATGTGGTGAGTTTTCCATGTGGTCTGACCATAACACCTTTACTTGTTCTTTTTGCACCTGTCCATAAGAAACCATGGGCATCAGCTCTCTTTGTGGTAGCCTTTAGCATCTCAACTAGCCTTGAAGACACTTTTTGATCCTTACTCTTCCAGTGATTCATGGTAGAGGATACAGGAGTGAATCCCTGGATCTGACAAGGCTGTGAGCAAAACTCCAGCTGGCCTCAGCTGCACTAAGGTCGGGCTGCAGGCAGCCCTGTGGGCACGTGCACAACACACACATTAAGACTACTTGGCACCTTAACACTAACACTGAGCTACTGTTTCCAACTCTTCCACAACCCAGATGTTGTTTTCCTCAATCTGGCAAAAAAACTTATCCAAGTTTTGAGTAGCTGTGGTAATAGCTGCAGATTTTAACTCACAAAGGGACGAATTTTGCCTGTGTTCACTTCCTGCAGAATGGAGAAGGAGCTCTAGATGCTCGTAGGAAATAAGAATATAGTAAACATACTTTCTAGCCCTTTTCTTAGGCAATGAAATTACTCATTCCTGCCTAGTACAAAGGCTTAGCCCCACAAGGTAATTTATACAAACAATCCAAATTATGGAAGTGGTAAAGGCATGCTTGGATTTGGACCACAAATAAAACTCTCCCAAACCTCACTGAGATCCCAAATGATTTCCCTGCTTCCAGGAGAGACCCTGCATTTCTTGGCTCTCAGCCTCCCTGCAGCTGCAGCACCATCCCAGCTGTGAAGGCCACACAGTGGCCAGCTGTGCTGGGAGGGCTGTGCTTCCCACAGAGCCACCCCTGTGCACCCTGCTCAGAGAGCTCTGGGACAGATGAGCTGAACATCCCGGGCAGCCACAGCCACCTGGGGCCACTTGCTGCGTGGTGTCACTGAGAAGACTCAAGAGTGGGGTTTTTCATTCCAGCTTGGGGGAGATGGTCAGATTCTAAAGCTTGTTATGGAATTCCATTTTTGCCTCCTCTGGGTGAGTTATTTTTCTGTAGGAAATCACCTCCAGCTCTAGTGAGGCGTCGCTCTGCAGCAGCCCTCAAGCACGGCAAAGCACAGAAGAGCCAGAGCTCAGTGAAACAAGAAATGGTCAAAAGCAGGGCAGGGTATGGGGGATGCTTCACAGGGCATGCAGCTGGCAAGGCTGGATCCCTTTGGATCTTGGCTTAGGAAGGGGTTGTAAGGGACCTGAGGCGCCTGCACAGAGAGGGCTGGTATCCCTCAGGATTTAAGGAGCCTTGTACCCTGTTGGACAAACCTGTAGGAGCACAGGACAGCCAAGGTTCCTCAAAGGATGCCACAGATTGCTGGATCAAGCTCTGAGAGCTGACAGGGAGTCCTGGACCACTGTACAGGAAAACATCCTTCTCTTGCCTTCTGCTAAGGGCCGTGCCAAGCCCCAGAACATGGCTGACATGGTAATGGGAGTGCTAATACTGGAGACTTCATCTCTGCATCTCTCTTTCTATTTTTTGGCTGGCCCAAGAGCATGACTAAAAGCTTTCCTCTATTATAGTAGCAAAATCAGATGATCCTCACATTTACTGATGAGAAAGCATATGAGGCTACACACAACCAGCACCAAAATAAACAAAAATTAGTTTTGCAGCCTTAATGACAGATTCACTTATTCTGGCATATCTCCCCAAATTTGGTCTATAACTTAAAGACAGGCAATGTTTAAAATTTCAAAACAAGAAGTGCAGGCTACCCTGGGACAATTCTGCTGATCTTTCAGCAACATAATCAAGAGAAGAATGTAGTCTATGAGGTATTAATATTTTTAGAATGAAATAGTTGTTGCCTTAAAAAAATATGCCATTTGATACATTTTATCCAGAGAGTAGAAATATAATAGTACTCCAAATCAAAACACCAGAGCTAAGAATAAAATTTTAAAAAATACATTTAAAACGTACTGTACTTTGCTAAAATAACAGCTAAATGTCAGTTTATCTTTCTGTATAGGAATAGCTTTAACCAGTAAAACACTACAAAAATATTTTGTCTTTTGTATAGGGACCTATATTAACTCTACTTTGTGAAGGGAGGAAAAAAAAAGATTTTTAATTAACAACTGGAAATTGCTTATTAACCTCAAAATAAATTAATTTCTTTATCTGTCCCTAGCCCACATCACTGAGATGGCAATAGTAATTAAAAAACAGATAAACTGTTAAAAGTCCATAACTTAATGCACACAGGCAACCAGAGTTCTTAAGTGTGCAGTGATAGAGATATTAAAAACCATCACACTGATAAGATTCTGCTTTAAAGATGAGACCTCATATGCCAACTTTCAACAGAGAGTGATTTCTTAAAGTCAAGCCATAAACCCTAAAACTGGGATTTCATGGCGACACTATAATTTATAATACTTCTGCAGTTTTCAATTATTCAGATGCTCATGGCCCAACAAATTGAATAATGAATGGAGTAATGAATTGAACCCTGACAAGATGATAACAGAAAATATTATGAGTAGTCAATACACAGTGGAAACCACTTATAGAAAGATCCCTCAAAGAAACTACTTGTTTGAAGGACACATTTTCTCTTGAAATCCAAAAGACTTGCAGGAAAATGTGTGCAGGAGTTGCCATTAACAAATAACCACTGAAGGAATAAACCTGCAGAACTGTAGTATATTTCTAGTGACCAAACTGTGAATCATAGTCATAAATAGACCAGTTATATTTTCTGTGGATGTAGGTTATGCATTTCATTATTGCTTTTTTTTTTCCCTCCCTCTAATGCCACAGAGAGAGAAAAAGAATGGCCATATAAATTCTTAAACACTTTAGCTGCAGGCTTAGCCTTGGAAGTGTGATGATATTCCACAGATGCTAAAGCACACAGGTCTTAACAGCATTTAATACATTTGCATCTACACTGCAAGCCAGAAACATAAATAATAAAAATGATAAATATACTGTTCAGAAATGGGGAAGGTAATGCACATTTGTATCTCCCAGCTAGTATTTAAAGGAGAAGTGCAGGCAACCAGCAAATGCCATGTTTAAAAAAAATTACACTGCTTTTAAAAAAAATAAAATAAAATCAACGCAACAAAAACCCTCAACCTAAAACCAGATTCAAACAAAGCAATATTCTGCATTAGCAAAGAGATAGGTAGTTTATCCCACATAGTGAAATTTATGAGATATTGACAGTTTCAAATGAAAGCAAACAACACTGCCTTCCAAAAACTCCCCCCAAACTTCATGCCAAAAATCAAAATAAGCCTTTTATGGAAGACTGGAAAATACTGGGCTAACTATAAGAGAAAAAAATACTGACTCAATTTAGAATAGGTCTAAACACAAGGCCAGTTATTTGTGGCATGTTTTGCATGAATCCATGCTTGGTCTTCAGTGCTGGGTCAACACATTTACTGGGTTCACCCCAAAGGCCCACATAGCTGTAAACAGTGTAAAGGCTGGAAATAAACTTAACAGCTCCAGACTCTTTTTGGCTGTACTTGTGGACTACCTAAGTTGATTCAGCAAAGAAAACTAGAAGATTTAAAAACCCTAAAAAAAAAAAAAAAAAAGAAGATAAAAAGGAAATTCAGAAGCCTGGAGGTTTTATATTCAATACTCAAATATTATAGTGGGGAAAGAAGTGTCCTTGTTTCTGTCACGTAGTGAAAGTGCCTATTTCCAGCATTCTGAAGAAAACCCCACAACCCAGGAACAGTAGCCAGGTGGCAGAACCCACCTTTCAGTGACACCTCCAGGTGCTCTGCTCCTGTATGGCCCCCTCTAATGTGCAATGACAGTTCACCAAAAAGCTGCATCAGCTGGGAAAAACAGATCCATGCCTCCATCTCCGACATGGGCAGAGCTCCCAGCACGTGCAGCTGCCAGCTCCCAGCCCTTTGGGAAGATCCCACACCCTCACATTTGTGTGAACTCAGCCCAGACCACCTGGGCAGTGGGATGTGGCTGGGCTGGTGTTCACTCAGCCCAGACCACACAGGCAAACCCCTCCCTGCTCGCTGAACTTAAAAGGAGGAGTTAGTTAACTCTCAGCATCCAAACAATTCTGTTCTTAGGTCATGGAGAAATTTGGATCTCTGCTGTAATACTGTAAATCCATAATTAGCCACATGGATGGAAGAAATAAGCAAATACAAATATGTAAACTGTGTGTATATGATTTTTCTTTATTGTTTTCCTCTCATAATAGAAGGAAAATCATTTATATCTGGAAGTTTGGACTAGTGCTTTTCATTTCCCACTGAAAAGGCAAGCCTGTTTTAACAATGATTGGGCTTTGAGAATGAGATGCTGTGACAAAATCACAGTAATTACACTGAAAAATTACTTACATTTTTATTTCAGCATTTTCAGCACCCTGCTGATACTAACCTCCAATCATATTATAAACATTAAATTGCACTCTTTGCCTTTCCAGTCTTCTTCAAAATTTGTTTTTTAATAGGTCTGCCACTGTTCTTTTTCCATGAGCATTTTTTTCTAGTATTTAACTCATCAGCTGTGACATCTTGCATTGCTTATCAAATCAAATATCCCATTATTGAAATCATTATCTAGCCATAAAAACACATTGATTTGTGTTTACTGTTAATATTTTAGAGCTTAAAGCACATTTTCCTCACCAGAAGCATGATTTGGTGGTCAATTCTGTTATCCTTGGTCATCCTGAGCTGCTGCAATGAAGCCAATGGAATGGCAAGACTTAGTGTACTACAGGGGTATGATTCTTAACCAAAGACAGAAACTTTGGAAGAACTTTATTTGAATTACTGCTGTCATTCTTAAGCTCAACTTCTACTGAAGGCAGTGGGAGCTGCTCTAGACAAAGCCTAGTAACCAGTTTTATACAGGCTCAAATTGCGCTCACCTTCTTTCATTTCCCTTCCTCACAAAGCAGTTGTGAACTGGAAAGACATGCAGATTTCTTGAAAAGGATGTGGGAAAGCTCTTTGCAAAAAGTCTGACCTGGAAAGAGTCTGTCTCACTTGAAAAAGGACCTCCTGAACAGATATTCAGCTGTTCTCAAAGGGATGCTTCAGTAAAGACATCTAAATTTCAGCCTGGTACCACCAGTATAATTTTGGTTTGGTGGAGCCCTGCCCCCACAAGGCAGGGACTTTAAGGAAAGATTTAAAGTCAGGGATGTAACATTTGGAAAATGTCAGCCAGCTACTAACACAGAAAAATCACCTAAAATATGTATTTCTGAAGCAATTGCACTGCTAGAACTTCTTTACAATGGCATTTTCTCCAGCTGGGAGCTGTAATAGTCTTTACAATCTTTGGGTTTTTTTAATAGATTTCTCCCCTAGAAAAAGCACCTCTATCTTCATTACTGGTTTGTATTCCTCACCCTTTGTCTGGTGCCTTTAAGAAATTAATTTCCTTCATGGAAAAAAGCATCAGTCCTATTTTGAATGTGAAGAGCCCCAGGGAAGGCTCTTGTCTTTATTTACTCTGAGACACTGGAGTACCTCCCCTACAGAGACAGGCTGAGAAAGCTGGGGCTGCTCAGACTGGAGAAAAGAAGATTGTGTGGAAACCTCATAGCAACCTTCCAGTATCTGAAGGGGCCACAGGGAAGTGGAGAGGGACTCTTCAACTATAGAGGGAAGGGCTTCAAACAGAGATAGGAAACTTAGCTTAGATATACAGAGGAAATTCTTTACTGGGAGGGCAGTGAAAATTGGAAAAAGTTGCCCAGAGAAGCTGTGGATGCCCCATGCCTGGAATTGTCCAAGGCCAGGCTGGATGGAGCTCTAAGCAACCTGGTCTAGTGGAAGGTGTCCCTGCCCATGGCAGCAGGCTTGGAACTAGATGTTGTTGAAGTCCCTCCCAACCCAGACCATTCTATGATTCTGTCTGTATAGCCTGTGGTGTCTGGGCTTCCACTAAACAATTTGGTTTAGAAATGACTCAAAACTTTATTATAAAGGTAATTTGTTTCTATGCCTTAGCCCACACATTAGCAGTAATATGAAAGGCACTAAAACAAGGGTAATATTTAAATTCTGTCAAAATTAATGCTCCAATATTCCATAAACATTTTGGGCTCTCCAGAAAAAAGATATCTTACAATTGTAAAATTGCTATTTTATTATAGTTCCAGTACAATAAATCTGTACAACAAATCTTCATCACAAAACCTCAGGTCCTCTAGGGCCTAGCACAACTCACTGCTGGTGTTTCAAGACACACATCCTGGAGCAACATCAGAGTGGTTCAGTGGTTCTCACCTCCCTACACACCACAGAGAAACATTTATGCAGATGCTAATATATAGGTTATCAGCATAAATCCGCTGCTCAGTATGGGAAAAACCTCTAATTCACCTACCAGGTTTCTGAAAGCTCAAAACTGAAACTATTTCTGACATTGCCACCCTATCCAGCAGCTCTGGCTTCTCCAAGACATAAAACATTGGATGAGCCTACAGATCAGACAGGGACAGCACTGCTGCCAAATCCTAGCTCTGTGAATTCCATGTTTCCCACTTAAAAGCATGGCCTGAGTGCCTAATCCAGCTAGTTTAGGCACACATTGCACCTCTATTCTCAGCTGGCTCCTCAGGATGCTCCACCAGGGAGCTGGGCATGGCTGTGCTGACAAAACAAACACCTTCTTTTCTTTTTTGGTGGGGAAGTGCTGCGAAGCACGTAGGTATCATCATGAAATGAAAAGGCTTGTTAAAATCAGATGTTATTTAGCACCCCTTTCAATATGTTGATTTTTAAATTTCTGTGAGGAGAGCCAGCAGCTGTGCTGAGAAAGGAGGGGTTTGCTGCAAGTACTGAAGAAGGATACGTGTCCTTGCTCAGAGCCAAACACTGAGGCACCACCAGCAGTGATTCCAGAGGTGGGCAGGGGGACTCTAAGGAGCTCACTTTCTTTGGTTGAGCTCACCCTTTGTTTGATCACTGTTCAATCATCCCTATTAACTATTTTGCTTTTACTTCAAGAGCTCCTGAAGATAATCCAAAGGGTGTAGGTCATGTTAGTCACTGAACACACACACATTGATACTCACACAAGACAAACAACAAAATCAGTAACAGCAGTGAACTTCTGGTGCAAAACAAATGGAAACATGGGTTACAATTTGACATGAGGTAAAGATTCACTCTTTCTTCTACAGATCCACTCAACCCAAGTATGTTCCTTATCCTATGCCTTTCTCTTCCAAGAGTCATCCACACCTACTGTGAGTGACAGTTCCTGTAGCCTTCAAAATAGCAGTGATTGTGCGCCAAGCCAAATTCACTTATGCAAAAATACTGGGGTTTTGGGGGCTGTTATGGTTTTGGGGGATAGATACAAAAAGACACTTTTTGTAAATACTGAAAGTGCCTCTAATTAGATTGTTTTTAGCTGCCTACAGACCTAATATGATTCAGCCCACCAAGAGTCCACTTCTTGGCCAGACCAGACCTTGGGGTCCTTGCCCTCCAACAGTCAGAAGATATGCCACTGTCCCCAAGCAGTCTACTCCCCTGGAAGCTACCTAAACTTCATTCAAGCTTAAATGCCAAATAAACCTGGTACTGGTATTTTGTAAAACTATTAATATCATCAGCATCTAACAACCTGATAATATGTAATTGATCACAAATTTTAAACATTTCTGTAGGAATTGCTGCTTTATATTATTGACACATCACTGGTAAAACTTGTTGCTTACATAGTAGAATTAAAAAATTAAAACTACAGGAAAAAAAAGCATTATTTAAAACTGCAAAAATTATTATAAATATTGTGTTGATGCCTTTTGAATTGTTAAAGAAAAATGAAATGCTAAACTATTTTTTATTAAACCATAGCTTCTACAATATCTACTTTTCCATAAGATTGTCTCATGTTTCATTTCACTAACTCTGAAAACACTGCTGGAGTTAACTAATAAAATAGAAAGCAGTTTGGATTTTTTAAATCATCCTTCGCAGTTAAATTTACTAATCCAGTTAAAACTGCCTCACTTCAAAGCCTAATGTGTAAAACATTTTTATCTCACATGCTAAGAAAGACCAGGTTGAAGAACACTTTTGACTTACAGTCAAACTTGATCTACTAAACACACAGCTCCACTCAGTGACACCCTGGTTTGGAACAGATTTCTTTGTTTTTGGAAATCTAGTATCACTGAAAAATACTTTAAAAGTGTCTACATACCAACTCAAATATGCATATACAGTCCTGCTGGACACAGTGAGATTCCATGTATTTAAAGCACTACTCCTATGGAGCATTTTGCTGAATGAGAGCTGTACAACAATATCCACATCTGGATTAAAGGATAAACATCCATAAAATTAGTATCTAAATCAAAATTTAAGGATGGTTCTAACTGCTTTAAGCACTTAGATAGCATTATGTACTTGGACAATCATGTATGGGGAACACATACCTGGAATTTAGGAGTAAATGTGGTTGGAATCTGCCTGATTGGGAAGGGGACATGGAAATCTGATGGACAACAAACAATGTTAATTTTGGAGACAGGGGTCAAAAGGAAATGTGAGTGCCTCCAGGTTCACTGAACACAATGTGCAGAATCTGAGCACCATCTGCAGAATTCTCTTCTCTCTCTGCAATCAGACTACCAAGACAAGGAGAACATCCTCACTGGAGTCCTAAAAGTCCCTCTCCTGTAGCTGAAGGCTCTGTGTGGCAGAGCAAGTATTTTGCCCTTTGCTCTCTACCTGCCATTTCACACACCTGTGCCCATCCAGGCCTTCTCTTGTCATGGTGACAAAGCCCAGAGCTGAAGAATGCCAAGCTGAAGAGAGAAGACCACCAGGATTTCTGTGGGACTGGGTTCTGAACACTTAACCACCTCCCTTGCTGCTCTCCAGCAGGTCAGGCTTCAGGAGGAGTCAACACAAAAACCAGAAGCGTTTGCACATTTGAAAGTTATTTTTTAAATACTAAAATAAACAAGGAAGGTGGGGGAAAGCAGAGGAAAAGCTTCGTCTCTGATCATTAGTGTAAACCTACTTCTTGGCACACTATGGGAAATTAGTAGCTTTTAAGAAAGGGCTTTTAATTGCTTAATCTAAGTAATGTGGACAATGGCATACGTGTTTTATTTTAGGGTCTATCTAGCCCACTCAGAAAATGTAATGGACCTAATTTTCATTTAGTATAGGTCTGTGCAGTTCCTAAAACATCTAAATGGCTATTAATTTAATCAGGTAATTTAACTATAGCTCTAGAAAAGGCCACCAGCTAGTTGTCACGCAATGATTATGAGGATGACATTTCTATCCCATGATGCCAGAGGCAGACTTTGATACATCATTTTCTTTTTGAAGGTTAAACTCAGATAACCTGCCTTTGGCATTTAATTAGCTACATATTAAACACTCTTTTAATAATAAAATGATTAAAAATTTTATTGCTTCTCAAATGAGGCCCTTTTAGATAGATTTAATGACTTGGTTAGAGCACTGTAGTTTGTGAACCAAACCTTAGTTAGACCAGTATATAGTATAATGATATGCTTTACAGCTTGCAAAATCTGTATTTTATTCAAATGACTGCCATAATCATTTTGGATAAAACTTATAATGCATTCTTCTGTATTTTTAAGTCTAACTGTTAAATGTCATTGAAAAGTAACTGAGAACCAACTGATTTCAGGATTTAAAGAAATGATCAAATTCAGGTAGTTACATTAAGCTGCTGCAGCAGGATTAATGTACTGTATTTTATACAGAAATTGTTTATCCTTTTAAAAATCATTTTTTCACAGTTCAGTATCTTTAAAAAACCCCTCATGTTCACCTAGCAATGATAAAAAAAGGCGTGAAGTGGCTGACAGTCTCCACTCTTTATTTGGTATAAAAATGTAAGCAATTTAATGAAAACTGACACCAAAAAAAGATAATATTTTTCCATTCCTGCATGGTAATAGCAGTGTCATGACTGCAAAATAGCTGTAAAGATAATAATTCCATGGGCTGTGCCCACAGAGCAAATAGCACTATAAGGCAAAGCCAGTACATGGCATTTAAGAATATATATATGTGTGTGTTTTATATCTGTGTGCATATAGATTTCTCTCTATACTTAAACCAAAAAAAGCACCTCATCTACACATTAAGGTAATTATTAAAGCTCTAATTTTTTGTGGCCAGAAGTTTGGCCTGCCAAAATCTCATCACCTTCACAGCCAGAAGTAGGTCATCTCCTCACAGGCAGTTAGTTACTGGCAGAGACGCATAATGTAGGAGTCAGCCTACCATCCAGTCCCCTTAAAAGTGGTCCCTCAGGGAAGAGGCACATTGTCAGGACAGCTGGATAAAGAGGGAAGTTCATCTCCAAGTCTGTCAACCTAGCACTTTTCATGGGCATAAAAATGAAGGAGAAAAAACAAGAGCAAACCCAATGAAGAACTGAAAAGTGATATCTTTTAAGCTGTACTGCCTTGTTTCCAAGTCTTTGAAAGATTTCTCTGCTGGAAAAAACAGTCTGTCCTCAACATCTACTCAATTTGTGACAAAGCTGGAGCCTTTTTAAACCTGCTCTTTAGAAGCAGGAAGGACAGATTATTTCCTTTGCCAAAGTCTATTTGAGAAAGGAAAACTGGGAGGCCATCAGGATTGTGGTTATTCCCTTTTAATTTTCAAACGCCTTCGTTCCTATCTAGATGTAAATTAGGACAATCTACAAGTTACTCTGCTTACAGACTCAGCTGAGATGTCGCTGGGAGAAGAAGTCTACTACTCCCTGCTCTTCCCATGTTTCCTGTGCCAGAGCAGGCATGCACCAGTGTCCTTCTCACCACTGGCATCCACACAGTTTAACACCTCGGTTTGACACAAGACACCACAAACAGGTCAGGGCAGGTGTTTGTGCCAGGGCCACGGGCACATCACCAGTGCCCTGAGCAGCCTCTCAGGCAGTGGGTGCCTGCCCTCTCCCTCAGCAGAACATGGGCTTGCCGTGTCCCCTTGTAACCACCAGCCCACCTGGGCTGTTGGCTGACCCTGGTAGTTGCTGTTGGACCCAATCTGCTCCTCTTGTTCAGGTGCTGTGGGGCTGAGAAAGCCTGAGCTTTTCTCTCTCTGCTACCATTGCCTCTGGTGTCATCAGCCCTTGGGAAGCAGCCTGCTCCTGATGCTTCTGGGCAGGTCAGTACAAAATGTTGGGATTTGGTTTTGTGGCTTATTGGGGTTCTTTTAGTAGGTTTTGGTGGTGGGTTCTGTTTTGGTTTGTTTTCTTTATGCCTGGCCAGTCTGACTCCTGGTAACTGTTGAGTTCCTGTTGATGGTTTCATGCTGATGTATGGACACTCAGAGCATGCACCCTCAGAGCTTTTGTAGACCAGACCTCATTTCAGTGTTTAAGATGCCTGCATGCCTCAGCAAGTGAAATCTGTAACAGTGTAAGGGGTGCTCTGCACCTCACTTGGTGTTTGCAGCACCGAACCTGTGAGATGAGATAAAACTTTAGAAGTATTGTCCTGATAACCCAAAAGCAGTACCATATAGTGCATTTACATTTTATAATCTAGACAAAAGTGCTGCCTCAGAGGACCACCACAGAAATGTTTCTAGTAGAAATTGTAGTAGATCAAAGAAAAAAGATCCGATTATCTGCTCTTGGGCATCCTTACAAAGGCAAATGGAGAACATGTGAAATACCACCATTTCACTTCACCCACATGTTAGTAAAATGCTATTAAGCCACTGGGAAGCAGAGCCATGTACCAAGAAGTAAAAGTTTTAGAAGCTATCACTGGGGAGATGACACTCACATTGTTGCCTTTGCACCATCCTTTTGTGAAGGGTGGGAGAAAAAAATCCCTCAGTTTGTCTTCAAGCAGGTACAGATTCCCTCTCCAGAAGAATGATGGTGGGGAAGAAGACAGGCCAAGGATTCTTTGAAGTACTAGATCTACAAGCATGTCAGGACAAAAAAAAAAATAAAGTAGTCTTTCTAGTAATTTTTTTTCAGTATAATCCATTTTAAGCATGCCTTCCAACACTGCTACTCTTTCCAAGATAGTTTGGTTTTCTTGGGTTTTTGTTGTGGAAGTTGAACCTTCCTTTTCAAACTGCCCAACTCTGCAAGCTACTGTTACTTGAAAGCAGAGCAATAAAACAAGCAGCAAAATCTGCCTTAAAATAAAAATTCCCTCTTCCAGTCATGCATGTGCCTGCTCTGGGATCATGCCTACCTTCTGCAAAAATTCCTAGGTGTATCAGCTTCCATATTCTCATTTTTCTTTGTGAATAATGGCTATCCCTTTTCTTATGTTACACTTCTCTGCCCAGCTATTCAGTTTCTGCTTTTTCACATGATCTTGACATCATGGGATGATACTCCAGTGTATTATTTTGCTATGCATCTATGCTGCAGGTGAACTAGTTAGTGAAGAAGGTTCAGGTAACACTCTCTCTTTTTACTCCTGTTTTGAAACTATTCAGAATTTTCACTCTTTGGGTTCTGCAGAAGGAATTTCTAATGTAGTGGATTACATGGCCAAGGGCAAAATCTATACTGAAATATAAATTTTTAGCCTTTCTGTGCCTCTTGCAGTGCCCATCAGGATTAGTCAACGTGAAAACAGGTTAGAAGCTGTCTTTCAGCAATAGCACCAAGCTTGGGTAAAAGCCTGAGTGCAGGAAACTGCATCTCTGCAGTGATGATCATGTTTCACCCAGTTTATTCAAATACATCAGTTATAGCTAAGCTGAAGGATTGTATTAAGGATGCCATATTAATCATTAAGCCAAGGTAGCCACTTGTAGCAATGAAATAAAAGTTTTCACTTTCTCCTAGGCATGTGATCCCACTCTCCCCTACACACTACAGAGTCTAACCATAACACCAATAAACATCTAACTTGGCAAGGTGGAAGATTTCTGATTGCACAATCAGCAGAGCTGGCTCACTCAGGGATCTGACAACCCACAGCTGGCCTAAGGGAACAAAACTCTGACTGGGACCAGGATGGTCTCCTTCAACAGCAGTGAGCCTTCTGCTGTCATCAAATTATGTCCTAAATGGGAAATGAAACATGAACACACCTGTCCAGTGCTCCTTCAATAGAAAGATAAAACACAGATGTAATTTGTTGAGAAAAGGCAGTGGTCCAACTTTGTAAAAACCATAGGGTAAACACCTAACAAGACTGTAAGTGTTCCAGCACCATCACATGATTTTTGATGACACAAAGAGATTTGCACCTGCACCTTATACTTTAACTCCAAGCTACCTGCCAAGTAGTGGCAAATACAAAGTGGATCCGAAAACAAAGTACACTGCACTCAGAAACTGCAAGAATTCCAAATATTCAAAACCACATTTCTAATTATTATTTAAAACCGCCCACAAAAACAAAACCCAAAGCTCTGCATATGAAGTTATAAGCTCATCTCATGATTAGGAACTGGCAAACTAACTATTTGTAAGAGACAGGACACTAATAGCACTGTGCCAACAGTGATCAGAAGTACAAGGCTTAAAAAAAGGATGATGAGATGCTTCCATACAAAAGCTTGATGCAAAATATCATGGGGTGAATGAATCTTTCCTTTGACTTCAATGGCCTTTTTGTGAGGAGTGAAGTGTCTGAATTTAAGAGGCAGGTTTTTTGCTAAGATAATTAGAAACAGAAAATAAAGCTGTTAGGATTCCAAGTTTACTTCCAAAAACTATCAAAGTAATCTTTGAAATCCCAGGATTGGTACCCCATCATTTGCAGAAGAGTATCTGGTTTCCTATCTCATTTTCTATGGCTAGAAATACCCCCTTCCTACTCTTATAACACTTATCAGATTTATATTTGCTTATGTTTTGTTCTTTAGGAAGTAGAAGGTGATGAAAACCACAATGAATTTGATATATTTACTTATGAAGAAGTCCAGTGAAAGTATACATATAGTTTTATGAAAACCTAAATAAATAGAAAACACACAGCTATAAAGAAAATTAGACAATTAAGAAGACTTTTATAATCAGAAAGATACATGGTTTGACCAACAAAATTTTGACGTAACTGTTTTAAAAATATTTACTGTTTAAAAAGTTACATTCACACTGTTAGTTTAGCATCACTTTTTGTGATTTGAAATACCAGAAGTCAAGACAAGATAGTAAAAATACATTTTTACATTTCAATATTCTTTTGCTCTGAAACTAACAGCGAATTTTAGTGTGCTTTTTTAGGTACATTTTGGCAAGATGTTATGCAATTTGCATTGCTTTTCTTTTAGAGAATGGTTTTGTGGCCAGAGCTAGAAAGAAGCTGAGCTCAGAAGACAAATACTGGTTTGGAGTTCCACGTATTTATAGCATGTAATGCTCCTGGCAGAATGAAAACAAACTCAAGAAAGCATAAGGTTGTTAAGTTTGTTGTCATGTTTTAACCACAGCCAGCACTCAAGTCCCACACAGCTGCTTGCTCACTCCTCCACCAGAGGAATCAGGGAGAAAATTAGAAGGGTAAAAGCTGGAAAACCTAAGGGTTGAGATAAAGATAGTTTAAGAGGGAAAGCAAAGAAAACACGGGCAAAGAAAAAGCAAGGAATGAATTCACTGCTTCCCACGGGCAGGCACATGTTCAGCCATGTCCAGGGAAGCAGGGCACACCCCATCATACTCCAAAATGCCCTGAAAAACAGAGCATCCCTTTTATATGAAGTTTTTGTTCAGCCCTGGTGGCCCTAACAGCTTCTATGTGTTAAAGGATAACCATGAAAATAGGAATCGGGATGTGCTTTCTTGGCCTGACTCTATTTAACCCCAAAATAACATTTTCTCTTCAAACTGGGTGGACAGATTCTACTGAATACTACTTTATTTCCAAATGACATAAAACTAGTTTATCCATAAGGATTCATATTTCAATTCATATTACTTTTTCTATTCTGTGTATGAACTCAGAATTATGTGCACAATTTGTTCCTGAACCTAATGCCTCATGACCAGAGACAATGGAGCAATATACTCTTCCCCCATATGCTTTGGCCTGTGCCAGAAAACACCCGACCCTTTTGTTTTATTCCTGACTTAGTGTTCAAAATAGTAAAGAAGTGATCGCTTGTAAGTGTTTTAAATTATTAGGCATATTTTGATCAGACATTAGTCTCATATAGAGTAATGAAAGACCAAAGTTGACTGCATTTGTGGCAATAATGACTCAGGAGCACCAAGGAAGTGATTCACTTTGTGCTGATAACCCCACTGCCCAGTCTTAATTTCACTTTATCTCCAATAGTATCCCCAAAGAGGAAAGCTTTCCATACAGGTTACACATTCTCAGTAGGTGTCGACTGAGCTCAGCTGCTGTGCTCAGCCACACATACAAGATGCAACACTGCACTTTCTTTACTAAAAATTCTTTGCCTGTAGGAGTCCCTGTCAGAAGACTCCAGTCTCCTTGCAGAAGAAAAGCTCACTGTGCCCCGTGGAAGGGAGCACTTGCTCCACTGAGGAATAAATTACTGATGCAGAAGGCCAAAACATTTCTATAGATATAGACAGACTTCCCACAGACATATACAACTCTTCCTGTGTAGGGTAACATCAAGGATTCTTGGTTTTATAAAACCAAGTAAAATCCAGCTCTGCCTGAAAACTACTACCTGCAAAGCACAGGAGCTTTCCTTTCCTTATGTGAAGTACATGAAACTCTACTCCCTGCCCACACAACCCCAAAACTCAAAGCTGTTGTTTCTCTGCACACTTGCTGCTTTGCTGTCTCCCCTCAAGGGCAGAATCTCGGGGGTTTCATGTAATTTGTATGAAAATGTAATGCTTTCCAGCTCTTTCATTTATGTTATGCAAAGTCAGGATTCTCCTCTGCAGAATTTAAAGCATACCCAGTGAAACTTGACAGGTAAGGGAGGGTAGGTGGAGGAAGGTCTTAGAGGTCTGAGAAAGTGAATATAATTTACAACGCCTAAACCCATAAAACCTCATTAAATATGTAGAGGCAGCACACCTAGCAGGAGAGGGAACTGGGTAGGGCTGGCCCCAAGCACAGAGGACGTGCTCCAAGAGATTCCCCGGTGACCTTCAGTGGGGAGAGGACTGTCTCAGGGAGCTCTTCTGCACACCCTCCTGCTCAAGTCTTGTGGGATGCTCTCCAGCAAGGCAAGCTACTGGGAAACCTCTCCATTCACCCTCCCCTGCATCAGCAGTGGATGAGGTGTGGGGTCTGTGTGTACATCTGTCCATTGTGCCACTCCTTTGCTGGCAGGGATTGCTGGGGTGAATGAGAAATCATTACCCTGTGCACTGCATTTAAAAACCATTTCTGTGACGTACCAATGATTTTTTTTGCAGTTTCTGCTATAGATCTGATTATCTAGTGTTTTGAGCATGTAGGTAGGGTGTAGGAAATGTAGCTGTCCTGTGAACTGTGATCCACCACAGCCCAGGAAAGCCCATCACTGGGCAGAACTTAACTCTTGTCTCTCATTAAATTCTTCCCCAAGTCCTCCCAACTATAAGAAGACCATTATTAAAATGCTAAGTCTAGGAAATGTTCAATATTAACAAATAAATTTTTCAGACAAATTTACAGCCTGACAGTATTCCTTCTTTCTCACTGTATAAAGGCCTGGTATTCAAGCATTTTTGAGTGATAATTCAATAGGATTAAATTACACTCATGTGACAGCTCAACCTCACTAATGAGGTACATTTCAGTAAACTGTTGACAGAACTGTCTGGAAGGCTTCTTTAATTTACCAACATGTAACAACATGGGAAAAGCATTAGTCAACTAGATGAAGATGAATAAGCACTGGGGTCTGGGGGCATTTTGCATTAACACATGACAACCTAAAAGTGTTTTTGTCATTTGCTCTTTTTAGCCCAAGGCAGTCACTGAATAACTGGTACCTGTTAGTGTGATTGACTTACCAAAGCAACAGAAGGGATTATATTTACAAATGTCTGTGTGGAAAACAAGCCAGAGAAATGTCTTTCTTTTTTCTTAAAAGATAACAGTTGTTCTGTGGGAAGATGTCTTACAGCTACAGCCAGGCTGAAAGAACATTTAAATCTCCTCAGTCTGCCAGCAAGCTACATCCATTATTTCATTTCAGAGGTTCTTTTAAGACTGGAATTTTTAAGCCTGTTTAAAATACACCATTCCATAGAGCTGTTGACTAGCAATAGTACATACAACTTTTACTAAGCAGAAAATGTAAAAGGAAGAGTAAAGGCTACAGAGACAAACTCTGTGGCCTCAAGCAACTCAAAACTCTTCATATGCACCAGTTTCTGCACATATATTGCTATTAGCAGGCTTAAATAGAAGCTGGGGGGCACTTAATGAACTGATGACATCTTTAAACTAAGGAGAGACTTAGGGAGACTAAAATGCAAATGAAAGCGAAGACAAAACAATGCCAGTAATTTTAAATGTGCAGCTTCCTGTAGGTGTAAATCAGTGCACATGATTTTAAAGATGTGATGAAGAGTCTCTTCCCAATGCACTCAACTAATGTATCTGCTGCATTTTTAAAACTAAAAAGGTGAAATACTTGCAAATAGCATAAGATTTGAGCAAAACAGGTTGCGCCATGACTGATGGGATGTAGTCCACTGAAGGAAAAGTCTGCCTTTCCATTTATTCAGGTTGCATATTCAGAGTGTGTGTATGTGCTTGTATGTATTTTATTCTGTTCTTCCTTGGTATCACCTGGTGCAATGCTCACAGTTCTGTGAGTTTGCATCCTCAATAGGGACTGTCTGTTTCAGAATAATTAAAACTTTTCTTGATGGAGGGGGAAAAAAGACAACTGAACCAGAACACAAGTTTTCCAGTGTAGTGGAGACAAGCTAAGCATCCTAAAATGAGACTGTGATAGAGGAGAGAGGGGCAGCAGGAGATCTTGTAGGCTTACCAAAAGAGAAAAATTCAAAGGGTGAATTCACTTGAACAGGAAGCAGACCCTAAAACCACATAGCTGTCTGATTATATTGAATTTGAACAATATGAAAAGAAGAGAAACAAAAGAGGCATAAATGAATCTTGCCATGAGTAAAGTTGATGAGGTTAAATGATAGATAACCACTAAGCCTTTTAAAAGATTCATATTTTCCCATTTGGATTTATGCTAGTCTGCAGCTGAGGGCTACAATAGCCTTAATTTTTTCCATCTGTACTGGCTCTACTACCTGACTACCTAACTTCTTTCATCTGTTCCTTATTAAAACCAGACTTTATCTCACCAAGGTAACCCTATTGTCTGTGACCACAAAATGAAAAACCACAACTTTTAACACCAGTGAACAGCCCTCCCCAGTCTCTTCAGCATTTCAGACTGGTAAATGTGACTGATGAGAACAAAAGAGGCTACATGGGTAACACCTGGGGAGTGGCATAACTGCTGAGGTCTCATGCTGAGTGTCCCTGCCACCCCCCTGTCACTGACACCCCAGGCTCTAAACAGCAGCACAGACGCAGAACAACTCAGGCACAATATTAAGGACAACCTTAAATGTGTACAGTAACCCACATTTTGATCCATTCACACAAGTTACTTCCTACAAGAATAAAAATACTGAAGGTCTGGGGCTGGCAGGTGCTTCTGTCCTCCTCTGCAGGCAATCCTCTGCTCTCCTTTTCCCCTGGGAGCCCCTCTCTTTCCAGCTGGTGTTTTGTATGGGCTGTACTCTCCTTCTCAGCAAGTAGTGGGGAGCCAAGAACTTTTGAATGCATTTGCAAAACTGTTTTGAAAATGTATGGAGAAATGTCTCAAATGACAAATATCCAGAAGAAGGAAGAGGAGAGGGGAAAAGTGATTCTCATATATAAAAGAACTCAGTTAAAATTGTTTCTGAAGAACCTTGCACCTTGCAATCTCAGTGATGGCTGCTTGAAAGCACTGATGCCACAAAAGTAGAGCAGAAAAATAGATGCATGCTGTGCTGATAATGTATCTTTTTTAACAGTCTGAGTCTCTGGGGCCAAAAAGGGCTGGTGTGTGACTTTGTCCCTTTTTTTTTTTTCCTCAACTCAGATGCAAGTGTATTTATTATTCAGCAAGCTGAAACCTTTTTGTCACAAAAAGTTAACTTTTTTCCACTGAGTTTTACTATTTATTGGAAAGGGGAAATACACTGTTTTCATGACTGCAGTGCCAGAGTAGCTCACAGTCCTGGTGCATTCATCATCACAGAATTACTTGAAGGACTATTACCTGCTCTTTGTGAATGGCAGACTTGAGCTCAGAAGCTGGTACATTAAGCCTGTGATTTTCTCAATATTACATAAACTTTTCTGCCACAACGAGGCCCTGAACTTGGGCCACCTGAGGTTGTCTATATGGAAAAATCAGAAATTTATAGAGTTTTCTTCTCAGACAAACCAGCTTTTGAAAACACCTAATTGCTTCTTAGGTCTACCAAATGTCTATAGCTACCACACGATACCTTGAATAAACCTCAGGATGGTATTATCAGGCTTATTAAGAAGTCTATTGATGGCTTTAAGTGTTTTTCCTGTTCTGCTATTTTATTACTAATAATTTTTAACTGTGGTGTAATCAGTAAGTGAGACTGAAAAGGCTGCTGTCTATTGGTGAGCCAGGAAAAGAGCTAAGAGCCCTAGCATACAAAATACCATGAGAAGTAATTGTCTATCTTGTTGAAAACACAGGATTTCTTTTTTTTTTTTTAAGCACAAAACCTTTCTAGCTAGTCACCAGTATCCTTAGGAATAATTTCAACTGGTTTCCAGGGGAAACAGGCAGGAATCTTGTAAATTCATTCCTGCCCATGAATACCTGACCCCTCACACAAACAGAACTACAATTGTAAGGAGAGGTTCTCTTTCAGAGACTAGAGGTCATAGGTTTCCTCCCTTTTCACTTCTAGCAAAAATACTTGGAATAAGCAGGACTTAAGAAACTAGTCTGATCCTCTGTAATGAAAAGCAGCTTTTTTCAAGTCCATCTCATGCGTTACCAAAAATACAAAAAAAGGAGGGAAAGTTAAAACACTCTCATAACACACTTTCATTTACTTTTGGATGACAGAAGGCAGCTTCAGAGCATACATGAACCTAAACCACTTCTCTTCCTTGGTGAGGCAGTATTTAGGGACGTCCATGGGTTATGAACTATGTTGTGTTTTCTCTCACACTCCATGACTTTCTCAGGTACAACAGATGCTTCTAGGGCAGTGAGCTGAATGAGCACAAAGATCTAAATCCATATAGGCTCTGTAAGTACAGAGAACCCCAGAATATTCTGAGCTGGAAGGGATCCACAAGAATCTAGCTAAGTGAATGACCCATATTAGGACCAAACCACAACCTTAGCACTATTAGCTCTCAGCAACCACGTGCCAGACAGCCAGCACAGGATTCACCACTGGGTCAGACTGACACTCCTCTGGCACGTGAACAGAACAAGTAAGTTTGTACTCCATACAGGGGAAGAAACTGGTCAGTGCAGAACTTGAAATTGGATACTGGGGTGTCAGAAAATCTGTTTTTGAGTGCTTCTTCCCTGACAGAACCAACAAGCACACAGCCTGACCTGCTGGCACTGCTCAGCCTCTCCAGCACCCTCAGCAAACTCCACAGGGCACACGGAGCAGAGCTCAGCAGCCTCCCTTGCTCCATCCTAGAAGGGAAGGACAGCAAGGCATCTTCCTGACAGTTTTACTGTGCAGTTCCAGAGCTGGATCCTGGGGCCATTTCCTCTCTGTGTTGCAACATCCATGGGTTATTAATTTACTATATGCCCATCACTGTCTTGATTCTTTTGTCAAGAGTGCCACAAGTCAGTATCCTTTTTCCAGGACTGTAACACAAGCACTGCACAGGTGGCAATGCCTTTGGGCAGTGACATCTGCAAATCCTGCACTTTCCAGTCCACAGGCAGGGCAGGCAACTGTCAGAAATGGCAATCAGCTCCAGTTCCTGGAACACAAGTCCCATTCCTATCTCTGCTGACAAAGGTAACCTCTGGGGCAGAGGTGATGGGCTGGGCTGGAGATGCAGCACCTGCACATGAGTCAGTGCTCCAGGGTGGCTCCTGCCTGCAGGTGTGGGCCTGAACAGCAGTGGAGCAATGGCCACAGGTAACATCCATCTGGAGGCATCTCACAGACAACAAACAACTGAGCAAATAGCTCAGGTCCCACCTTGTCCTTTAAAACATGTCTTTATTCATGTTTGTGCAGCACCACCTAACACAAGACAGAAATGAGGCACCATCCCATAAAAATTGTAACTGTTCTAAAAAGTACAGCACCTGTCCCAAAAAATTCACATTGCTTGTTTGCCATCCATGGCCTTGAGCTGCCCCAAGAGAGTAGCAGGCGGGCAGAGCATGGATATCCTGCTCCATCTTTCAGCTCAGGGAGAAAAGCACACCCTGAGCTGCTGCTGCTGCTATCACTCTGCTCCTGCAGCTTGGAGCACTGACAATTCCAGGTCCGCTGCCCTTATCTGTTACAAGATCTGCCAGCCAAAAGATGACACACACGTCTTGTTATGACAAATTGCTTAATTACAAGTTTGGCAATATGTAATACTTTGTATTTGCAGCTATCGTTAAAGCTGAAGAAAATGAAAAAAACATCCATTACCCTGAGAAAAAAGTCTACTCTTACCATAAATTTCTGATAAAGAAATGAAGTAGGTTCAAGTTTAATCACACCAGCAGTAAATCAAATATCAAATTTAAAACAACGAATTACAAAGAGCCTCCTCACAGTCACTTAGCATTGATAAATTAGTAATGTAATATTAAATTATTCATATCTTTTTTTTTTCCTTAGGACTATAATGATATACTGTACACAGCACTGATAATTTACTTAGGCTGAGTCCATTCATTTAATTATGCTGCTAAACTTGGTAGGCCAATTGGTCATCATGAGAGTTTCCAGGCAAGCTAATCACAAATATATAGAACATGTCCCTTATTGTCCCCAGCGGCTAAGTGCTAAAATGCTATTTAGTGCTCAGAAGGTTAATGTCCTGCTTATGTAAATTGTCCAATTTAACATTCAGCAGCAGTATCATAAATTCTGGCTCCAGGATTTCATTAAACGTATGTTCAAACTAGTTGACCTTAAAGGTTAACAAGCACAAGTTAAACAGGACAATTATTTAACTCGCTTCTTATCAAGAGACTGAAGCGCTCCAGCCATTTAATAGTTATGCATACTTCACAATTAGAATTCTTAAAAGGTCTCTGATAAAGCGGCAGGTCATGAATTTTCATAAGGATGTCAGATAATAACTATTTATCTGCACTTGTTTTTCTTTCTTATAAACTTAAACTTTGATCTTAACATTCAATTAGAAATGATTCCACAGAGAAAGACTAGGTGACTCAAGGAGCTTGTCTTCACATTAATTTGAATCTAAATTAAGCTTTAAAAACATTGCATCCATATTGCCTCCTACAGAAATTAATTCAGAAGTTAGCGACCTATTCTTCATGCAAAAACCACTTCAGCCTTTCAGCACTGGGCGATCGAAAACCGCTGAATGCCAAATTATTACATCAGGTTAACAACCGCATTTTAATGCAAATCACAGGAGGAAAACTCTCCCTATACATCATGAAATAATTTGTATCATACACAATTAACTTGCCTGGTACTATGTTAACCAAAGATGAAGACAGATTAGCTGAGATCATTGCTTTTTTACACTGCCCTATTTCTCACACAGCCTCTTTTCCGGAGGCTTTGGTGAAATATGAACAGCAGCAGCCCCTGGAAGTGGCTGCCACAGCCACCGCTACCTATGGCAGCGGTGATGCATTGAGAGCAGCTCCTCTGATGACATTTCAAATCCCAAACACAACTTCTAAATGCAAAGGATCAAGTCATAGCTTCAGGGATACATTATAACAGTAAACATACACGAGAAATCTCTGGAGCTGACAGTAACTATATTCCAAGGAAGTCATAAGAAACCTTTCTTATTTTTTTCCGAGCTCAAAGGTACAAGGTGATTTCACTTTCAGATAAAATAGAAACAACAGTTTTATAGTTATAAATCATGCGATTGCCACAGTATTTTAGAAAGAAAGGAAATGCAAGAGAAATTTAATGGTTATTTGAGAGAGAAAAAGTATTTTCCTTTTTCATTATGATTATGCTTTCACCTAGCTCATAAGGATCTTTTGAGAACAAAATTTTGTTCCTGAGGATGTCTGCTGAAAATAGGATCACAGGACATTTTAGAGCTAGGGCCTAATTTTTTTCAGTAACATATATTAAGAAATGCAGGTCAGTGGGAGTAAGTCCATGAAGATGGGAAGTTGGCTACCCATTTTCCAGTGTTCAATTTAAAAAGTTTTCTATCTTAAATCAGAAAGCTACACTGTTTGGCAGTTAGGAAAAATAGTCAAGAATAAAGTTACATCATCTAAGCCTTGAGGGGAAGGGACTAAGACTCTGAGAGAGCTGCTACCTGCTGTACATTTAAACAGCCCAAGGAAGTGTGATATATTCTAATTTTGTGAAATTAGCAGATTACTTTGGCTTGCTTTGCCAGAGTTTTGTTTCCTAAAAGCACTGTAATTTAATGATGGCAAAGCAGCACATGATGAATACTCATTTGTCTTCCTAATGGTTATTGAAAACCTTGCAGATATAAGAGAATTTTCTAGCATCCTGAAAGTGACAGCTTTTTATGACCTCATGTGTGGCTCCTTTTCCAAACTTCATCTTTTGCATTCTGGCTTCAAATTCTTCCTGAAAGAGGACATAAATAAAAATGAATGGCTAATGGACTAAAAACACTTATGATCGGGTTTTCATAACGAACATTATTAATGGCTTCCTTTGCACATGCACTGACATATAGTGCAATACTCATTTCTAAAGTAAGATTTAGAGCCCTATTTGCAATAAAAAGCCAACAGATGCAAATAAAAAATGAGAGATTCCATTACATAGCTACACACAATGGATTTCTATTAAAGATAAACAGAAACATTTTCTTCTAAAGGCAGAAAGAGCTTCATTAGAAACTCACACATGTATGTAGGATTTACATTTGTCTCCTCAGACATGAGTATCTTTCTTTTATTGTTATCAACAGTACTAAAACCTTGGGTCTGGTTTTGAGTAGTAATGGACACACATATCCTATTTTGGCTCGTCCGAGAGTTGTGAATCTTCATACCTGAAAAATCCGGTTGACAGACCCCAGACCATCTCCAAACAATGCAAAAAACCCACCAAACCCAACAAAAAAACCCCAAACCACCCCCCTCCCACCCAAAAAACCCCCCAAACCCACAAAAACAAGTAAAAATAAGTGCATATCCTTCTGCCAGACTTCTAGTGTTTTTCCCACATCACACCACCATCACCTATTTCCTTTTAAAGGGCAACGAGACAGAAATGAAATCCAGAAAAGAAGACGGGCAACTTGAAGAGTTACTACTATATAAAACTCATCAGTCTGTCAATTATTGGTTAAGATCATCACAAATCCTCTGGTCTGGCCCCTAACAAATCCAAGATTTAGGTAAATATTTTTGTCCCTGTTAAGAAAGGTGAGTAATTTTTCCTGCTGCCCCCATGGGACCCCAGGCAGCCCCATTCTGCAGAACAAACGAAGATCCTGCCAGCTTGGGGAGGTTCACTCGGGCAAGGAGGCTGAACGGCCCCATGAGCCTGATTTACTGCACAGGACTTCATCTCACAACAAACCAAACAACACTTACAGAACCCACTGCTTTTGAGGTTAAAAGTAAAGTTCATTTCTCTGACTCCAAGTTCTTTCAATAATTTCCATAGACCCATTCCAAACATCCAAACTCATTGCATCAAAAGAAACTCAGGGATTTACCTTGCGATAATTAAAAAAAAAAAACCAAAAAACACAACTATTTGAGTTTAGTTAATGTCAGCATTCAGATGAAAACTAAACTGAAAGACTACTTCTATAACAGGTTTGTCCATTAGCAATTCGACCATTAAGGTACATCCCTAGAAGCATATAGGCAAGATAATGAACTTAACAAACAATGACTAGTAATTATGGTTTTGCACAGGCAACAAAAATATTGTATGTAATTCTATTTTGCCTTGACACATTGAGGGATCTGCTACTGAACTTGGGGAACTAGGAATGCACTTGTCTTTTACTAAAGATGAATGACTCCTAAAACACTTTGAAAAAGAATCCCGATGTTAATTGAGAGGGTGCCCATTGTTAGAACACAAGAAAACTTGATGAAGACAATTGAAGATTGGATGATGAATCTCTTAAGTGTCTTAACAGCATGGGCTTCTGGCTTGATAGAACCACCTCTTCCTTTACCTTTTTTTCAACATATCTAAACACTCATTCACTGAAAAGTTTAGGTCCCTCTAAATATGCCCCAGGCCTGGTAAACTCTTGATAAATCTCACCTCATTTAAATGAGTCCTAACTACTATTGTTGGCCAAGTTCACATTCAGCTGAATTCACTGATTTGTAGATGATTTTCACTCTGAGGAGAAGGGAGTGTAGAAGGGGGAGGAATTGATTTTTAGGAATAAATTACTTTGCAGCAATACATCTGAATGCAAAGTTTAGTTTTGTTTGTTCAAAGTGTTCTTGTGACCTTACTTCTAGGAAAGTTCAGGTTGCTGAACACATACCATTACTTGAAAATCTGAGAGTATGACAGGAGACCAGTTGTAAACCAATTCCCATGGTGCTTCAGTTCTCAGGAGGAAAAAATTAATCATTAAATACAGAATATTTGCTGAATGAGAATTATGGCTTTTCATCAGCAATTGGGTGCAAGTAGGGCACCCCAGTAACAGCTCTTGTGCCTGCAACCTCATGTATTCAGGCTTCATCAAGGTAATTACACATTGGCTTAGTAAGCACGATTTAAGAACTCTTGGCAAGATTTTATATTCTGAAAGGTCACAGGTATAGAAGTCTTGCTGAAGAGGGGCTTAGAAGCTTTTTGAAGCTCGATTTTATTTGGTTGTTTGGGTTTGGTTTTTTTTACTGATTGGTGTAGGATAACTTACGTGTCAGGTGGTATTGAAGGGAGGTGTATCAAAATCTGACATTAAATGAAGTGAAAGAATCCATGCAGTTGCTGATCCTGGGCAAACAAGTTTGAAGTAAAGGCCATGTCCAGCTAAAACCCAGAATTTTCCTGTCTTAGGGTGTAAAAAATATATATAATGAAAATTTTAAACTAGTTTAACATGATTTTTCTTTGGCTCTTACGCCATTGCGTGAGGATATTATCTCATCTTCCTCAATTATCCAAGTACGGATTTTGCTTTGTAGTTACAATACTGTTTTTGGCTAACCCCTCTGCATCTCTATTTTATAATAACTTTTATGGCCAATGTGAAATCACTGCAGTGAAGCTTCAAGTGGTTTTGTGAAGACTGTTATAATAATGAACAAAGTAGATCTGGAAAATTTTGCTCTTTGAGGCAATAATTAAGCACAGCTTACAAATATTTAGGTGACAAATATATAAACCTTTCAACTGAAAATACATATAAACTTCCCTGAGATTATTCTGTAGTAGGAAATGACTCATAATTACTCACCTTACAGAATTATCTTTCTCTGCATTTTCTTGCTTTATAACTTGTGTCCCTGCACAACTCTCAATGCATACAAACAAAGTCACTTTTCTGGCACCCTTGTCCCACTTGGAGGTTTTATTACAACTTGGGCATTAAGCATTTGGATTTTCTTCTACTAGAGACAGGCTCAAGCCACAATCTCTTCTGCAATTCCCAGGGAGCAGGAGACAACTTTCTGCACTTACCTAAGGTTTTTTCTGATTTCTCATACATGGAAACTTGTTCTTCTCCTTACTAATGATTACTGAGAAATCTTAAAAATTATCAGCTGTTGTGAACATAGCTGACAATAATTTAAATGTAAAAAACCCCACCCCTAAAGCTTTAAAGATTTGGATACAATATTCATTGACCGTCTTGTTCTCCCACCTGCCCTCCTTGACAAGTCCTTAAACATTTAAAATCCACTCAGGACACATTTTTGGAGACAAGCTCTTTTTCTCAGTTTCTCATTGCAGCTCCAGCCAACTCCTGTGATGCAGGTATTGATAAAATGGAAAAAATCTGACATGAATTTCCTAAAATTACAGTCAGTTCATGTTTTGGACTTGATTATTTCAGGTAATACATCACTACCATAATCCCGTCCTGGGAAATATAGGAACAAGAATAATTACTGAGGGTGAATAAATGAATGAATGGAGTTAGCGAAGAACAAACAGAGAAAAGTTTAAGATTTAGGTACATATTAGGTAAATTAAGTCCTTTCATCTCTTTTTCATTTTCTTATATTGATGAGACAGAAAATAATAATTGTTCCTCAACATGACACATAAACTTACATATCTCTCAAACCAGGAAAAGCTGTTTATCAAATGACACTGCAGTATTGGTTGAAAGCTGATATATAATAAAATAATAAAATCAACAATCACACACAGAATAAATTGTGTCAAATAATAGGGATAATTTCAAATTCAAGCACTTTAAGTTCAGAAAACACAGATTTAAAATTATCCAGCATCAGTTCATGCACACACAGGGTGCAAACCTGTTGCATTCAGTGGGCAAGATTTCACAATTTATTTTTAGAATCATTTCTTAGTCCGTGATTCTGAGCTTGGGGTATTTTAATGTACACAAAAGGCCTTGTCTTTTCTGTTTTTCATTGCTGAGGTAGCTAACAGTTGCACAAGCACTCAGCTAAGTCCATGAACATGTTTATGTTTAAAACTACAGGCATAAAGTTTTGCAAAAGTCATATTTACCACTCTGTGTCTCCCTCCTAAAAACTGCACTGGTGTTTGTGAGGATCAGGGATCAAATGAATTGACACGGAAAGAAGCAGAAAGTTTCCTCCTGACCTTTCTGGGAGCTAGACTAGAACTTTCAGGAGGTAAAACATTTGCAGAGGACCAGGTAGTACTTTATTATGATTTATTAAATGTCAGTTTATATGAGTTTTATTGAATATGAGATTAGAGCAGTAGTTATTATATGACAGCACAGTGTTCTGTGATTTACTCATGAACTGCTCTTTTTTTCTTCATCTGCAAATACCCTGCAGAGCTGAGGGAAGAACATGGCATCAGCCAAACCAAAGAAATGGAAATGGAAATAAACATATTTAAATCTTGAGGCACTGGAGAGTTTTATCATGCTAATCTCCTCTCTGGTGTTATTGATCTCCCTTAGTGCAGGAATCAGGCTATGAATATGACCTACAAGTGTGGCAAAGATTTGTAATTTTATTGTACTGGCATGGAATTCAGTCTTCATTGGAACAGAAAGGGCAATTATTTGGGGGATGTGTCTGAGTCAAGGCAATTTGTTCAGAAAGGGAAGAGGAAGAGAGTGGTAGCAGCCAAAGAAGAAAGCTGGAAAAGGAAAAACAGCTGGAAAGTTCTGAAACACTTAGTATTCAGCTGGGATAATATGTGCTCAGACCTTGGGAAGCTGAGGACAATGGCACATGAATACATGAGAGTTGCTACAATTCTCCATTTTCACAGATGCCAGTAGGAATTTCTAGCACAGAACAAGGGGCTACATTTGTAATTATCACATTATTTTTTAATTTCTATTCTATTGAAATTTAAGCATGAAGAACTTGATCCAAAGACTGGAGGCAGCAAGTAGCTACATTTATTTCCAGACCCATCCAATTAAGCCAAAACTGGAGCCCTACCTTAAAGGCTTTTGGTGCCCTGCACCCAGGGTATCGAGAGGCTCCACGCTGGGATGAAGATCACAGCTGAGAACTACAGCCTGACTGAACTTTTTTAGGAAGGGTAATCCTGCCTGCCTAGGCAAGAGTTCCTTTGCACAGAATGAGACAAGCCTGTGGAGGCTTTCCCACAAGAACTAAGGGCAGTGCAAAACTCTTACTGCCTTGCTAAGCACAAGGTATGTTACTCTGTCTCCTTTATACACACCCACTGCACATTTCCCTGTGCCTTTGTGTTGAAGAACATCACACAAACCTCTTTCCTAGAGACAAACTGACAACAGACTTATGCAGATGTTGGTCACTTTGTTGCTGGGATCCACAAATTCATTGTAACTCTAGAACACACCAGGACACAGGAATTGTACAATTCCAAAGAGAAACCAAAGGGAAGTTTTGTCTTTATTTGTTCTCTGTTAAAAAGACAGAACAAGACAGCTGGGGTTATTCAGCCTGGAAGAGAGAAGGCTCTGGGGAGACCTCTCAGTACCTAAAAAGGCCTAGAAGAAAGCTGGAGAGGAACATTTAATAAGGCTGTGTGGTGACAGGACAAAGGAGAGTGGCTTCAAACTGATACAGGGCAGGTTTAGACGAGATATTAGTTAGAAATTCTCTACTGTGATGATACTGAGGCACTGGCACAGGTTACCCATAGAACCTGTGGATGCCCCATTCCTGGAAGTGTTCAAGGCCAGGTTGGATGGAGCTCTCAGCAGCCTGGTGTAATGGAAGGTGTCCCTGCCCATGGCAGGGATCTGGAACTGGATGACCTTAAGGTCCCTTCCAAACCAAACCATTCTATGATCCTAAGAATTTGCTGCTGCTATTTCTGTAATGAGCAATACACAGTAACTGCTTCAACTGAGCTTTATTGTTGATATTTAAACTTTTACCCAAGAAAAAAAATAAAATTAACATATTTAAAATCTTAGGAAACAAAGAGTTAGGACTGCAAATTCTTGCACCATCCTTTTACACTTTTGGGTTGGATTTTTTCCTGATGTTGGCCATGGTCACACATAAATAAGTTTTGTGCTCTGTTTCATTAGCCAAGGTTTAACTACAGACCTGTACACACAGAATGCCAGCTTGTGCCTGTGCTGCTCTTCAGCCACAGTTCCTCATGATAAACTGGGATGTAACTGCTGCTTTGTCTGGTTTGGAAAGATTCTGTAGTCTGGTTACATCTCCAGCATTCCTCAGACCACAATTTCAACACAGAAAACATTCAGACCAGAGTGATGGGAGACAATGACAGTCATTTGAAATGAGGTTTGGCAACAGATTTTCTGACAAATGCTCTGGGATAATGCTTGCAGAGAGAATTGTGCTCCCGGAGATGTGACTTGTTAATTCAGTCTGAGGGAAGAAGATTCAGAGCCGTCATTTATTGGAACCTATTACAGGACTTAATCTGAAGATTTTGACATACTTCCAAGACAAATAGGCAACCAGGAGTGAGACATGTTCAATAAGGTGCGTATTGCAGGAAATGAGGGCTGTAATTGCCATGCTGAGAGAGTTTGTTGTCTATGCAGTTTAATGACCTTCCCCTGGCAGTGTCCCTTCCGACACGATGGGATTCAGAGATGAATCATGGAAAGTGTCTTTATCATCACACCGCAGACTGGACCGAGTGCTTACTGCTTATTGCTGGTGGGCACCGTAGCATTTGAGCCCCTCGGAGTAAAACATTAGGAATTACATGTCCTGTCATGCTTGGGCCTCTTCATTAAACATCATGGGGGCGTTTGTAGTTTCCTTGTTACTCTGCACATCACAAGACTTTCAGCACAAGTTTTCTCTTTGCTTGTAACAGTGAGTTGGACTGAAATTTGTACCAGATAGCTCCACTCAGCAGCACAGATCATGACAGAAACAAGAAGTCCAATCCTGTTAGTCCTTAGCACTAAACCAAATAATACTTAGTCTTTTAATCTTTCCTTGTGAAACAGTTTCCCCAGTCATGTCAGAATATCTGTCACCATTTTCTGACCTCTCTCCAACTTCTAATTCTCCCACCTGATACTGAGGCAGGAAAAGAAATTTGCTATCTTAGCTGCAATCCACATTATTGAGGAAAAAGGTGGAATGACAGATGTGCAAAGACATAGGTCACTTATTGTGCAGGGCTGCAACAACAAAAGAAATACAAAAATATAGGGTGTAGAAATTAAACAATATTTTTAAAACCTGAAAAATACTGAAGATTACCCTACATGTAACAGTTTCCCCCTGTACTACCTATATTCATAAATGTTCTTGTGGTTATTTCTGTGGTGCTACTTGGGGGTTCCAAGGAATGCTGGAGTTTCTATCCCCCAGCACATTTTATTGCTGTAAGAACAGCAGGTCCTGATAACTCATTTTCATTTCTTTAGGTTAGAGCGCTTTTATGCAAGAAGTTGCCTAAGATTTGCTTCTTTTACAGTTCCAGGTGGTGCTGCTTTCAGGATGTGCATCTTACAGAGGCACCAAATTGAGTGATTGGATGGCTGGCAGAGTTACAATCTGGCCCTAAAATCTGAGTGGCCGTTTAGTGCTTGTGAAGTGACAGAAAATTAGGGCTACTAAGACTTCTCTCACCTAACATAGAAGAAATTTTGTTTTCCTTCATGTGGCGGGTGGTCTGCTCTTCCAACCAGCCAGTGCTAACAACAAATACCCCCACTAAGAGAGAGCGATTTCAGCACATCAACCGGAGTTTGCCAGCGTTTCCAGCCCCTCCTTTGGGGCCTTACAGCAATGTTTGAAAGCATGGCTAAGTTTTCTCTGGTTTCTCTTAGTTTTCCTGGGTACACCAGCACTGTGGTGGAGCCTTCAAATTCCTCTTCGCACCAGGACTCCTATACGTGTATATATATACATATATACGCACACATACACATATATAGACACATATATAGATATAGATATACATATACACATATATAGAGTATTAATTTATTTTTATCGTTGCCATGTCCCTCCACAGCAGTCCCCCAGGGAGGAAGCGAACAATGAGCCCGAGCTTTGCCGTGCTGGAGCGGTTCCGAGGGTACTCTCCATGCTCCAGGTGAGCGCAGCTTTCCGGGCGCAGGGAGCCCCGGGAGGGCCCGATCGGGGCCTGGAACAGCCGGAGCTCAGCGCAGGGCTGCCCGGAGCAGCGGGCAGGGCCTGGGGGGGCAGGAGGGGCCGGGCCAGCCCCGTTCGCTCCATCCTCGGGCCCATTTTGCCGCCCGGAGCCCCGGCCCCGCCCCGGAAGCGCTGCCCGCCTGCCCGGAACCTCGGGAGCCGGAACGCAGCTTGGCGGTGCGGGGGCCGGGCCGGAGCGCGGCGCCGGGCGGGCCGTGGGGAAGATGGCGGCGGCCGTGGCGGGCCCACGTGGGCGCGGGGCCGCGGGCACGGAGACGGACACGGACACGGACAGCGGTAACGGCAGCGGGAACGGGTTGGGGCCCTCTCTTCTCTGAGGCATCGCCGGCCGCCGCTGTGGGCCGTTTCTGACCTTAGAGGCTTCTCCTCTCTGCCCCGTGCGAGCCCGCCGGTGGGTCCGGAGCTCCGGACCCTGGGCCGAGGCCGGCGCCGGTCGGCGTGGGGGGAACGGGAGCTCCGGCCCCGGCCCGGCCCCTGCTGGCCCGTGGCTGCCATGCCCGCGGGACTGCTGGGTGATCCTGCGCTGGCCCGTGGGCTGTTCCCCTTCAGCCCGGGGGTACCGCCCACAGCTCCTGAATCCCCCTCGGCCCGCCAGAACAGCTTTGGCTGCCCCCGTTCTGGGAGAGAGGGCAACGGCTGTGCAGAGCTGCCCGAGTTCCGTGTGAGCTGCCCGAGACCCTGTGTGCCGGCCGGGATCTGCCTCTCCCCGAAGGAAAGCCCGGGGACGCTCTCGTTCCAGGGATTAACCCTGAGCGCACGGTTCTGCATCGCTCTCGCCTCCTTGCGTGTTGTGTACCTAACCAGCTGTGATCACTTCTTCATTCTATCCTGCGTCTGCTCTTCTTTTTCTCTTTATTCTGGGAGGAGTCAGGGTTGTGGCCCTTTGGAGCTGTGGCTCCAGCCCTGGTTCTGTTTGGTTTGAGCGCCAGAGTTGAACCCAGAGGGAGGCGTTGTGTGGGAGCTTCTTTCAGAGCTCCTTGCCGAATGTTCGCTGTGTTTTAACTGAGTGTCTACACCTTGATCACCGAGCGAGTCTGAAAGAGTGAGATAGAGGGATGTGTATGTGTATTTCACAACAACACACACAGAAGCAATTAAAACTTTTTATATTAAAAGTGTGCTAGATATCAGTCTTTCTTATTCAGAATAGGGCCCCAGGTCCTACTTCTGATTGAGTTAATCTGATTTAAATTATTTTGAAATACCTCTTCTTTATCTCATGCTGTTGACTGATACTCTGATGCATTAAATTATGGCAGGTAGTGGAAACCGTGTTAATTTTTCTGCAATTGTTGAAAGCAAAATGTTGTTGGTATTATCCTCCTACTTTATTGGCAGAAGATGTTATGTGAAGGAAATGATACATGTTTTTGCAAATTTCCTTTTTATAAATCTGATCTGTTTTTTATGGCTAACTGCAGAAATTGGTCCTAAGCAGTGTGGGGGATTCAGGTTTGGACTTTCTGTAGTTGTTTGCTTTTGTGTGCGTAAAAAAAGTCACAAACAGGGGCTGATTCCTTGTTTAAAAGCTAAAGAGCAGCATGGACAAGGCCCAGGGGTGAAAACTTGACGTTGTTTTACGTGTAGGAACCAGGATGTGACTCCTACATGTCAAACGTCACGTGGTGCTGCAGTTCCTTCTTTTCTGGCAATGGTTTGAATTTATTTTTTATTGGAAACTCAGAATATGGATGCAAATATCTAGAAGGATGTAAAAGGATGCCTTTAAATAGTTACTGAATGTGTTGAGAAAATTTGCCACTTCTAAATTTCCAATTTGTAGTAAGGACTGTTGGAAAACACTCCCATAGTTTATTTTGAGTGGAGCATGACATACCACGTGGTGGTGGTAAAAGTCATACTGATAGAGATAATGGCCAAGTATTCAGTCATTATTTCTCTTCCACATTTGTTTTGTAACCACAGACTCTCACTTTCCATCAGGATAACCAAATGCTCCCCAGGCCTCTAAACGTGTCTGTGCAGTAGAGGTTTTGTTTTAAATTGATCAATGGCACTGTTTTGCTGCTATGTCGTTTGTTAGGGTTTTTTTGGTTGAAACAGGCACATGGAGAAGGCAGAATAATGAATTATTGTATGTTTATGGTTGCTTAGTAATTAAATAGCTGATTAATGGGGAATATTGTTAATAGCTGCCTGCATGGTTTCATGGAGAACAGATCTTGTGAACCACTCCTGGCTTCGTTCTCTTAATGGTTTGGTTGATAAAGGTACTTCATGGGATATAGGAGTGCTTATGAAGTGAAGCACTTGGCTCAGTAGTAGTGTGGTTTAAAATTTAAATTTTTTTTGTAAGGAGTTTGAGAGTGGTAGATGGATGAAAGTGAGGAATCTGGGACTGGGTGGGATCAGAAACCAGCTTCCTTCTGTTCAGCATTTGGTTTTGCAGTCTTGGAAGTTGTATGTAAGATAATTAATTTAAAATTTAATGTGGCACAAATGTTACTGGAATGGTAGTTAATGGTGGCAGGACTTTGTGTATGCTCTGCTCTTGATTATGTGGTGAAGTGAAATAACCCAGCATATTTCAGCACACCCTAAACCTGCAGCCCATGTCATTCTAGTTAATCACCTGCACTGTTAAAGACTTTTATTTTTGCAGTTTGACCCCCTGAACAGAGTAATGAGGACTAGCTCTTCATGTATTTCTTGTGCTATCAATTTGGCTGTTTTCAGCTGTCTTAATTCCAGACTTTGGTATTGTAACTTCAGTTCTTTCTTTTATTTTGAAGGGCTCATAGGGGTAAGGAAGTTTGACTTTGGGGGTGTTTTATTTGTGTAACTTGAGCAGTGGCTTACCCAGAAAAGCTCAGTGCCTCTGGTTTCTGTTGAGCTGCCTGTCTTGATGCTGTATTCCACAGAGCAGTCTCCCCTGGGTTCATTATGCTTGGGTAATTGTATTTTTGCTGGCAGTGTTGTCTCTGAGCAGGTTTTGCTGTGACCTAAGAAATGCCCCCCAGGTTCAGTTTAATTCCTGTGGCTGTTGCAGTCCAACACCAGATGTCACTGTTGCAGTTTCTCTGGGAGTGTGTACATACATATGTGCACATATTTGTGTGGACAGGCATTTCTAAGTTACACTTCTAAAACTGGAAAATACACAAGTTTTCCCACCACAATTACCAGCCCTAAATATAAAAATTTTCAGTAATCTAATAATAAAATGTCCAAGGCTGCCCTTTCCCTTTTGCCCAGCCTGTTTCAATCACTTTAAATCATCACTGAGGTGAGCAAGCATTGCACTGCATAGTTTCTGATAAATTCAATATAATGGTGTGTGCCTGCTTGAGGAATTAATTGTAACAGCACACTTAGAGTAATACCTCACTCTAAACTTGGATAACATTTACGTGTGGAGCAAATGGCACTAGTGAAAGATTCTAGAAACAATTCCTGATACTTTTTTTGCTTATTTTCTTTTTTTTAATCCCTAGGTTCTGAGTTAAGCTCAGAACTTCCAGACGACAGCTACTCTTCGGGAGGTGAAGCCGTGGACGGTGATGATGAGGATGAAGCAGCAGCCCCTGGCAATGTGGCTGAAGAGGCAACAAGCTCCAAAGATGGCCCAAGTTCAGGATGGGCAGATGCCATGGCAAAAGTGCTCAACAAAAAGATTCCACAGAATAAGTCCACCATCTTGGCCAAGAATAAAAGCCTGGAGAAGGAAAGAGAGAAAAAAAAACAAGAGAGGCAAGAAAAGAAGATGAGGGTGAGAAAAAGATGCAGTATTCCATGTGCAGTGACTGTGAGATGGGCTACATGCAAGATAGTCTCAGAGCACTGTCCCAAATCTCTCTGTTTTGGAGTCTCTCCTTCACAGTGGTCTTGAGCAGATTAATTTTTTTTACTTTTCGGTCATGTTGTGTAAGGTTTTTTCTTTTACTGCTTCTTCTGGGTCAGCAGGCAGGCTGAACATTGGCAGCAGGAGTGTTCCAGTCTGTCAGCTTAAGGTGTTTTCTCTTTTGAGGGGCTGAAAGCAGCTACTTTAAGCTTGATTCTCTAATTGGCATTGTTAATTTGGGGTGAAATTCACTTTGTTGGCATTACAAATTGAAATAGTTATCTACCATAGAAAGTGAGGGTGAGAAAGAGAAGAAAACTGCTTCCATTTAAATTGTGCTGTGACTTCCAAAATCAAGGCCTCTAGCTTGAGACTGCAGTAATCATTGATGTGGTTGTGCATTGTTGTTTGCTCCCCTCAGTCATTAATAGAAAACTGATTGGAGCCTTCTATTCCCATGTCTGTGCCCTAAATTGCTTCTGGTTCTGAAACTGGTATGAAGAAACCATGTTGGCAAGTAAGTCATTTGTTTGTGCTTTTAGTGGAACTTTTAATTCCAGGCTCTGATTGATTTCCCTTCAGGCTAGAAATACATTAATAGTTCTAATGTCTCATCCTACCAGTTCTGTTTCTGTGGGATAACCAAGTTACTCACCTGACAGTTTGGGACATGCTGCAGTTGGGCCATGGCTTGCCTTTTAAATTCAGAGAGCTTCACTACAGCATCTGCACAGTTATGGTTGTCCTAAATTCCTGCTCTCATCCAGTAAATATGTGAGAATACTGCAGAACAGAGATGGGCCACAGGTCCCCAAAGTGACTTGTTTGCTT
The DNA here is from genome assembly GCF_027887145.1 of Ammospiza caudacuta. NCBI lineage: Eukaryota > Metazoa > Chordata > Aves > Passeriformes > Passerellidae > Ammospiza > Ammospiza caudacuta. The sequence continues at coordinate 23,353,594 of NC_080595.1, read as the reverse complement.
TAGAAAAACTTGAAAGCAATTTGCCTTTCATTGATTTCTTGCTGATGAAAGGTAGGATAGGGCAGTTCTTTTGATCAAAGGCCAAAACATGGTCATAAACTCAGAAATTCATAGTAGTCTGCCTGTAATTGTAAAGATAAGGACTCTGAAATGCCATTAGAGACTTCTTGCATAAAACAGATTTAATGGAACATCACCAGGCTTAACACACTGTTAAATTGTTCAGAGGGGAAGAAAAACTTACTCCTGAAGCAGAGGTCATGAAATACAGTGGTCTTCTATTGCAGCAGAAACAAAGCTGATGGTTTCGTGTCCACTGGTAGGAAAAGGGGATCAATTTGGTTTTGAAATGGAGAGCCTCCAAAAAATAGACAAAAGCCAGTACTGTACACACGACTTGTTGTCTGGTGGCCACTTGGTGCTCTTCCTGTGTTAGAGTTCTGCCTGTTGCACTCCTTGCTGAGTGTTGCTTTGGTCACAAAGCCATACTGGGGCCAGTTCTGTAGGGGGAAGTCAAATTCTCCTTGTTCAAAATGTGACATGCCAGTCTTGATGGACCCAGGATTTTACTATGTATAAATTTCTCTGTCATCAGCTTCTGAAGTCTGGGATTTGGAGGCTGTCTTTGAATAATTTCCTTGCTCAAGGCAGTCTGTGTGAAAGCATCTTTTTCCTAGGCTTTTGTTGCTGGAAGTGGATGACTGAGATCTGAGTGTGGCCCCTGTTGTGTCAATGCAAGAGACTTGTCCAGCCCTATATTGGAGTTCCTTTTACTTTCAACCAGACTGAACTTTGCAGATCTTTTTTTCCTCCTGCTACATCCTCTGTCAGGTCATGCTGCATTCTCAAATGTCCATGTTGTTTCACATAACAATATTTATAATGCAGCTCGATAAAAAGCGGGAATGGGAAATGATGTGCCGAGTGAAGCCAGATGTTGTCAAAGACCGAGAGAAGGAAAGAAATCTTCAGAGAATTGCCACAAGGTATAAGTTTTTCTGAATGCTTTCCTTAAATGTATGTATATCTAAAAGAGGAGGAAAAGGCCTGTGCAGGTAATCTGTTTCCAATCAGATTGAACTCTTAAGAAGTGACTAGCAGGAGCCGAGAGATTTATAGACAGGTCTGCATTGTACAGTATCAAGTTCAACTAAAGATTTCAGAAGCTTTATGAAAGAGTAAAAATTTAGATGGGAATCTAATGTTTGCTTAGCAGTAGTGCTTTGTTGGATCCCCTCATTTTGTTAATTTAATGCCTTAAAAATGCAGAACAGTTGTTACTACTGTTCTGGTTTTTTGCTTCTCCATAGAGGATTCACCAGATCCACAGTTGTGAAGTTCAGCTGCCTGTTCACATTGTGGTAGTTTGGTGTCACAGAACTAGTTGAACATTTTGATGTGCTGCTGTCTTACTCATTCATCTGCCCTATCCTCCAGCTTCAACTGCCATTAAGAAACTTGCCTGAGTAATTTAATAACTGATTTTAGGACAAATAACATGCTCCCAAGGATGAAACATGCTCAAGGATGAAACTGATCTCAGTGCCATGTTATGAGGCTTACTTCAGAGTCTGAATAGTAGATTTGTTTGTTACTGGTTCCTAGTTTGTTACTGGTTCCTAGCAATGACTATGAAGGAGGAGTAAAAATTGAAAGTCCTTTATATTCTAGTAAATGTTACTTCTTAATCAAATTGAAGTTCCAGGTAACCATTTTGGGGAGTTAGAAACCATCCAGCATCTGCACTGATCAGCTTTAGTAGGGGGCTCATTTCTGTGGAAGGAACTTGAGTTAAAAGGTTTGCTCTGTTGTCTTTTTCCCTGTCCCAGAGGTGTTGTGCAATTATTCAACGCTGTCAGGACGCACCAGAAGAAAATGGAAGAGGAGATGAAGAAAGCAGGGGGCTCTGAGAGGAAGCGTGCTAAACTGATGCCTTCTGTTTCAAAGAGAGATTTCATTGATGTTCTAAGAAACATGGAGGGGGCTAAAGGAGCCAAGAATCCTGCTGGAAAGGCCACTAAAAGTAAACAGGTAGGCTTCATCTGTGAGAAAAAAATGCTTACAAGGTACCTTCTCAATATAATGACTCTCTGTCAATGTGCTTGCTCTTCATAAACCTCTGACCCAAATGGCTGGGATGTTTTGAGACTTTTGGAAGGGAACAAGTAGCCTATTTTCCCGGTCTTTTGACTATCAAAGTACAAAACACTGGAAGCTCTTCTGATAAGACATGGAGCCTTTTATGCACTTAACTTGGTTTAGCTGTGTTTAAAAAAAGATTATGAAACACTAGATTTTCTCTTGGATTTTACACCATGCATGGAACAAACTGCTAGATTCTGGTGGGTTGTGACATTTGGAATTTGGCCAACAATAGTTAGCTCCTTGAAATCATTAAAGACCTGGAGGCTGTTCATCTTAGATGGTGTATTAGATTGTACTTGTGTGTCCCCAGAGTCTGGTCATGTCAAACTTGCTTCCTTTGGGTGATTATGGTGCCTGAAACTGAAGGATTTGCCATGCAAAATGAATACCACAACAGAAAGAAACACAGGCCTATTAAACCTTATATGTAGGCTTTTCTTTCCCTGATTCTCTGTGTGCGTTGGGCTGGTGTGGCTTCCTTGCTCTTGAGATGTTTTGGAAAGAAATACATTCCACTTTTCCCAAATGTGTTTGAGACACAGTGTAGTTGGACACATGCAGTTCTTCATCAGTTCTTTCAGCTCACCAAGTAGCTCAGGGTTGAAAACAAGTTGCCCAGACAACTCTTTCTCGTATTTCAGAAGCTGCACGTTTTTGAAGCGTATTTGTGTTCAGGTCTGAACTCTGTGCTTGGTGGTGGGTGGAATACTGCAGTTGGCACAGACACACTGCAGTTAACTAAGTGCTTCTCTGTGCCAGGAAGAAATACTTTAATCAGTTGGGAGACAGCATTTTGTCATATGTTTTTTGTTTGTGTGCACTTGGGGAACATGCTGAAACACTGCCTGGCATGGAGTGCTCATACAATTTTCATGCAAGTGCAATATTAAATATTTTTTAAATTCTTTGGATAATGAGAACAATTTAGCTTGGTGCTGACACTTTATTTCTCCTTAAATAATTCCAGCTTGCTTGTTTGGGGGGGGGGACATGTGTATGTGTGTGGTTCCCTTTTTTTGGTTCATTTGTTTGTTTCTCCTCCCTTGGAATGGCAAAATATTGGAAGAATGGCAGTGCCAACTACTATTGTAGTCAGCATTAAATCAATATCTGAGCAAGAACTAGGACCTTTGTGTTGTGCCACATTGTAGCAGGGCAAGTTTTTAATTACTAGGTCAGAAAACACAGATTGCAAATGTTTCTATGCTAAAGAAAAGTTTTATTTTGGCAGCATCAGTAATGGCATGTTTCCATTCAAGACCTCTGGAGATGCTTTAGATGCTGGCTGGTTAGTCTTGGGTTTGAGTATTAATGTAGGTGCTGCTTTCACATTGCTTGTGCACAAAAGCTGGGGTGGGGATTGGGGTTTTTGGTTGGGTTTTTTAATTGTATGTCTGCCTAGACAGACCACCCCCCTTCCTCTCTCCCCTGTTTCAGTGACTCTTCAGCCTATGCTTCAGTGACTCTCCGTTCAGTTTAATACTGAACCAAACTCTTCAATAACTCCTTTTCAAGCTGTTCCTAATCTGCCTTATTTTCTCTTGAGAACATATCTTACTCATTTAGCAAGCTCCCCTCCTGGTAGTTGTTGAGGGTTGAGGTTGAGGCCAAAATCTGCTCTTCATTCTCTTTCTCAGAATTACACAAATATTTAGCCACTGAACACTTCTGCTGGCCTCCACTGTCATATCTCTGCTGCTTGGTCTTTGAGAGTGTTTCAGAGGGTAGGAAGCCTGGATGAGGTTTTTCAGTAGTAAATTCCTTGCAGCAGGGTTTCAGCAGATTGCTTGTGCCATCTGAAAGCTTTTGTTTGTTTTGTGGGTTTGTTTTTAGCAGTCGTGAGTATAGAGTGTATTCATTTTTAAAAAGGGGGGGAGATACATTTATTTATCTCAGCAAAAACAATGGAAGAGATGCCAATCCCAAAATCCAGGCACTCTGCCATCAATTAAAAGGCAGTCCAGAACAATAAAAACATTACCCCACCCACATAAAACAAGCAGTCAGCAGGAAAAATAGCAGAAAAAAGTTTTACCAGTGAAAGCAAACTTTTTTTTGACTCAAGCCTTGTGCTGTGACAAGATACTTGACTGTATTTTGAGAATGGGTGAAAGCATTTTCCTGCTCTGCAGGAGTTTTTAAATGTAAAATTTGGTTTGTATTTTTAAAAGTTTGGCAATTTCTTTCAAGTGTCAGGGGTTGTTGAAGAAACCCCTTGTAAAGCTCTGTTGATTGACTATTTAGCCAAGTATATTTATGTGTGAAAAAAAGAAATTAAATGCTCTGTAAAGGCCCATCTGCAGCAGTATAATTTCAAAGCAGCATGACCACTTTTTAAATTTTGTTCTCTGTTTCCATCAGCTTTATGCATGCCTGGGAAGGGTAGGTAACCTGTGCCCCACTAGAACATTGTTCAGAGTCTTGTTTACTTTTAGCCATTGGCCTAAATGTTACTTGGCATATACCTACCAATTTAACTATGAAGGAAAGACTGTAAGGCTGTGTAAGTTTTCCTGTGCCCTTCTTGTGAAATTGTAGCCCTTCTTGGAGTTCTGTGTGCCCAGCTGGGAGTAATTATTTTTCTGAGCTGGAGCCAAAAGCTTTGCTTTTCATATCATTTGCTGTTTATCAAAGTATTTCTTAATCCTTGCTGAGCCAGCTGACTTGTGTAATATTTTTTCCTGGTTTTTTTTCCAAGTTACTGTGCATGATGCTTGCCTCTGGGTAAGATCATCTAATTTCTCTCCCCTCACCACCTTGTCTGAAGCCTTGCAATGTGGGAGAAAAATGTAGTCATTAAAAAAAATAATAAAAATCCCCTTGTTTGTGTTCGGATGGGCTTTTTTTTTAAGTTTTGGGTTGGGCTTTTGTATGAATCGTTCATTGGCAGATATGAGAGCTTTCAATTTGTTAAACAAAATTCTTATACATCAGCTTTTCATTTCAGAATGTGTTGGTCATATCTTCTTGTAAGACACTACAAGAAACTTTAATAAACTGTAGGTTTAGAAAGGGCACGTGTCAAAAGCGCTGTTTTTTCTGGCCTGGAGACTGAAGTTATTTTTATGTCTATAGAAAGAATACAGAAGTAGGTAGTGGCACTAAAGGATTCCTTGTAGGAACCTTTTGTTTTCTTTAGGTCTTTAATACAGGGTGCTCTTAGGAAGTACCCTTGCTTCCAGGGTCGAGTGAAGTTTCTGTTCTCCTAGAGTTGCACAGATATGTTGGCTAATGTAGCAAACTACATGAGGTCTTGAAATCTTAATTGTAGGAAAACAAGGAAATTCAGAGGAAATTTAGAGTTATTCTCCACGCTTGCTGTGTATTAGTTACAATTTCATCTTGACTTTTGTAATTTATTCTGCTCCCTGTTAGGCATTTTACTGTGTAGTAAAACATTTTTTAGTGACACATAAGCAACTGGCATGAAAGTTACAGATGCTCTTTATGACACGCATAACCTGCACTCATTGACCTTTCATTTTTTATTAGGACTTTGGTTTTGCTTCAACTTGTAAACTTTCTTAAACCAGAGCATTTCAGTGGTGAAAGTAAGAGCAGGATTTCCTGGTCTACTTCAGTAACCATGATCCAAATTCTGCAAGGTAATCTTTCTGTAAGCTAGGCTCAATACATGACCCCAAGGTACAGTTTCCTTCCTGTGTTGGGATGGCATCTGGAAAAAAATGGTGTGTTGGTCTCAAAATAGTGCCTATTCTAAAATAAATTATTGATGAGAAGGAAGATGAGTGGAGAAGAATATAAGTGCTATTTCATAGTAGTGATTGCTCATATGGGACTTAAAGTGCTTTTCCAGAAAAGTTACTCCTACCTCAAGCAAATTTTATAAATGCTCCAAGTATCTGGTAAGTAATTTGTAAGGACAGTGATTAGAGTCAGACTTGCTATTGATTTTTCTTCTGTTCATGAGACTTTATTTTAAGCTGCAGTTTGAAGATTGTTCAAGGGCAGGAGGAATATTATGCTTCCAACTTCAACCACTGTTCTTGCTGGGATACAAGGATTGGCATGGGAGCTTTAATTTTTTAAGCTAAATGGGGGTATAAATTGTGCTTTCCACATTAAAAGTTGCATCAGTTTAAAAACTGAGAGTGACTGCATTCTTTTCCTTGCAGCTTCTTGAGTACTGGCCATCAGCTTGGTCTGTTTCTTTCCACTGCTTTCACAGTGTAGAAATGGAGAGGATGAAAAAACAAAACAACAACTGCTTTCATTCATATACCTCTTTGGAGTGACAATAGTCTGAACAGTTGCTTCAGTCTGTGTTATGAAATTGTTTCTGAAGTGTGGATGAAGGCAAAGATGACAAGGAAATTTGGTAAGGTGTATCAACACCTCTTTCAATCTTAACAGGAAACTTCCTTGGGTGATAATGGCATTGCAGAGTAGCACAAGTTTATTACTACAGCTGTTGTATGCTGGTTTTACAGACCTAATTGAAGGAGTAACCAGGCATGCATGTATTCCAGCAGATTTGAGGGGGCAGCCAAGTATTAATTTAGTTCAGCTGTAGCCAGAGTAGATGTATTCTCTCAGTTTTAATAAATGTCTTCCCATCACATGCACAAAAACTTTTAATTTGGATTCCTTTGGATCCTGCATTTTTATCTGTTTTTCTTAACTGAATGTACATTCTCTTGAAGGTCACCCTATATATGTTTGGAGCTGATGCTTTTAATGAAGTTTTTTGGTTTTGTACCAGAAAGTTGCTGACAACTAATTGTATGCTGTGTTCTTAGGAATATCCTTAGGGATAAATGCAGTGCAGCCTGCCACCAGTTTGCTTTATCCTATATTCCTTATGTTCTTTAAGGTAAAGGGTTGTTGTGCAGTACTAGAGGTTGTTTGATTAGGACATTTTTACTTTCAATTTGTTTAGAAGTTGTATTAACTTACAGAGTTTGGGTCATCAACAGGATTGGGTTTTTAAGACGTGCAAGCTCAGTTCCCTGATTGTTGTCATACCAGGTAATGCAAATCTGTGTTAACATGGGGATGTAGACCTTTTCCAATATTTAAATGTCAATTTAAATTTGTCAGCATTTCAATATTTAAATTTGATTGATTCGGTGTCAAGAAGTTGACACGGTAAATTCAACTTCATGTAAGACAATTAAGGGTCATGTGAAGGGCAGTATTTCACTAGCTTTACCTTTTTTCCTGTGGTATTATACTCAGATATCCCTTTCTGTCCTCTTCATCAGATATTTGATCAGAAATCAGGAAGGGAAAGGGCTGTGATTTTGCACTTTGTTGCCATCTACCTCTTTTTTTATCCTCTTGCTGTTCTGTGTCCCTGACAGGTTCTTTCTCCCTGTGCCTGAGGGCCAGGCAAGTATCCTGTGCCTAAGCAGGAGCAGCCCTGACAGCTGTTTGCACAGAAAAGCCAGTCCCCTGTGTGTCATCATGAGTCACTCTCAGTTCAGCTGAATGCTGCCTGCTAAGATGCAGATAGTGTGTGATCAGTGAGGACAGATATCTTAGAGAATTTGAATGCTAAATACTTATTGCATTTGCTGAGGTGATGACCTGAGGTTTGGGGAGGGCCATCTTCCAGATGTTTATAACTTGTCCAGATCCAGGCAAATGTTCATGGAGATAGCAAAAGATATGTTGCCAGCTCCAAAACACATCCCTAACTGATTTTTCAGTTTAAAAAGAATGAATGATGCAAGGTTTTAATGGGTTCCTGTAGAAAACGTCTCTTTCTTCCTTAGAGCTGAAGACAAAATACTTCAATTTTGTCGTTCTGTGAAAAGGAATGAAGTGGTTATATTTGAAACATTGCAAAATCCTTCACCATGAAGCAGTTGAAGTTTGGCAAATTTTGAAGTGAATATAAACAGGGACTTGTGATTGAAATGTCAGGCAATGCTGAGACAGCTCCATCTGTCATATTTGAGAGTATCTTGCCTTGTTATTTGTTTATTAGTGCACAGGATACTATGATGTGTTTTGTTTTCCCAGAAGATGTTGCAAGGCTTTTTTTTTTTCAGTTAAAACTATGTCTAAAACAACCACATTTGAAAAACTTGTGGCATACATCTTCTTTTGATCTTCCTGTGAGTATACAAAGCAGAGTCAAATCCTATTAGACTTTTATCTGGTAAATCAAGTTGGAAGCCTTATAAAAGCAGCTCTCCACTCTTGGCTTTGTTCATAACTCTTATAGGCAGGGCAGTGTACTTAGAGAAAAATACATCTAAACATTTCATAAAGTTTTATAGAAAAATGTTCTCTGGAAGTAGGAAGGTTTGGGTGGAGCTTGTCTATCTGAATAAATTTGTTTTCCCCATCTGAGCATTTGCTATTGGAAATTATCAAGGAAAGTGATTCCTTTACTTTGAAGTTTTATTAAGGTGTAAAATGTTGTGATTTCCAGAGTGTGTGTGTTATAAATGACCTCTGTGAGTACCTGCTCATCTGTTTATCTTGGTCAGTAGACTTCAGGAGCGGTGGATCAAACTCCTAGGATCTAGCCTGCAATGGTTAGAGGGTTGCTGAGTTCAGTAACTTCTTTTGCAGAACTGTGGGAAGTTCCAGCCAGTTTTTAATGAGCGTTTCTGAAATTTACTGAAAGATTAGAAAATGTAAACCAGGTTTCTAAAACCTGGTTAGTATTACAGATTATACTAAAAGTGCCTCTTGGAAAGGTCTGACCTCTTTTTGGTTTGCTGCTGAACTTTGGACAGTGGTCTGCAGGTGGTCTATGTAATTTCTTCTCCACCTGCAGCTGTTGGGAAAGCCCATACAGAAACATAGACAGAGATGCAAAGGTCAGAAATGCAGAGAAAGGGTAGCCAGATGTTTAAGATAAGGGATTGGGATCCTGGGCAGTTTACATCTTCCTTCATGAAGCTGCTTTTAGAAAGCAGCCTGGGAGTGTTGAGGGGTATGGTCTGTTCCTTAATGAGCTTGCCACTCATACATGGCAATGTGAGGGGAAATTACAGGAATATAAGATCAGAGAAATTTGGATTTGGAGACCTCTAGGATATGTCACAAAACCAAAGCAAGGGCAATGACTGTAGAGAGGTGAAATCAAACAAGCTGCTTAGCAGACATGAAAACATCATTATTTCACATTTAATAATAAAATTGCATAAAGCTTAGTTCCTTGTAGACTCTGTTTTGGTGGTTTTTTATTCCTCACCCTCCTACCTCAAAGTTTTTTGAATCCTTAACTTCTTCTGGGACTCAAAAGTGGAAATCCTGAGTTAGGAAGAGGCTTTTTCCTTGCCCCACGTCCTTCTCATCAGCTGTTCTGTCAGATGATTTCTCAAGTATTGAAGGGACAGGCATGGTCATTTCTGTAGCCCTTACTGTTTGAGACAACCTTTTGGGACTCACTCCCTTATGCCTCTTGCTAAATCATAATGAAAGACAGTGGGTGATTTTAGCATCATTTGTTGGAAATAATTTGAGTGATATTCATATTATTTAAAAATTTGCAAGCTGCTAATTTATTGTTAGCAAACCAGAAATACTCCAAACAGCTGCAGGTCTGCATGTTTACTTACTGGGCCAGCAGGCAAGCTTTTATAACAACTTGCAGAAAATTTTAGGTACCCAGCTGAGATAGTGCATAAGTGTCTTTCATAAATGGGTGACATCTGAGAAGAATCTGTTGTGACTGGAAAATGTTTGTCTAAAGTAAACTGTTGAAAGACATTAAGATGTGACTTCTGAGGGATAGCACAGTGGAGGCCTAATCTTGACTGTATACTTTTTACTAGGTACTCTTGCTATATCTGTGCATTTTCCAGGTACAGCTTGGTGGTTCAGGAACTGTGCAGCTTCCTCCTGGTGTAGCATGCTCTTGCTATACATCATGCTCATTAAAACATGGGAAGGGAGTCCTGATGCCAGTATGGCCAAACAGGTCATGCAGCAGCATGTGGTGGAATTCCTTGTGCAGCACAGGGGTTTCTGAGATGGCTGCTGTCGATGGCTGGAGTACAGCACAGGCTGAGGAGTTCCCGAGCATCCTGTGTGCAGAAGGGCCCTGTGTTAAGCTTGAATTCTTAAAATATTTTTGCTTTTCCTGACAGAAATAATAATTTATGAGGTTTCTGGTGAACCAAGCCTGAGGAAATCTGTTTGCTCATAAGCTTTTTCTAAGAGTCTTCTTTGCAACTGAGCATTTAATAATAACGCTTCTGAATTTTCTTCATTGCTTAGGCTCAGGTTTATGCTTGTTTTTAGAAATTCTGTAATTGAGTTCTGACCCCTCCAAAGCTGGGCCATGTTTAAGCCTCTGCGTGCCAACCCAAAGCATTCCTTCTCATTCACACATCCCCAGTTGCAGTAAACCCTAGAGGAGGATGTGAGGATGGGGAGATTCCTCGTGCAGGTCGTTACGCTCTGGGTGGTCTTCTGGCTGTGCTCAAAAGGAAAATCACTATTTGTTGTGCTTGTAGTAATAATTCCAGTGTGTTACTTACAGAGAAGTTTGAACAGGAACAGCAGGGCTCAAAACACGCTGTAAAAAAATTTCATTCTTAGACTTATTTACTAGAATTGCCAGAGCAGATTCTGGTGTATATGAGAAAGCTTGTGATCTGGGTAAATCCCCTGTCCCACTGTTGGTACCCTCAGTGTAAGGTCACTTCAAGTAAACCAGGGCAGTTGTTTTAATTTCTCATTCCGAGAGAGAATGCAGATGGGCATTGAATAACTCTCACCCTGAGGAATAAATGATTGTGCAGAATTGTACTGCAGTAGAATAGATTTCTGTTGTGCAGCTCACATGTTCTGCAAGCTGAAAATGCTTCCCAGAGTGAGTTGCTGTGAGAACTGAGCTCAGAAGTTCAAGATAATATCAGTGTAGTTTGTATTCTCAGTTTGCACATTTGTGGGCTTTTGGCTGTTTGGGATCAGGCTTACATAGGAGCCTTTCTTAGAGTCCTGCTGCAATTCAAATCAGATGAAGTTGCTGCAGCACTAATGATCAAACCCAAGTATCATTTTCCTGTTAAAAATCATTACATTTTGTTTTCTGCTTACATTTCTGCTGTAGATACTTTGGCTGCAGTTTTTTCATTTCTTTCCAGCCTGGAGGAAATTTATTTTCTTAGCCTGTGAGCTCGCATATTGCTGAAAATTAACTTAGGAGAAATGGTTATGCTCGTGTTCTTTGCTTTTCATTCCCTCCCGCTCCTCTGCAAACTGGGGGTTTTATTATCATTATTATTGTTATTTTAAATTCAGATTAAACACAGCTCAGTGTATGCCTGTGCTGCCTGATTGGGTTTTTTGAGCTCAGTTTACATGGACTTGCTTGGGGATGAGAACCAGAATAGAAGCAGTCATTCAGAGCAAGATGCAGGCTGACAGGGAAGGTAATTGTCAGATGTGTGTGAGAATGTGTTCTGGCAGTTACGCTTTTTAACTTCTTCCTCATGACAAAAGCTTCGCTGTGTCTCAAGGTCTTAAATGTTTGTATTGAGCAAAACAGAGGAACCTGGGGAGGCAGTTCAGATTAATTAGACACGTTAGAATTGTCTTCTCAGTGCTTAAAGTTGTTGCTTGAGAGATATTTATGTTAGAAATTCCTTCCCTGACAGGTACAAATAAACATTTATTGTAGGTGATGGTAAAGAGAGATGCCCCTGCAAGCTCTGGCATTTCATCTTATACAAAGAGCAAAGGCATGGGGGTCCAGTGTGCTGATTGTAATCCCTAGGTCTGAAAAATGTTCCTTTTTGAAAAGCCTGGAATTCCTGTTTTCTTCTGGACACTGCTCTTGGGGAATCACGATGGTGCTGTAGATGTGTTTGTTGTTTTGCAGATGCAGAAACTGGAGTTGCTCAAGTGACCCAAGCTGGTGGGCAGTGGAGTGAAATGCTGTCTTTTGCCTGATTTCAAGGCATATCTTCTTTTAATGCCATTGCTTACCAGTAAGCGCTGTGGACTTTGGTCTGCTTGAGTGTAAGGTTCTGAAAAGCTCAGGCAGGTATCATCCTGCTTGAGACAGAGAGGATTGATCCCACACCTTGCTGTCAGTGCTGTCTGCCACAGCTCCAGTGTTGAGTTTGGCAGGTCTCAGTTGAATATACTGTCTTGTCATTTACCAAGAGCAAATTTTGTAGCTCCGCTTTTTTGTGGTGGTAAAGAAATGAACAAACCCATGGAGATTTCTAACTTGATCTTATAGCTGCTGTTGCTACCACAAGGCTTTCATAGACCAGTTCCTTTAAAAGCATCCAGGAGGCAGTTCCAGCCTGGATCCTGCAAGGGTCAGCTGCTTGTTCTAAGTGACAGAACTAAGCTTAGTTGAAGCTTAGTTTGGACCTCTGGTGGTTTTATTAGGACTTGGCCAAGAATTTCAGTTCCTCTTGTCCTGGTTCCTGGTGCAGATTTTAGGGAGTGTGTCTTCAGAGCAGAATTAGTTCAGGAAGTCTACAGAGCCCTACTTGTGAGAGGCTTTAGCTAATGCTGTGATAGCCTAGCAAGTAGGCAAGTTTTTTTTGGTTTTTTTGTTTAATTTATATACTCTTTTCAACTGGACTATGAGTCCATCAGAGCAAGTATCAACACTAGAGTAACCACAGTGCATGCTTTGTTCTGCTTTATTTCAGCTCATGATAACAAGTTCATCACCAGCAGTTAGTAAAACAACAGTGACTCTTGAGGTATTTTACTAATTGCTGCCTCTCAGACCTTTTGAAATAGGTTGGCAGACCCTTCTGGCAAAGAAAACCCAATTCCAATGTATAAAAGAGGAGAGGAAAAAAAGCAACACGAGAATTTTTCACTCCTTGCCTTACTGAAGGATTCACATTATGTAGCATTACACTCTGTTGTTTATATAATCTGCTTTGTTTTCATTTGGGGATGTTCAAAGGGGACTTCAGTGTTGTAGTGAGATGTGCATGAACAGCTGACTGGGAGTTCAAAAGCATTTGTGTAGATTGAAAGTTGGTTTATTTTCCACGTGCCAAGAATCAGTTTTGTTTTATTTAGATGAAACTAGATTATGGCATTGAAAACCCAACTGTATTAACATTCTTACATAAAGCAAGTTGGGAAGTGATGTTACAGTTCAACTAATTGTTAATTATACAAATATTCTCACTGCATATTTTCTTAAGACTTTGGGAATGTTTTGTGATGCGGTAGATTTGGAGAGTTTTTGTTCTGAGGGGAAAATAAGTAGTAAATGAGTTAGGAATGAAGATACTAAATAAGGCATTTTCTTCACTTGGAGGCATGCTTAAAATTGATTAAATATTTGCTTTCAAGCATTTAATCTTCATCTTTGAGGCATAAACATGCTACCTCTGTCTTTCTCCTTTGGGCTTGTTGTAAAACTCTATTCAGGCCTTTGTGGTGCCTTACAGAATGGGTAATGCTATGGAGGATCAGCATCCCTCTTTTGTTCAAGTCCTGCTTTTGTCCTGTTGTTCACTTGACATAGCCAGAAAGAAGGGCTAATGGTTGCTGAATAGCAGCTTGGGATGAATTTGAGGATTGAGCTTTTCAAACCCTGAGCTTGCAACTGTCATTGCTGATAATAATCTACTCCTTCTGTGCTGTTAAAAACCAAAACAAACTAAGAAAAAAAAAATTCCCTGTTCTGCACATCTGGAAAGAAAAGGAATTCTGTTGGGTTAATTATTGAAAACAAAAAATGTAGATTGTTTTGTGAGAAATATGGGATGCTTCCTTTTAAGTATTTCAGATTCAACTCTCCTAAATGTCACTGTTCAAATATTGATTTATCAAGGATCTGGGATTAAAAAAGAAAGACCTTGGTGATTTTTGTGATTTTTTTTTTTAAACTGTTCTCTACTATGCAAAGGCAAACATGTACAACTGCAATACAGTTAAAAAGGAGGAAAACAATAGTTACCCTCTCCTTGCATCCCAGAACAGACTACCTGTGTTTGCACTAACATAATAATGCAGATAAATCTCGTGAAAATTTTAAGGTCTGCCTCAGAACCTGCCTTATCTCTAGCTCTTTAATTCCAGGTAATTGATTGCCCCTTCTGAGATGATTTTAGGTTTACTGGGTGTAGCACTTAAAGAAAATTGCTGCAAGAGTGGTGCGTGGTTAGGAGGCGCTACCCTTGGGAAAAAGGGAATTGTTGGATGGGAGAAGTCATTAATGAGAGCATCTGTGAAGGGACGAAAGCAAACCCTAAACTGAAACCCAGTGCAAACATCTTGAGGAACAGCTGTAGAGTTTCTCTTTATTTGAGCTGGGCCCTGGGAAATTCCATTTGGGAAGAAAAGTGTTAAGACTTGCTATCCTATTTTTGTGAGGGCAGTGTTTGATAAAGAGCTGCAGAAGTCTCATGTAGCATTTCTGCTTTGATTATCTATTAAAAACACATACCTTGTTTGGTAGGCATTTTGCACTCACATAACTTCTGATGGGGTGATAGGACATGTTTTATTTACAGTAATGGACTCGCATTCTTCATTTCTCTTTTCTCCTGAAATCAAATGCTATATGCTGCTCTATCCCAAATCTTGATTCCCACAGGCTTCAGCTTAAACATGCAGTGGTATCACATTCCTAGATGCATGGCAGAGAAGAGGTGTGGACAGATGTCTACAGTGATCATACATGTACTGCAGGTTCTGCATCCAGGAAGCAAATCTTGTTTGCAGAGCATGCTGAGATCCCTTCTTTGGAGCAGGGGAGTGGGGAAAGCCTCCCTGGGGTGCCAGTGTTAAATTTGTTTTCAAAGACCTGGCAGAATTAAATTTGTGTTTTCAGTGCCCCTAATTCCACTTTGGTAGGACAGTTTTTTGCTTGCCTGCTGGACACTGAGCCATGTTATTCCTCGGCAATGTTTCGCTGCTAAGGCATAAACACTGAAATAAATCCTTCCTCAGTGCATCGAGCAGCTCTGGGTATTTTCCTCCGGGAAGCATGCAAGCACAGCTTCCAGCTGTTGTGTGGAAGAGTTTCCACAGGATGGGGCTGTTGCACTGCCAAACGGGATCTGTCACCTCCGGGAACCGCGACCAGCGCTGCTTCCAGCGCTAACCTGAAACTCCGCTCCCGGCCCTTCTCTTTATTGTTCACCAGCCCGTGCAGCGGGCCTCGAGTTTATCCACTTCCAAGGGCTAGGAAATTTGGAGTAAGGTGTTGTTGGCTTGCTAAGAGTAGATCAACTTTGTTTCTTTTAGAGGCAGCTTTGTACCATATGACAAGCCCAGGTAGTGAGGTAATAATTCACATAAAGGGGATTTGGTTCACATATCACTGAATATGTTAAATATTAAATTTGGGGGGGGTTAAGCCTTTATTAAATCCATATTTGTGTTTTAGAAATGTGCCAAGAAGTGTTCTAATGAAGCAGCACCTGGGGGTTAATAAATGATATCATGAATCCATTCTGATTGCCAAGAAAGATTTTAATAAAGGAAGCCATGCCCAGGGTTGACTGTTTCATCCGTGAGGAATAATTGTTTTGTTTCCATATTTCTTTTATTGGTTGGTTAAAACAAGTTTGCATTTTAGTATCAAGTCATTTTTGGTTGTTTTGCATGTTTCTGTACCATTTGCACAAAGACCTGGCCCCCAGTCTGCTGATTGTAGGAGGTGTTATTTTGATTGCAGGAAGACCTTGCATCTTTTACTGCCTTTCGCATTTATCTTGTTTCTCTGTTCTTTCTTCTCTTTCCCTCAACCATTCAGGGTGAAGTGAAGTCTGAGGAGGGGCCAGAATGGAATATACTGCGTGATGACTTCATGATGGGAGCATCTATGAAGGACTGGGACAAGGAAAGCGATGGAGAGGGCAAGAGTGAAGAAGGAGGTGGTCTGAAACAAGAAGATGACAGTGACTGAATGAAAATCATTCAAGATAATGTTTTATCTTCTTAAGTTTGTTTGGATGAAAAGTCAGCATTCTATGAATGTACAACACTTGGAGGATACCTCTTTTAAAAGGAAAAAAAAAAGACTTGCACAACCTTGGAGTGTTTTCTCCTCCATGTCAACATTTTATTTAATATAGCTCCATTTGCTATACTGAAATCCTGAAATCCTGAAATATTTTCCAAAACAAGTATAATTTTCAACATATTTCCAAAACATTTTGTACAGTCAAAATAGTGGCACTTGCCCAATGAAAGATAGATTTTGCCAAGGTCATTAAAAGTTTACGCATTAGTCATGGCAATTGATGTATTAGTGTGCCTGCATTTCCAAATCACCGCTGCACTTTGAAAAGTTGTTGCAATTTGCAATAGAAATGGCTTACAATAAACACAGAAATGCCCTCACCTTGTAAAGTTATTGGGCTCCTATAGAGTCTTTACTGCTTTGGCCAGAAAAGGTTCTGTAGATAATAAAGGAAAGTAACCATTCATGTGATAGTTCTGGTGTAGGAGCATTAGTTTGACTGGAGACAACTCTGGAAACAGAATTGTAAAGACAGAGACTTGACCCTACTGATAGGGTTTAGTATTTATATATGTATATATATGGTTTTTCCATTGCGAGTCTGAGATTGTATAGGCTAAGAGTCTGGTAGGAAAGAGCAGTCATTGCTATTTCACAGGGGAGGGAGAGCTTTTCTAACAATACCACAGAAAATGGTGTTCATTGTTGCTTCATTTAGAGTTATGGTGTTCTGGCCTTTTTCAATGAGGAGCCAGAGCTCTGAGATTGATCCTGTGGGTTTAGTCAGCTCTAATGCTAATTCCTCAGGTGTGCAAAGGGTCAAACCAAAGCCCTTCCTCTTAGTGTGGGCCTAACAGTAACAAATTTGGAAGCATCTGTCAGGATAACACAATTGCCTTTCTTTAAGCTACAGCAATTTCTCCTCAGTAGTTGTTGGTTGCAGAGGTGCAGAAGCTAACACACATAAGAATATATTTTATGTAAGCATATGCAGAAGGAATTGTGTGGTGATAAGGGTGTTCTAAATGAGAGGCTGGGGTTGAATTCTGCTGCCTTTGCTGTTCCAGACTGACTGTCTGATGCTGTGTCATTTGTTTAGCTTTGCTATCACATTTCCCCATTTGCTACATGAAGAAAAAGCCTTGGGGCCCATTAATTGATAGTTAAAATGCATAGCACTGTTCTGTCCATTTCAACAGATGCCTTACAGACAAACCTTTCTTTATACCTGCTTATAGCCAAGATATGATTAGGAGCTACTTTGAAATTTTCAGTCTTCAGCATGGAAATGTGCAGTAGGATTTAGATTTTCCTAACAAAGGCGTTGTTTGAACTTTGTACTGCAGGATAAAAACTATGGGTACAAAATGGCAGAGAACAACTGGCAATCATTGTCTTATCCCTAGCCTATTCATCTGGTATATATTGTAGCATAATTCTTCCAGGAGAACTCCAAGCTAACAGCAGAAATGTTTAGATTTTCAAGCTGTTTTGAGTGTTAAACATATTAGATATCTGAGGAGACATTAGTTTGTGGCCTGATATTTATTATCACAAATGAAGGCATACACCCAAAATACCAAGTGGCAAAACCACACAAGTTTGACATATGGTTATCCCAGCTTCTGAAGGCTCCACATCTGTACAGCTGTGCAGTGAGAGGCACCATCTCATGAGTGCAGTGCAGAAACTGCTGCAATGGGGCTTGAGTCCATGAAGCAGCATAACAGTCTAACCTGACACTGCTCTCTCTAAAGAGTTCAGCTGCTTTCTGTGGAAAAATTACATCAGCAGCCTTAAATCTGCAGTTGCTCTCTACTTTCGTATCAGCAGTTTCTTTCCATAATCAAACTTCTGGAAAATAATCTTAAGTTTTCCTTAGGAGCTGTGACATCCTGAGGTGATTATTAAAAATTTCAGAATGCTTTCCAAATACTTTTAGAATGCTTGGGTGTTTATTTGTGTATTTTTGGAGTAATGTTTTGATTAAAGCACTGAAGTGAATCTTGTGTGTTTAAGAAAAATGTGGAATCCATCAATATTGCCAAAAGTATTTTGAGCTTCCATTTCATTTAGAGTGCTTACCCTATAAGGGGAGAGCATTTCTTGCCTTTTAAGAAGCATAGTAATTACATTTTTATATATATTGAGTAGGTTTTTAAATTTGATACTGTACCTTGTCTTTGCCTTGTCCTTTTTTTGTGCCTTATGCCGAGAAGCTCCAAGAGTTGCTAAAATTGCTAACTACATATTTTGATTTTAGACTGCTTTATTTCACAAGTTCTGTTTTTGTTGACTAGAAGTTCAAAAGATCTTCTTTGGCCCAGGCACCTTCCAGTCTCTTCTCTGGGCTGCCCTACCCCCTTTTTCAGTAATGTTCTTCCTCTTCAACAGCTACCAAGAACAACCTTCAGCAGCCTTTCCCAGCAGTCAGAGTGCTCACTCTGTTTTTTATGCTCCCATGAATATCTCTGCTCAAGCAAAGTTGTGCTGCTGCCCTTCATTCCAGAGAGCATGAATCATCTCAACTTTGTATATTTCTGTACCTATCTATATAAAGCCAATAAGGATGGGGTGGTTCCAGTTTTGTTAGGCTTCAAGCCAACTCCAGAGTATGTAAAGTTTAATATTCTATGGATTGCACGCAAAGCAGGAGTTTTGTTTAATAAGAGAAGGCACAGGGTCAGCTCTTCCCCATGTCTCTTGTCCCCTGGTCTAATTTCTCCTCACATTAATTGTGCTAACATTTTTTCAGCAAGGAAAGCATGAGTTGGCCTATGGAAAAAAATAACTGTCTTGCTGCTGCTTTTCTTCAGCCTCCTGTTAGGGAAACACTTTGGGAGTGATGATGGAATGTCCTTGTTGTGCCTGATGCCACTGTACCACAGCATCATCTCTGCTGAAACCTGGAGGGTAGAGCTGCCACTTCTGCAGCTGTGAGGCAGATCATCCTGGGTTCACAAGCTGAGCAGGACAAAAGAGCTGGAAGCTGCTTCCTAGTGAAGATAGGGCTTTTTTGTCTGATTTGTTTTAAAGAGAGAAATTAAATGTTTGGAGGCCATAAAAGTTTTTTGACTATCTGATGCTTCCAGAAGAAGGTGGTCTGTAGAGCTGCATCTGTTCAGAGCTGGCTCAGCAGCTGTCTCCAGGGAGGAAGGCAGAAGTCATCTGGCGCAAAACACTCTGCACAACTGAAAATGACAAGCTTCTCATTCTTATGAAATGAGTCCTGGCACAGTTAATGTACACACAGAGCAGTCATCAGTGTTGTTCACTTCCAATCCCTGCAAATTGCTCAATGATTTCTTCAAGACTTGCTGAGGTAAGGAGTGAGAGGGCCAGGAGAAGGCTTGAGGTAGTGGAGGCTCAGGATCATGTTACACAGATTAGGTCCTTGTGTTAAATAAGTTGTTAAACTCTGGAGTCTAAGACCTTAGACACTGGAGACTGAAGAAGGTCTTGATTAACAGATGGTGGGAGACTCTACATTTCATTTACTGCTGTTCTAAAGCAGTGGCTTCCAACCTCTTGCAGTGTGTAAACCTCCAGTGTTTCACCTCTGTAAGTGATCTAGCAGATAAGGGCTTTTTCTTAACCACTCTTCTTCAGACTTTTAACAATGGCTGATCCTTCTTAGACAAAGCACTTGTTTTCAAATGCATCTTTTTCAATTGCTGTTCTGTCTTAAGGGACATGTTAAAAATGAAACTCCAGTCAAACTGAATCCCTTCAGCACGAAAGGTCGTGTGTAATACTCCATCCCTTGAAATGACTTCCTTTTGCTTAAATCCATGTGTTTAACCTGTTGGATACAAAATTGTTAAATTAATTAAGGTTCTTTCATCAAGCTTGTGCTCATGTGAACTCATGAGCACAAGCAGTTTCCAAGGGGCACTTTGGAGCGTTATTTTAGGAATACTCATAAAAAGCATTATTTCTTCCCAATGCCACAGTTGGTTCAATAGCTCATTCTCTCATGCCGGTGCATGAACTTTTGGAGCATAATTTTACAACATTTTCCTTGTGTTTCTTCACTCTGTTTTCAGTAAATATGGTGGTGTTCATTGTGAACTGCTAACCAGGATCAGACTTGCACTGAGGTTTTCATACCACTAGGATTTCTTACTTAGCGTTCTCAGAAGTAGCTGAATAAATTATTAGAAACAGTTCACCTACAAGATACGCTAGTTACATTTCTTATCAGAAACTTCATGCCATAATTAAGAAATGGTTAAAAATAAAACCTGCTGATGTTATGTTAGTAGTTCTTTAAGTCATGTGTTGTAGGCATGTATGATCATACGTAGAAGGTAACAAGGGGTCGTTTGCCATAATTTAAAAATCTGAAGTACATAAAGATTGAACTAGGCACTTATGAGCCCATTATAAAGTGCATTAGGAATATAATCATGGAGATTGTGACTTAAGGCTCATAGCTATTCAATCACTCTCACTTTGAACTTTGCTTTTCTATCCTGATAAAGGAGGACATTCTAATCTTGTTCAGAACAGAAAAGCTCAAAAGTGTTGCTTGATTCAAGCAACAAGAAAGTGACAGGCTTTCCTGATTATGTGGATTTTGCATTGACTTTCAGGTTGAGTACAGTTTATCTCAAGAGGATTTTCTTTGGTTTTTAAGTGATCCATAAATTGCAAGTTTTGTGGGCAGTGAAGCAGCCTTTAACTTAGGGTAGCCTATGTCCAGGGACAAGAGCTGGCCTGTGTCCATTTCAGAAAGGGTGCCTGAGGTCAGGCGGCTGAATGAAAACTGTCACTGGAGAGCTGAGCCCCTGAGCTGTTGGGAATTGAGCCTTTGCCATACCTGCCCATGGCTCCTTCCCAGCCACACCTCGCAGGGCTGCTTGGAGGAGAAGGGCAGTCAAACACACATTGTCAGTCTGCAGCACAGGCTACTCTGCACCCCCACTTACAACCCCAACGAGTTTCACAAGAGTTCACTTTGCACAGTAGTGCAATATTGCTGCAACGGTGTAGTTTTGTACAAAAGGTAACAACAGTGTGGTTTTTATGTGGATTTTTTAAAGGAGTGAAGTATTTGACAGTACCTACTGAAATTTGCTATATCCTTATGATTATCCTTAATTAAGAAAAGACTTCATAAAATTCTGAATTATCTCTTCATGATTAATAGAAAAAGATTGGAGATTTTTCAGAACTTCAGACAAGATCTTCAATTTAAGGATGCATTACTCAGCCAAAACAATGAATTAGACCCAAGTATAAATTGGGAGGATGATATATTGATACTCCTTCTTGTGGATTGTGTTAGAAAGGTTCTGGTCAGGCCTTGCAAGATGCTGAACATCTTTCTTATGTTGTAGCACTGCAGCCAGCAGGTCAGACCAGGATTGCCAGTGCCACTGCTGTTCTCTCCATCTGCTATGTTTTGCCTTTTTTTTTTTTTTTTAACTGCTGGACTTATTTTAAATTTTAGTGTCATTTCCTAGAATTAAAGAAGTGGAACATATCTTATGGGAAGAAGATAGACAAGACACACATTTCCCTTCTTACTTGAACTTTCTATGTCAATACTGTGCCTCCCAGACACAGGCTTTTGTCTTTGATTTCTCATTCACTTCAGTTGTTGCTGAAGCACATTGCTGGACTATCTGTCTCATGGTGAATGAATTGCTTTTAATTTCACAGGACTGCAGGGATGAGCTTGTGGACTCAGGTCCTTTATGTGGGACACTACTGGGTCTGATGCACATTTGCAGCCAGTTTGTAGGCATTTTTACATTCTGATTTAATTGTTGATAAGGTGGATGTTCAAATGACACTGGAATTTGTGAGAGGAGGCATTTCAGCTGTCAGTCAATGTCCATGATGGAGAAGCTTAGAGACTGGTCCTTAGAGCCCAGCTAAAATCAGGGGAGTAACCTATTTAATTTCATTCCCATCTAAAAGATCATTGATTGAGGAGAAGAAAATATTGAACATCTTTGCCACTCCACACAGGTGGCCTGTTCAAGATCCAGCTCTAAAATAATCTGGATATGGATCAAAAGTACTGATACAGAAATAGATCTTTCTGTTCTAATTCTAGATGGAGTCACCAAGCTCAAACCATCTGTCTGGGAGGATGTAGTTTGATCAGCCATTCAGAAATACTGCATTCATTGATTTCAGTAGCCAGGCATAGAAAATTGGTTTAAAAATTTGTAAGGCTGAAAGGCAAAGACCTCTGCACTAATCTGATGGGTGCAGCACAAAATCTTGGTACTGCGTGAGGTCTGGTTTGGTTGTGGGTTTGGTTTTGTTTCATGAGGTAATAAGAAACAATGCATTGCTCTCTGTAAGCTTTGTAGGGTGTTCTTGAACACGTGTTGCTTAAAAACCATTAGGGAAAAAAACATTTCTGAAGCTGTGTTAGCTTATTAGAGCTTTTCATCTGTGCAGACTGCATAGGCAGCTTGTGAAGAAGTCAGGATGCCAGACCCAGAGCTATTTGATTTTGTAGCTGCAGAATATGATTTAAATATGGCATTACTACTGGCTGGCCCATTAATGAAGTTGCTGCCAATTAATCTTGCTATACATGTAACAGTGCAGTCTGGGTGCACATTCTAACTTGAGTTACATGGTTTTAATTTGTTGAATAAACTCCAGTGGATGCTCTGTTAGGAATCCAATATTTACAGATATCATTTGTGTGTTACTTAATGAGGTATAACCCAAATCATCACCATGCAGTTCAGAAATAGAACTCAACAGCTGTAATTCTGAGAAGGAGATGCAGGTCACGAGTTCAAACCTTGAGATTAAAGGGATGACTTTTACCCTACTGTCTTTACTTTGTCATGCTTGCTATAAGTAGATGTCAAGGCCCTCTGGTTTGTGAACCACTGAGCTTATATTTCTCTGTCTTATTTTAATTATTTTTATTTTTAGTTAGTGAATCTGATCATTTGCCTCTGCTGATATTTAAGTCTTACTGACTTAAGTGGAAACAGGATTTCCTGTGGTGATTAAAACCACAGGTGCTAGGATTAAGGAAGGCCTTTTCCTCAGTGACATACAGACTAAAACTGGAATGATACATAGAAGATTAGTGTGGCATCCTCAAGGCTGACAAGCAGTTTTAGGAAAGCATGGGAGGGGATCAAACTCTGGGAGGTGTAACCATGGGGAAATTTCTTTGGCAAAGTTTTTATGAATACTTGAATCTGAACTTATTCAACTCTGGAAATCAGCTGTTGGAAGCAGAAACCTCTCTGGATGCAGCAGTGATGTCTGCAGCCTTTATGGGAGATGTGTATGTTTTTAGCATATTGGGGTTTAGGCTGTTGATGCTTCCCCTAGACCCCTAATGTCTGGCTGTACTCTGTGGAGACAGGGTGCAACTTTTCTGGAGAGAAGCTATTTTAGGAGTTGAAAAATGTGAAGAATAACATAGCACTGAAATACAGACTAATGGTGATGTTCCTTTCTGTTCCCTTTTCTTCTTTTCCATAAGAATTTTTCCCTTTTCCTTCAGATTTTAGTCATTCTGGCTTGAGGTCCTGTCTAAAGTTCCAGCGCTGTTGTCTTGGAGTTTTTCTGGTGGTCTTTGGTAACAGGTTTTTTTGGGTTAATTGCATTCTAGATGTCTTTTATTAAGCTGCAGTTTTAAACACAGACTATACACTGCTCTGTGGACATTACAGCTTTGTGTCCTTACTTGATGGTGGAAGATGATGCCATTCCATAAGTTCTCAGAGATGACACCTGAATGGCTTTTTGGATCAGATCCTGTTGACTACTCATGGCTGTTTCCACTGAAATTATTAAATCTATTTGTAGGAATGAGAACTTCTTTTTCGTATATAGATATTTATGTACGAATGTATATATTTATAAATACACAAAAATGTATGTGTGTCTATAAATAAATATTAAAATAAAAGTTCTTATTCCTGTTTGATATTTGTTCTATATATATTTAAAAGAAGTTCTGGCTCACACAAATAAATTATCTCTTTATGTATATATCAGAAGCATACCTTTGATTTGCAAGTTGACAAGTAGTTGCATGTGTATATATGGGTAGCAGTCCAGCGTGTCAAACAGCATGTTCTATAAAATGGCCTTTATCTTCTGGAACAGGAGTGCTGCAGGAATGGGCTGAGGTTGTGTGAAATGCAATCCTGGGCCAGTGGGGCTGCTTGTGTTAGTAAGGTCAGCAGGGTTTGCTCTCAAATTCATCCAGGCGTTACAGCGCGCACTAATGAAATGTGCAGCACAGGGGTATGGACTTCTATTTCACTAAGGATAATAAACAGTAAAATCTAAGGTTTTATTACAGTATATATTACAATTTTCCATTATTTGTCATCTCCTCTTTGCCTCACCTTTATTAGGTGCCACCTTGGCTCTCCGAGTTGAACCTTTATACGTGTATTTTTGTAAAAAGGAGAATTCAAAAGTTTTTTTCTCCAGCACCCTGCATCAGAATGACTGAGATTCTACACAACCACAGTTATGGCTGCAGATTTCTGTGTGTGCCACAAAGAATTAATTGTGCAATCATCCTACGCTCGTCATCAGTGTGAGAATTTACAAAAGTCACCTCTTAACTTTTAAAAGTTATTCCTCTTCCAACAATGTTCTTTAGTTTATGAAATGTGACCAGCCACCTTACTTAATGGCCTGGTCGTCAGCAGTTTTAGAAAGATTATTGCCTTTGTATTTTGCACAGCGCATTTGCGTATAACCAAAACAATCTAAAAAGAAACCACAAATTGTAAAATCCCGACCACGTAATTTTTAACTTAATAGGAAACACGAAACCTTTACATTTAGTGAAGTAACTTTCCAGGTGTCCCTGTTTTTCTAATAAACAGTCAGTGTTTATTAAAAAAAAAGAATATGTAAAAAAGACGGTATTGTATTGAATTAAAAGCACCAAAACAGATAAGGTCTGTTCTTTTCCCATAGGCACACTAAGGTCCCATTCCCACTTTCTGACTTACAAAGCTTCCACTGAGAGCAGCCCCACAGGACAAGGGAAGAGATAAATGTAAGCTGAGTTAACCTTCAGTGTCTGATAATCCCAGCAACTTTTGAAACTAACAGGTAGTCATCAGTAAAAGCTGTTGTGGAATGAATAAAAATGAAAAAGCTTTGCAAGATAAAAGACAAAACCATAATTGGGATAATAGTCACGAAAATGAACAGTAGAATGTAGAAGCAGAATTACCTCTGTAAAAGGTCATGTTATAGTTGAATTCTGTGATATAAGACTTTATCCAGCTTTGTTGAGTGCCTGCAGTTTGGTTCTGCTATTTCTGACAATTTTTGATAGCCTCTTCCGTGTGTTCCTCATTTTAGCAAGGTAAAAAATGACACCTGTTTGAGTCTAGTTTGTAGGACTTCTGTGGCAAAAAAAGCCTCCTTAAATGTGCAAGGGGGAGATTTTAGAACTAGGACCAGATCTATCATGATGTATATGTTCCAGGTATTTTCCATTTAGATTACATAATGGAAAGTCGATGTTTATGAATGTGGATGTGTATTTGAATGATTTGCCTAGCAGGTAGGTGTCCCTTCCTGGAGCAAACTGGAGCAGCTCAGGCATGTGTGGTGGGCTTCTGCAGCTGCTGGGGATTTATCCCAAGTGGCCAGGGCTTTTGGAATGGAGTATGCATGCCCGGGAAGTTCTGCATGGCAAAAACATCACCATGGTGACGTTGGGAAGTTTTAGGGAATCCAGCTTTGCTGCAGTCGTAAGGCAAAATGGAGACATGCACCTGGGTAAGCCTGACACTCCATGTCAAACTAAAAGGGTCAGAAGAGAAGCAAAGTGTTTTTCTCTGGTGAGAACAAACCCAAGATTTATATTAATTTTTTTTTCCTAGATGGTCTAAAGGACACTTAGGAATCATTGCCAAATCAGAAGGAATCCCAGCAACTTTTAAAATCTAGTCGGACTGGTTTGCTGTCAGCCTGGCTGGGTCCCTGGCAGCTTACAAGGAGAGCTTCTCTGGAGCTGGGACCCCCTGCATCTCCCTGGGCAGCGTGGCCAGCTGGGCACTGAACACATGGGGGCTGATGGCCTCTAGCAGGGCATCCCTGAGGCACAGGGTGTGTGAAAGGCACTGCAAAGGTTGGGTTGGTTGGGTTTTTGGTTTTTTCCCCCACCAATAATAAACTTTTAAGGATCAAAACACTTTGTAATCTGGTGGGTTGTTACTGCAGAGGGATCTTGAGAGATGGGGTGAGTTCCCTCCCTGAGGAGGGTGTCCAGCACTGTCCCAGTCACTGCTCTGAAACCCTCAAGGTGAGTGGCATGCAAAGCCAAGTGTTACAGGGCTGCAGTTGCTGTATAAGGAATTCCTTCATGGTTTCAGCTGTAGCTTTTGGAGGAAATAATTTAATAACCCTTTTCTTTAGAAGTATTTGCGGTTGAGGTACCTCGTGTAACGGAGCTGATTCCTCAGCTGGCTAGCAGTGGAGCTGTGAGATGTAACAGCTCGAGGAACTGTCCCCTTGGTTTTGTACAGGTGTGCTGCAGAAGTGAAACCAGCTGAGTCTACATGTTGAGCTTGCTTGTTTATTTGAGTAATTTTGGAAACGTTGCCATTCCTGACACTGCAGCTGTGTTTTTGAGGTCAGTAGGAGCAGGACATTGACATGTACGGCAGTAAAAGAGTGATGTTGTGGCAGAGAGGTTTAATCTGGCCTTGCAGGAATTCATGGATTTAAGTGGAAAGCACTATTAACTCTTGCATCATGAGGATGCAATCTTGGTTGCACATAGGGCTGTACATACCCACGTGCTGGTAAAGAATGAAGTTTATTTTAGGTCTCTGTGTGTACACATACCTGTCAAAAATATATTTCCGTAGCTCCTCCATCTCTCGGAGAATGCCATCGTTGCTGGTACCCACAGCAGTCCGAGGTTAGCTGGCCGTGTTGGCACAAGATTCCCCTGCAGCAGAGCCCTGCCAAGGCAAACAGCATGTGGCAGCTCCATGCTGCTGGGTGCCTCCATCAGCCCAGCACACAGCTGCTCACAGGAAGCACTTTTCCTTGCTGGGAAGGAAAAACTCACATTTAATTTGGGGACTGGCAGTCTCCAGCTTTGGAAAACAGTTGAAAATTTTGCAGAAAGAAGATTGTTCCTGAGGTGTGGTCAGCTGGAGGAAGCCTTTGGTGGTGTTGGGCTGGTTTGTGTCTTGCGTGATTCTCAGTGTGCTTCCAGGTCCCAGTCATGCTACCTCCTTCCTCCTGGGTGTGTTTACCCGTAATACCACTGGCAATGGCTGAGCTGTTCTTGGGAACACCTATGGCCCTTTGAGTACCTTTTGTACATCTTCCTTCATCTCTGAAAATAGAGGTTCTTCAAAAACACCCTTGCCCCACTTAGGATGATGTTATTGGAAAGTTCTGGCAAGTAAAACCTGTGATAACTTAATTCAGAAGGGAATGTAAAATGGGTGAGAGTAAATAAAAAGGCTACTTGATCACTTTTTAAAGTTAATGTACAGTGGTGATAAATGAACTGTAAAAGAAAAGCTTTATGGCATTAAGTTGAGGGATGCCTAGTAGACTGTGGAGTGATTTCCCTGGGGCAGAGTAGGGTATGGATGGAGGCTGTGATGTTTGTTGGCCAAAAGAGGCAGCGGAAAAATTGAATTACAGGCATAGCCAGAGCATTTGGGGCTTGAGAGTTTCTGTCAAGTGCAGATGAGGATGTATTTGCACACTTCTGACAGAAGTGGAGACCTCTGCAAAGGAGCAAATCCTCCTCAACTGTGGTCTCTCCCTCCTTGGCCGGTAGTACCGATTACCAAGGGATCCGGGGAACAGCGAGCATTGCCCAAAACACGCTTGGAAGTGAAAGCGAGGGGCAGTGCCGAAGAGCGTTCTGTGACAGAGCAGCGGGCAGAGCTGCCCCGCAACCTTGAACAGGAACGCGTCTGAGAGGTGTCCAAGAGGCGTGTTATTCTTCCTCTAACGCCAGAGTGCTATTTGGCCCAATTACTTTAATAATAGGTGCAAGAAGCACTAAAGCCTTTATTTTAAAAAGAAATAAAATAAAAGCCTGGCAGGACTTGCTTTTCCTTCTCGACTCCGGGCTGCCTCGCCTCTCCTCGCCCCGGGCTGAGGCACCTCGGCAGCGGCCGGGCTGCGGCGAGTCCCTGGCGGGTGGCGCGGAGGGGAATAAATAGCCGGGCGGCGGCGCGGAGCCCTCCGCTCCCGCAGCCCCTCCACGTCACTTCGCAGCGAGCCGAGCACGTGGGGCGGGGAGATCGTATAAATCTCCCTCTCCCTGCTCGGCCGTGATGTTATCTGCTGGCACCCGTCCCCTCCGCGCAGGGAGAGCCGAGGGGCCGGGGGCGGCAGGCGGGGGGCGCCGGGCGGAGCGCTAGAGCCGCCGGGGACGGGGCCAGCCCCAGCCCCGCGGGGGAGGCCGGCCGGCGGGCGGGTAGAGCGGCGCTGCGCTGCGGCCAGCCCCGGGCGGCCGGCTCCGCGCCTGCGACCCGCGGGAGGCTGCCGGGGCGCGGCGGCGCTGCCTCGCTGACTGCGGCGCGGGGTTGGCGTTTCGGAAGGAGGAGGAAGAGGAGGGAGCTGGGAAGAGCTGTGCGGCGCGCAGCGGCCCGGGCGGGGGTGGGTCGGTGCATGCGGCGCGGGGCGCACGCAGCAGCCTGCGGGACGCGGCCGGACCGGGGATCGCCGCTCGCCGCGGGCGCCGGGCGCCGCCGCGGGGCCGGAGCCGCCGCCTGCCGCTGCCGCCGCGCCGCGCGGGGCCCGGGGCTCGGCGCCGCCGGCCGGGCGCACACGTGCGCGGCTCTCGGTGCCCGCCCGCGCCGCCGCGGGGGCTGAGCGCCGCCGGGCGCGGGGCGGTGCCGCTGCCGCTGCCCTCCGGGAGCCGTCGGGCGCCGCGGGCGCACGGCGGGGCTGAGCGCCGCTCCGGCACCCTCTCTCTGCCGGCTGCGGCAGCGCCCTGCGATACCCATCACTGCGCCTTCTCGTCCTCCTCCTTTTTTTTTGGGTTTTTCCTCCCCCCTCTCTCCTCCACCACTTCAGATTTTTGTTTTACAGCGCGCTGAGAGCAGCCTCTCTGCCATTTACTTGATTTGCAGGTTTGTTGTATCTGGGGGCTTTTTTCCTCCTCCTTTTTTGCTGTCCGGTTCATTCCGCTCCCGAATTTTTATCTAGTTGTAGCAACTTGCTTTTTCTTTTTCTCCTTTTTTTTTTTTTTTTTCATATTAGTGGTGTTTTTTTCACTAGCGCCTCCCGTGCGTTTTCCGATTGCGGGCCGCTCTCGCAGCCCAGTTTTTAAGAGCATTTTGTCTGCAGATCTCCCCTTTGTTTGCACAGATCCCCTTTTTACTTTTTGAATTTTTTTTCTTGTTGTCGTTCGTTGTTAAGGTCACTTTTTTTTTTTTTTTTTTTTTTTTGGGGGGGGGGCGCTGTATTTAAACACTTAAAATGCACTGCTATCTCCTGAGCGTGCTCCTCACCGTGGATCTGGCCACCGTGGCTCTCAGCCTGTCTACCTGCAGCACCCTCGACATGGATCAGTTTATGCGCAAGAGGATCGAGGCAATCCGGGGGCAGATCTTGAGCAAGCTGAAGCTCACCAGCCCCCCGGACGAGTACCCCGAGCCCGAGGAGGTGCCCCCGGAGGTCATCTCCATCTACAACAGCACCAGGGACCTGCTGCAGGAAAAAGCCAACCACAGAGCCGCCACTTGCGAGAGGGAGAGGAGCGACGAGGAGTATTATGCCAAAGAAGTTTACAAAATAGACATGCAGCCTTTTTACCCCGAAAGTAAGTCCTCTGTGTGTGTGCATGCGTGCGTAATTTCGCCCCCGAGGCTTAGCGGTGCTCAGCGCCTTTAAATAGCACCCCCAAGCATCGAACTCTGCCTTCTTCGCTCGGCTCGCTTGTCACGCTCAGCATCGCTTAGGTGGCGGCTTGTAGGGTTTAATTTAGGTGGCAGGGTACCCGTGACTGGGTGGGTATGTCCTGGGGGATCACCTGTTGCCCCAGACCCCTGTGGGGTCCCCTCGGGATTCCTGGGGGTGCCTGTGCTGCCCGCCCCCCGTACCTGGGCACAGTTCCCCCTGCCGGGATCCCGCTCCCTCCCCGGCAGCCCCGTGTGCAGCCTCCAGAAAGAGCCAATATCTTTCCACTGCTCTTGTTTCCCTTGGAGTGTCTGGAACGGGCAGGTTTCCATCTCTCCATAACTGAAAAGAAAAGGAGAGGAGGTCTTAAAAAAAAAAAAAAAAGGTTGCCAGCTCGTCTTGTGTGTGTCCCTTTAGAACGCTGTCCCGGGGACTGCTGTTCGCGTAGGTGCTCAGAGAGGACAGAGACGTCCTCCCTCCTCTTCCCACTTTAACTAACCTCCCCTTTCGGTTCGTGGGCACTTCTCATTTGAGGTACAGAAAAACTTTTCCCTTCTGGGTAGCTTCGGTTCTTGGAACCTGTCTCAGCCCGTCTACCTTTTGCCTTTTTTAACGACCTTCTGGTGATCCATGCCACGTTTAGCACAAAAAAAAAAAAAAAAAAAAAAAAAAAAGAAAAAAAAAGGGGTACAAATGCTCTGTGCTGACCAAATCCACTTAGAATGATTAATAATCATAATTACGTGCCTTTTTGTTTTGGTAGTGAAGCTTAAGTGCATAGAAAAAAAAAAAAGAAAGAAAAAGCACCGCACTGCCTTAAAAGAATCTAGATCATCATCATACCGAGGAAAGTGAAATACCAGAAGCAGAAAATAACTTCACCGTTCACATAACCAAACCCTAGTCCCTAGTCATTTCATTTAGCTCGCTTCCCTCCCCCACCACTTGATGCCCTATATACTTGCTGTCTGTTTCTCAAAAGCACATAGCTCTTGCTTAAATAGATAATTCAGCCATCTTGGTAACTTTATCCTAGAGTTTCTAATTGCATTTTCCCCTTATTTATTTTTGGTTTAGCAAGTTGTAGCTTTGGGGCTTGCTCTGTCTTGCATGGGATAGTCCTAGGATGCCAGCCAAGGTATCTGAGCCCCACGCTCTGTGCAGCTGCCTCCCTTTCTTCCTTTAGTCTTAAATGACAACATCAGGTACAGGACATCCTGGCAGTCAGAGCCATTTTATTATTGTAATTATGGCACCATCCTTAATAGCCATGATAAATACACTCCACCCTTGTTACCCTTGGGGAAGAAATACTTTATTTTTAAAAAAAAACCCTGCATATTTGGAGCCAAGTGGGTATGAGCAGAGCAGTTCAATATAATTCATAGCCATAGCAAGAACACAGAAGTCATGCTTGTTTTCCACGTTGATGTGCTGTATTATTTTGCTGGTGGTTGTGGTAGAAGTCAGCATTTCGTTTTGAGATCTGTTAGATCATACCCGGGGCAGAGGAGCACCTATGGGCAAAGGTTGGGAAGACCTCTAGCAGTGCCTTGGTTTGGGGAGTTGGCCCTGTAGCAGAGAGTCTCTGAGAATTGTAAAGTGCATCTGTCCTGAGCACATCAGTCCTCGCTTCAGCAGACTGCGGAGACCCAGCAGTCCAAAATGCAGCTGCATACTTCCCAGAAAATTAAAATATCTGTGGTGTGTGAATTGGATGATATTGGCAAAAGAGGATCTATTTTTAAAACGCTGTCAGGGGCCAGGTTTGGTGTGAGGTATCGATGGAGGCTGTGGAGGAGCGCAGGAGATTGCAGGTATCTACCAACAGAGTGCATCAGACGTTTGGGATGCGAGGGCCAGCACACCCAGCACTACTGTGCAGGCTGTCGCTAACATCAGAGTAAGTAGGTTAACTGTTTTTCCACTGCTCTCTAGTTACGCTGGATGGAGCGAACCTTTCCAAAAAAGACAGTAAGGAAGAAATCACTCCACCATATTTTAAAGGAAGAAATTGAAAGCGCAGCTCTGGCGGCCACAGGCACTTTCTCATCAGCACTTCAGAGTGGATTTTTTTAACTCTGCAGTGTCTGCTGTGTTGGAGAATGGTAGGAGGGAGAAGGGCATCAGTGTGAATGCACTGGAGGTCAAAAGCTGCTGGAAGGCAGGCATGGGAAAGATCAGTGGTTCAGTTTTTACCACAAGTTGTTAATGTTCAGAAACTGACTACAACCCAAGTATTACAAATATGCTCTAATTATACTCATAGTCACCAATATATCACTACAGATCGCTGATAGGTCTTAGTGGAGCATTTTCTAAAGTTCAGACTAAATATTTTTAGCAATGAAGAGATTTAAAAGGAAAACTATAAGAGATACTGTATATACCCTAAGGCATATTTTGTCTTAAATATTATCCTTGGCCAACTGTACTGTATAAATACAGTAAATATGAATAGAACTGGCAAGATGCCAATCTCCTGGGATGAATTTTAGTCAAGAAGGTATTTACGGGATATAAATAATACTGTGTCAACATTTAAAGAAGGGATCTGATTAGTTTTGAAATTATTCATATTAATCTTTTCACATGCTGTTAATTTAAGGCTCAAACTAAAGTTGTGCTAAGGTTTAGTGATAGTTTGCACTGAGGAATTAAGGGGGCATCTGGCTTGAGGGTCCACTTGAGGTTAAGGACACATCGAGATATAGGTGAAATTCAGTGAGTCAGGGACTGCATGACCCAAAAGCAACAGATGCAAAAGAAGTGTCAGAAAAAGTACTACAAAGACACTTGGAAGAAACAGAAAGCTTTTGTCTGTCAAACATACCTTGTGCTCAGGACAGTATGCATCTGTGTGAGTCTGAATTTCTCCTAAGTTCAGAATTTAAAGGTTTTTCAGAGGAGTTTAAAGAGGAAGGCTGGATATGGTGTTCTCTGAGCATGACATCGCAGAGTTCTTGGGAGTTTTGTGTCTAGGCAAAGTTACCTGAGTAAATGCTTAAAACTGGTTACTGTGAATCCTGGATCACACTAGAAGCTTATTACTTACCAGTTGTTCCCTGAATATCTAGGGCCTGATACTTAAGCTAGGTGATGATTGCTATTGCACTGAGAGTAAACAGAAATTAAATGCCAACACAATTAAGGATTGTGAATTGTAATGCTAATGAACAACAGGCATACTTGAGAAGAACAGGCAACACTTGTATTTGGAGGCAAAGGCCCATTCTATCATCTTCATTCAAAGCAATTTCTGCTACAGTCAGTGAACTGGTTTGCAGAGATAGCTTAAGGCCAATGCAGGTAAATTTTCAAGTTTTCTGCATTCTTGAAGATAGGTTTATAAGTACTCATTAGGCTAAGAAAACACAGTTCTTCTGGGTTTGGGCCTGTTTTTTCATGAGTTTTAAGCTGTCATAGTGTGAAGGAGCCTCTATGGGTTCCATCCTGCCCTGGTGGTTAGGATTAGTCTTCTCGGGAGCTCTGTCCCATGAATATTGCTTTACACAGGCCATCCTTCTGCTGAATATTTGCCCCATGAAAGACAACATTATAAGCTGTCAGGGCACAGTGACATGCTTCTACTTTATCAACAAGGACTCAATTTACCAGCAATTACACATATGTGGGTTCCTTGTCTTCAGGGTACCAGAACAGCTCCTGCAGACGGCTCCCAGCACTGACTGCATCATTACCACAATGTTAACAGCTCACCTGTGTTTGCATTTGGCACAGCACACAGTCCAACCTGACAGGCTTTCCCGTGTTATTAATTATATGGGAACAGACTCAGAAGGAACAACTTATTTAAAAAATTTCTAGCTATGCTGGACCTACGGTTGTGCTCTGAAGCATCTCTTGGTGGAGATGGTGTTTGCCAGGCATAGTCTCTGTATTACAGACAGCAATGTGAAGGCTTTCCCAAGGAGGGACATGGGGGGAACAGTTCCTTATTCCATAAGGAATGACACTTAATGCAGTCTTCGTAGGTGAAAAACCCCAGGAAATTGCAAATGGCTTTAGAAAGGCACAGGGTAATTTTCTAGACAGTAGTCCTCTACATACTGAGAGGGATAATAAAATAACATGCTCTGGTGCACTAATGAAGGGCAGCACCACATGTGCTTCCTGCCTGGCTTCTGAATCACCAGCCACTTTTGCTGTGAGCAGGGTGCCAAGCTGGGAAGCAGGGGGAAGGTCCAGGAGGCAGTCTGGAGTGATACATGGTCCTCGAGTTCCTTCCAGAGGATGAAGCCTACAGAAAAGCTAAACACCCATGACCCCCCTCTTTGATACTGCCTGGTCAGATGAGCTACAAGACAGGGCTATATTCCCAAGTCCTTTCCATTACCCTCCTGGAATTCGTCTCTTGTGTCTGTTTGAAAGAGGCACTTTTTACTGTAGTTTGGTGAGTGAGAAGATTTGAATGAATCGTGGAATCATTTAGTTTGTAAAAGACTTTTTATGTCATCTGAGTACAAGTGTTAACCTATCACTGTGAAGTTCACCACTCAGCCATGTCCCTGTGTGCCACAGGTATACTTTTAAATACCTCCAGGGATGATGACTCAGCCACTTTCTGGGCAGCCTGTTCCCATACTTAAAAGCCCTTTTGGTGAATATGCAGCAGTGCCCTGCTGCTCCCCACCCTCCAGCCATTGACAGTGAATGTTTTATAGTCCCAGAGACCTTTCTGGAAATGTGCCCTTGTCTTCTTCTCCTGGCCGGAGATGTGCAGGGAGTGCCCAGGACTACTGTGAGTGGGTGATTGAGTGAGGAAAGCAGAGCATCATCTTCATTAGATACTGGTGAAGCAGAGCATCATCTTCATTAGATACTGGTTTTAGCCTTTCTCCTCTTTGGTACTCTGCGTGAGATCTGTAGTGGCCATCAGGATGGCTGGGCTACTTTGAAGTTACTACTTCCAGCATTTTGCTGTCAGCTGGAGATTCCTGTCTGCACCAGCAGTGAGGAAGTGGATGAATGTGAGAACTGGCTGTCATTCTCAGTGAGCTTCTTCAGCACAGCCCTGAGACATGCACGGAGCTTCACACACATGAACAGGCTTATTAGCATTAGGGCTCTGTGTATGCCTAATTAGCTTCCTGAGTTGGGGCCCAATTTATGGTGCACTTGCAGGGATGAAGAAAGCCCGACAGTTCAAATCCCTCTCACTGTGTTGAGATCTGCCACTGGGGCATGGGAGCCCTGTGAGAAGGAAATGCTTTACAGCATATTTTAGAGGGGAAAGAAGAAACTCTTCAGTGATCCTGAAGAAGGCTGGCCCTGTTGGGCAGCTGCTGTGATGTGCTAGACTGCTCCTGTATTACGGATAAAGAGAGGAACCCCAGGGTATGGTGACAAAACGAGTCATGAGTGAAGATACACAAATGTTTTTGTTCCTGTTGTGAAACCACATGCAGCAGGTTTTCAAGCAGGCAGCTTTTAGCTTGAGGATGATTTGCTCCCCAGGTATTATTTAATGTAATAATGTGTTACGGATGTTTCTGCTGGTTTGTTTTGATTAAAAGGATTGGCTTGGTCGTTTGTTTAGGGAAAGCTCGCACCCTGTTTTCCACCACAGGCTGTTGTTTGCTTCCCCTTCAGTCTGTGCTGTGGATAGTCAGTGCCTAGCTCCAGCATCACTCTCACTTAGCCTCCTGTAGTAGTCAATCTGAAGCAGCAATGTTTCTTCTTAAAACATCTCCCCCGTGCTTGTCCTTGCTGTCTGTGCCGTGTTAAGTGATTACAGCTGGGCACCCGACTGCACAAAGCACACAGCTGCAAGGTAAAGAGGAGAAACTGAAAGATTTGTCTGTAACAAGACAATAAAATGTTGGGGGAAAAAAGCCTTAGTGTCAGGGGTTGTGTTTTATCTCCTTCCAGTGTGACCAGTGGTGTTTGGATTTATGAGTTACTCATGAGGCTGTTCACTGCTGTGGTTCTCTTAGCTTGAATGGCACAGGACTGGCTTTGCAGAAATGAAGTGCTAGACCTGGCTTTGTTAGACCTGTCTGGTCTGAACAGTTTTTTACGTGTTTTTGATGCTATACAAGTTGGTCCACAGTAGAGAAGTTGCTTCTTTGGATTAAAGAGCATTCTTTCAAACAGCCAGGTGTTCCGAAGGGAACATGGCAGTTCATGCCACTGGGAAAGCTTCTGGCTCCTTGTATTGGAGGCTCCATTGGATGGGTTAAGGCAGCTGTGCAGAGAGACTGCTCGCTCACCGTGAGCAGACAGGCTCTGCTGGAATACATCTTGTGTTGTTTGGGCTCTCTGGCATCCACGTTTGGTTTCAGGAGATGCTGAACCTCACAGGCACCCCTGCAGCAGATTTATGGCAGAGTGTGGAGAGGATCTTTGAAACATCTCTCCCTTGTTCAGGTTTTAGTTTGGACAGTGACTGAGAAGTGCTTCTCATTTCAGGTGCGATGCTCATTGACATGTTCAGGCTCTTCATTGTAGAGCTGAGCTTTTCCTCTGAATCCCCCTTAGGAGGGAGCCTCTTTTTATTGTTATATAATACTTAGTACAGTGTGGTGCTGACTTCAGGTTATTAAAAATAACTGTATAAATTATAAAACATAAGTTGACCTCATAGCCGACCCTGCTTTGAGCTGGAGGTTGGACTTCCAACATGAATTAACCTGTAATCCTTGTAATACTACATTTTAATGCAAGGAAAACAATGCATTGTATTTCAGCTTCCACAGGGTGGTCTTGATTCAAGTGTCACCACATTTCTAAAGGTATGCTGTTTTCTGCCAGTCTTGGATTTATCCCTCTTCTGTAGCTTTCTTGCATCAGAATGTTCCTGTTCTTCTCTCCCTCTGTGCACACTTTTATTTTGTTTTTCTTGCTTGAATGTTGCTTTTCAAATAAGCATGGTAAGTTGCATAAAAATAGACTACTGTATTGGACTTCAGCAAAAGCTGTGGCATAGTTTTAGGCAAACGGAGGAGGGGCGGGGAAGGAAAATGTTGTGATACTGACCTTTCACTTTGCTTGTTTGGCTCCTTCCCATCGTATCTAACCCACGCTGCACTGACAAATACCGCATCTGTCTTGACAGGCAAGTTCACAAATAACCATTCATTCATAACTTGGAGCTGCTGTAAGACTCCTTATGGATTGCTTAATCTGACAGTTGTGCATTTGAGCAGAGACTTTGAAGCAGAGACTCTGCAGAGTGCCCGTGAGTTGAGGCTGACTTTGTGAGGGCTCGGAGGGAGGTCTCGGTGAAAGGGGACGCTGTGCTCGGGGCGCGGTGCGTGTGTGCAGGCGTGCACACGCGCGCGTGCGTGCGTCTCACAGCATTGAAACAGCTGTTGTTGCCAAAGCCCAAATTGGAATGTTCTGGGAAAGATAATTTAATTTTTAGCTTCTGGATTCATTTCAGTGATGGTAATTTCAACACTTCCTGGGGAGAGTCTATCGGTGGTTATGTGCATCAAATGCAGCCGTAAATCTGTCATTCTTTCCATTTCAGTTTTTCAGGCTTACAACTTCGTTATTTTTCCCTGTTTGGCTGGTGTTAGTATCCAATGTTTTCTCTGGCTTCATCTCTTTTAAATCCCTGCTTTGAATTTTAAAAGGCAAGCTAAGCCTGTTGAAGTTCCTTCTCCTATACTTGTTTTTGTTTACTTACAGCATTTGCAATTCAGCAGCTATCTCAGCTGAAATAGTGATGGTAATATATCTTTACCATAGTGATGATTGAAAGATAGGAATCAGAACATGTTGGTTTTCATTCCTTGGGGTGGAAAAAAAAAACAATCCACAAAATCCCCCAGCCCTGTGGGTGAACTTTGTAATCACAAGGCTGATAAACTAATAGGTGTAAGCACACTGACTCTTTTGAAGTGGTCAGAAAACACCTCACAATCACTTATTTGATGGAGGCTTCTGCAAAATAATACTTACTAATCTTGAGCCTGCAGTTATGTTTACAGCTGATGTCCAGTATCCCAGATTGAGAGAGCAGTCCTTGCTTATTTGCGTGGGCATTGTCCAGTATGTATAAAATTACTTCTTTTGGGCTTTGGGCAAACAGTCATAAAGATCTCTAGGCCTGCCAAGATGTACACTTGAAAGAACACCTGCAAAACTTTACATCTTCCAAACAGCATGTAAAAACAATGCTGCAAATTCTGCCTCTTCTGATGCAGCAGTGGGTTGAAACAATGGCACAAGTGGTGATCAGAGCCTGGTGTTCACCAGAGCCTCGGGCAGGCTGCTGCTCCTGGTCCCGTCTCTGCTTGGTCTCATGGGTGGCCCAGACTAGCAAAGCTGAGAGACATCTCTGCTCTCCCTGACTATGGAGGGGCAGCTCTGCCCTTTGCATCATAGTTCCTGCCCTTTGTGCTTGGAGGCTTTGGTGCAGGATTTGATCCAGCTGACTGGAGAATAGTTAAGCAGAGCAATTAATGAATGCCTAGCAAGCAAAATTTATGAATGCCAAAGTTCAGGTCCACTGGCAGTTCATTTCTGCCTTCAAATGCCTGCAGGGGATATAAGGGATATTTGCCTTCAAGGAAGGATAAATGATATATTGTATTCTCCAACATGATAGGACATTGTAAACAGTCTGGAGATGTGTTGGATCTGTGCAGATCATTGATGTTCTCATTCTCGCCCAATCTCCAAGAGATCCAACCCAGTTTTCTTGGCTGTTGCAGTTGGCTCTGGGCCTCCCTGGCAGAGCAAGGCCTTGTATGTCTTGTGCCAATCACTGCTTTATGCTCAGATTTTTCTTGATGCACGCTTTGGAAGTGAAGTAGCCACATTTCAACACTGAGGTTTGCTGAAAGATGTCTGTAGGTTTTGCTTGTCGTGCTCATTGCATGTTTATCCAGCCCATGATGGCAGGGTATTGCAGCAGACACACATCCCTAGGTCTGTGAGGGGGGAACAAGTTCCAGCTTTCTTGAAAATCAATCTGCTGTTCTGATCTGGTGATGTGATAGGAGCTGAGAGGCTCCCTGCCAGGATATACAGTGTGCAAAGCAACGGAGCTAAGTGAGCAGCTTTGGCCCAGTTTGGATGGGCTTGGAACAGATTGCTGGGGGCCTGACCTTTCTCTCCCTCTTTGAATCTGGATTCCAGCTTGCATTGCTCCCTGATGCTAGGAGCCACGTATTTGGAAGTTTAGCATTCCCCTTGCTAATCACAGAAGAAAAGAGCCCCAAAAAAATCTAGTAAAAGAGGTATTTATGAAGGTGGCCATAGTCTATTACAACAATATCATATGTCTGAAGGAACTTGCTTCTTTCCAAGCTGCAGTCCCATTATTTACCACACTGTATTGGGAAACCTAATTTTCTCTGGCTGGAAGTGTATTTGTTGGGGTGGAGTCTGGAAAGGGATCTGCCTCATGCGCACTTGGCATCACCGGGCCAACTATACATGATGCAGTCAAACCTTTCCATTTCTCTGCTGTTTGAGAGTATGTTCCCCAGATTAAGGGCCCTGGTCCAAAGCCTGCTGGAAGTCTTTCCACTGGCTGCAGAAGTCTTTTGTCAGGTATTAGGTGTCATTCCTTTGTTTCAGGGAGTAGCCACATCTCCAATATATATTGGGGCGTATTACTGGAATATGGTGCTTTGCCCTTTATTGAGCTTCCACTGGAGACATTCTTCTGCATAAGGCCCTGAAAAACAAACACCACGTTTGAAAATAAACACCTTAGTTAGCCTTATTGATGGACTACATTTGTTGGCAGATGTCATCTGGCATCAGCATATGGTGGCAATATGGCAAGAACTGCAGAATGCAGAGAAGGAGGAATGAGTTAAAGTCCTGCACTTCTTAGGTATTCCACATCTTCCCTGGTCTAAAATAAATGACCATCTGACTGCAAAGGTCTTGGCAAATAAACATGCCATAATATATCTTTATCATCCTCCCTACAGCGAGTTTTTGTCTAGAAGTTCATCACTCCACATCCAGAGGCTTCTTAGGAACATGTGCAAAATCAGACCTCAGCGCCCAGAGCAGGGAAGAATCTAAAGGCTTTGACTGAGAATGTGGCAAATCTCTGTGCAGTGGACTGTAGAGAAAGGTCAGGGCTAAGCCAACAAGATGTTTTTATGTTATCAATAAAATCTTAGAAGTCAGTTCTGCATGGAGCGGGAGCCAGGAGGACCATTTCTGAAAGTCTTTTTGCTACATGATATATTCTGAGTTTACAAGCTGGAAAGCCAAGGAGTTTGGGAACAGGAGCTGTGCTTATAGCATGAAGGTGCATGTGGTTTTACATAAAGCCTCTCTGACTTGATGTGTCTCTAAGCTCACAAAATAATGAGTTAACTTCTGAGATACATTTTTTTGCATGGATGAAGAACTGGAGCAATTTAATTTGAGTCAGTAAAGTCACTCCAGATTTTTTCCTGTGATGTTGAAACTGGATTCTGTGCAGCGATTGTTTAGGCAAGAGGAACAGTCCTTGTGGCCAGGGCTGTAAGCAGCACCGAAAGGAGTGGTTTCTTTGTAGCCTTGGAGAATACCAGCCTTTTGTTCAGATGAAGACTGAGGCAGTTCAATCTGCTTTGCTGATAAGAAATGTCCTGAATGCTGTTTTGTATCATATTTGTACTGTACACTTCTCAAAGCCTGAAAGGACTCAACATCCAGCATAGGTTGTCAGGGGTTTGTGTGTTTTCTTTTTTGCAAAAAAGCAAAGCAAAAAGCTCGGTTTGTGTTCTATCTATGTGGTACTTCCTGTGTCCTGGTGGGATGAGATTTTATTTGATTCAGGTTATGAATCCAAGTGTTTTGGTTCTTGTTTAATATAAGGCGATATTTTAATGTCGCAGGATATAAAGTGCCTTAATTTAAGTACAGCCAGACCTGCAGACACCTTTCTAATTGAGCCTGTATGTTGCCTGGCAGCTGAAGGAGGTGCTCATCTCAGCAAGAATGAGGTGTTCTTCTCAGGGTCTTTCAGGTCTGT
Organism: Ammospiza caudacuta; assembly: GCF_027887145.1. Classification (NCBI taxonomy): domain Eukaryota; kingdom Metazoa; phylum Chordata; class Aves; order Passeriformes; family Passerellidae; genus Ammospiza; species Ammospiza caudacuta. Next base: position 23,312,747 of record NC_080595.1, on the reverse strand, counting down.
TCACACTCATTGCTAATCAACAGTTGGTGTCATACTTCAGAAAGGATGAGACTGATACTGCTCTGGGAAGCTTTGAGTTATGATAGAATGGACAGGTTAAAAAAGCTGGAGGCCCTGATTATGGTCTTCTGATCTCTCTACCTGCATATTCCAGGCCAATGAGTTTTGTATTAATTCATTTTTGAAAGAGAGTTCACTACACACTTGTAAATTATTCTATTGAGTAATTACAGGGACTAAAAATGAGTATCTTTGTGGTTTAAGTTGTTTAGCTTCAAGTTCTAGAATTTGAATCTGGTTTAAACCTTCATTTGCTATTTTGAAGACCCATTGTCAGATCTGTGGGCTTTCTGTAGGTACCCACAAAAAATTGAAGTTTTGGAGGGGGAACAGATCTGGCTGAGAGTAAGCAGGCATGGCTGCTGGAAGACCCTGCAATAAGCAGCCAGGAGCTTGGCACAGGCTGCTTTATCCAATTTCAGATGTCTTTCAGATCTGTAGACTGGGATCAAGCCACATCTCTTTAAAGTTAAGTGCATTGTATGTAATCCATGAGATACTTCCTAGCCGTTTCAGTTATTCTCATGGCTCCCCTCTAAAACTCCTCTGCTTTGTTCATGTTCTGCTGAGACTGTGGACAACAGTATTGGACACAGTATTTCAGGAGTGGCTGTGCTATTATCAAGTTACATGCATGTTGCAAATTCCTTTAATTCAATACTACACAGTTCATGCAGCTAACTTTGGCAGTAACTTTGCCAGGAGCTCTATGAGGAGAAGTTAAAATTCATGCTTGGGTAATTATCCACCAGGGTCTCTCCCAAGTTCTTTTCAGAGATGCTGACTATCATCAGATGGAGTCTCCTACTTTGTGAGTATGGTCCACTTTCTCTGTCCTACAGCTGTATTCCCATACTGAAAAACATGGACATCTTGATAATTCAGGATTCAAGTCACTCTATTTCAGTGCATCTTCTTCATTATTTAACACACCCATATCATTGTTGAATCTGCAGTTGATTAGTAATGGTTTGGTTTCCTTCCTGATGATGGATGAAAATATTAGATAGTAGAGTACATTAAAGTGGGACCTTTGTAGATGCTTTCCTCTCAATAATGGTTTGCTGTCTACCATTGTATTTGAAGTCTCATAAAAACACAAGGCTTTGATTAATTTACTGCCTGGCCCTGTTGGTGTCCTGTTGTTCTTGTTTCCTAATGAAGCCATTATGTAGCACCAGCTTAAATGTCTTGCAGCTGCCCAAGTACATTATATTAAAACAGTTGTCTTACCTGCCCGTGTCACTCACTGGTGCAGCTTGAATTGCTGCTAGTAAAGTCCAGGGTAAAGAGCAAAAAGGTCTCTTTTGCACTCAAAGGTACAGACCAGTGGGATCTCTTTGCCTGAGCTGCTATGGATTATACTCCCTTAGTTCCTCTGAGCTCATCCTCATTCCCACACTTCACATATTTTTTCTGGGATCAGTATAAGGCTGACTGTGTAAGTGCGATATCACGGATTGCCTGGTTAGGATTGTGTATGAACAATTACATTCTGACTCAAATCTTTAAGGTAGTTTTTGGTGTTTAGGATTGATTGAAAACTAGTTTTAATAATTTCCATTCTTTCCTGGACAGCTCTTTAAAAAGTCCTTATGCAAGTTATCCAGTCTTACTTGTTTTACGATGTTGTTTTAAGGCCTTCTAAGTTGCTGCTGGAATTAAAAATAAGAAATCTGTTCATCTTATACTTGCCTAGCTTTTGTATCTACAGAAGTATATTTCATATTTCTGTACTTCAATAGTTTTTATGTAATGGAGGAATATCACTGTTAAGCTTCCTCAGTACTAAGGTAAATTTCATGTCTAAGTTTCTCGGCCATGGAGCTGCTCTTCCCATTTGTTTTTTCATGTCATGCAGTTATCTGCACTTCTTGTTTTCTGATGTTATAGTAGTTCTCAGCAGCTATTAGTTTTAGTTTTAGGCTTTTTGGTAATACATAGTTGCACTTTTTAATTTTATCTTCTTAGGGTGGCATTCTTGTGGTTTTATTATGGTTCACAGACAATTTTCTAGTCTGAGTGGTCTTTGTTGATTGTGTATCATTTCTACTTGTCCAGCAAGCTGTCAGTCCATTTTCCTGTCCTGCTTTCTCTGTAAACACTTCTGTCCACTTGATTCAGTTCATCATTGTATCATCTTTGTATGACTGTATTCTTCATAATACTAAACTCATATGTTCAGTTCTCCCAAAATCAGGGACTTCCCGATTTTGTGCCGAACATGAGGTACTGTCTTCTACCTGAGCTTTGAATCTTGCCTGTCAAGCACCTTGCTTTGTCTTAGAAATAAATCAGTACTTAGGTCTGGCTCTTTGAAGTTGCTTAGTTGTTGAAGCGCCAGCGATCTAAAGTCAGGGTTCTGTAGAGACAAGCTTATCAGAAAGTCACCGTATTTCCTCAGGAGCCAGGTGCAAAGATGCGGTGTGGCAGAATTTGGTGGCACGAGGAGAGGTGGCACCCAGTGCTCCAGGCTGCAGGGTGGGTGGGGATGGGTTATCTGGGGCTCGCACCATTGGCAACCCTTCCTCTGAGAAGCAAGGGGCCAGACACTCCAGCTGTGAGGTTAGTTCTCCTGCCAGAAACCAGAATTTTGGAAGGCAAATAATATTTTTGGGTTTCTTTTCCATGTTCAATAGCACAAGACATGGGAGACCTCCAAGTCACTGACTCAGTTGGTGACTCCATGTGCAAAGTAGTGAGCCATTAACCTATAAAGAAATTTCACTTGTACCAAAAGTAGTGTAGAAGGCATAAGGGATCATAAGTCATCCTAGTGATTGCTACTTAGTAAATGACTTTGGCATTTGCTCCTTATCTGTACTTAAATAATACGAGTTGATATGCTCATGAGCACTAAATTGGAACTAACTCTAGCAAGTATCTTCATGGAGCAATCCAGGTAGTTACTTTTTTTTACAAGTCACTGTGCCAAAGAGAGTGACCAGTTCCTCTGCATTAATCCTCTCTGAGTTAGCCATGATTCCATGGTAGCAGGATTTGTGCCTAGCTGAACTTGAAGCTCTGCAGAGGAGTTTCTCCAGGTTTTATTGTACTATTCTCTCCTGTCTGTGCTACAACTTCTAATCCTTCCACGTCCATCTCTATGGCTGTTTCTGGGCTCTGTGAGCAGACACATTTCCCATGGAGTAAATGATGCATTTTAGGGATCTTCAGAAGTGGCCTGGGAGCTTCCTGGCCAGCTGCAGTGAAGAAGCAGAGGAAGGAGTTGAAAGCTGAGCGCCTTTGCATGGGCAGACAGGTGTGTGTTCCCTGCTTGCGGGCAGCCAGTGGCACTTCCAGTGGCTGCAGGGATGTCCTGAGAGAGGCTTAAAATCTCTGTGCTTTCCTGTTCCTGATTTGCACTGCAGAAGGGTGTAAATAATTTTAATTGTAATTACTGTTACAAAGCAGGAAGGATTGAACAATTTTAATGTGGTTTAAAACTTTCACTTCCCTCTGTCTCTAGCATTCATCTGTTGTCTGCTGTCTTTATCTTAATCATTTAAAGATGTGTTGCCTGTGCTTTGAGTCTGTGAATCTTTACTTCTCTGCAATGAAAAAAAACCCCAACGTAGTTTTCCTTTGCTTTTCCTTCTTCATAATACTTTTACTTCTTGTAAATAAAAATAATTCTTTTTTCCTTTTTATTTTTTTTTTTCTCCGCAGAGTAAGAGGGTTGGACAACCCAATCTGCTTTTCTTGAGAATAGCTTGCTTTCATTTCCTCCTGCAGCCAGGGAATAGTTTGGAAGGGCTGTTGCCTGGACCCTTAGCCGAGCAGGAGCAGGCAGCCAGCTGTGCTGCTTGCCAGGGGAACAGGAGTGCTTCTGGCAGAGGTGGGGCGGGAGGAACTTGCTTTCATCTCCTCCACTCTCTGCAAGGCACTCCTGAAATTTCCTGACCACTCTGAAATCTTCCCACTTCTTAATCTAACTAGTGAGGCCCATTTGTATAGAAAAAAAAGTTATAAAGGGAGAAAATGCAGCTTGCTCTTATAAACAGCAATGGATTAAAAATGCTCATAAGGGAAGATGGGTGCTCCCACTTGTCTGGTCACCATCACTGTTCACCTGCTGTGAGTGTCCTTTTTGTACAATCATCCACATACATTTCTTCTGTTAAAAACAAGTATGGTTTATCCTATTCTATTTTATTTATCATAGGTGGGTTTGGATGTGCTGGAATCTTCTGATTCCTTTTTTTTTCTTTTCCAAATTTCTTGGCATGTTTGGATTTGTGGGTTTGCTTTTGGGTGCACTGAGTGTTGCAGAGTACCACAGCCCTGTTGCTGAGGTGAAGTCTTGTGCAGGAGGAGTGCACTGCATTCTGGCTTTGGACTCCTGCAGACAAGTTGCTGTCAGCAGCACTGCAAATGCTTTACTTCTTGGAGTGTTCTCTGAAGTGAAATGTTGCAGGTTTCCCTGTAAAATCGAATTAAACTTAATTCCTTGGTCTTCATTGCTGGGGCCTTTATCAGAAATACATAAGCAAGAAAGCTTTAAGCCTCTGGGAAAAAGTTTGGAAGTATCTATCCCTTTTATGGTTTCATCACAGACATGTTTCAGAAGAGGTCCCAGTGTGAAAATGACTCCCATGGAGAAGCCTTTCTTTTATTTGCCTCCAAGACTGACTTGCCTAAATCTGTAACTGTTTGCTTGCCTTCTTCCTAAGGCACTTCAGTGCTACCTGGAGATGCCATGGACCCTCATGCCACCTTTTTAAGTGATACATTCCTCTATATCTGAACTCGTTCAGCTTTTACCATGAACCTTAAGTGGAGTCAGCAAACAGTGAGAGATTCGTGGTTTTGCTTGAAGTCACAACTGACCTACCAGTGGTGACAAAGCTCCTCCCCTGAGGAGTTGATTCTGCACTTGCACCAAAAGTGGTGTGAAATCTTTAAGCTGTACGAAACCTCAGTGTCATGGGGAAACTTTGCTCATGCTCCCATGTGTTTTTGAAGGTGGAAGAAACAATTTGTTTGAGGTTTTTTTTTATCTGCTTTTGTGAAAGTCTGGTTATGGCGAGGTGAGCTTTACAACTTCTAGTTTGGATTGTTGCAACTCATGATCCTGCAGTTGGATGCAGAAACTACTGATGGCTGACTTGACAAAAAGCAGCCAGTGCCACCAAGAGCAAATACATCTCGTGTGCTGTGCAAATGGAATTTGCTCCACCAAAATCTTTCTGTTAAAAATTTGTGTCCCTGCCTGGAAATTGGAAACCCTATGAGATCTTGGGATCCTTCTGCCTTAGAGATTTTGTTACAAATACAAAAATACCATCTTACTTCTAGCATTATGAGGCAGTGGTTGTGGTTTTGGGTATTGACAGCTAAGCAGGTGGGCATGAGCACTCTTAGTTCAGGGGCATTGGCAGATGCTCTGTGTTGTTTGTAACCTTTTCATTGCCTTTGACAAGGAGCTTTAAACTTTTATTGATGCCACCAAAGGGAAGAAATCTACATGAAAGCAGTCTTGTTCTTCTATGCCGGAAAAAGTGAAAAATAGAGAAAGAAGTTCACTATGGATGTTACTTTTTTTTTTTTCCCTTTGGTGTTATTGAGAGGTGCTAAGTAAAACATCCATGGGTAGGAAAGGTGCAGCTGGGGAGGCTGTAACTGCCCATGTTCAGTGAGTCAGGGCTCTCTACAGCTCCTGTAACAGAGATCCTTTTCTTTGCTCCCATTCTGGTCCTTCTAGTGCACCAGCCAACTTTCACCCCATATTGCAGCTGCTGACAGAGAGGTTTTCTGATGTGTGGAGCCAAGGGCCAACCACAATTTGTCCGTGTATTTACAGGGATCATTTCACTCCTCTAGAAGCGCAGCCAAGTATTTCTTGATAGAAACATGCTGCATCCATCTAACAACACTATCCAATTGAGGCAAAGTGGAGAATGCTGTAATACTTGTATTACAGTAGTTCCTGAAGTCCCAGTGAGAGATCAGGGCCCTGGTGCGTGAGGCGCTGTTGATCTCACAGTGCTTTTCCCAGCTCTACAGACCTTCCCATTTAAGCTGACAAGTCAGATAATGATGCTCTGTGGTATTATCAATTACGCTGCAAAAGGCACGCGTGCTTGAAACCAGAGATTTTCCTGTGATCTGAAATATTTCTTCATGTGAGAGTGTTCATCATCTCATCCAGATTGCTTATCTAGGAAGTGATCGCACATGAGAAATGGAGAGTTTTCATGTGTTCATTCACTGCTACTGGTCATTTTTTTTGTTTTGGTTTGGAGTTGGCTTTTTTTACAGAGCCAGACATTAATCTTGGCCTTACAGCCCCAATAACTATTATTTCTCATCAGCAGCATGGTGAGTCTGAAAAGAGAAATTAGAGTCATGAGGATATTTTCCCAGAAGATTACAGCAGTTATAATGGAGGTCAAACTCTTGGCTTCAGCTATTGGACTGTTTCACTTTAAACTTGAAATGCATATCAATGAAAGGAGCAAGTTCAAAGTTTAGCATGAAATAATGCCAAAGACTAAGGAGAGAAAAAAAAAAAACATGTCATAGTAATTTTACAAAAATTCTCCCATCACTCTTCACACTGAATGTAACTTTTCAAGCAATCTAACAAGGAATCACAAGATAATGAATCACCAGTGGAGGAAAGTGTCATGCAGCATAGCATCCTAGTTTGGGGAATTCACAATCAGGGAATAGAGTATCAGTTATAATTATTTACTGTGTTGTTTTGAGCACACACTTGGTTTTAATACCAGAGATTTTACTCATTATACTTGCATTATTATACATGTCAAGTATCATGGTATAAATTCCTCTAACACAAGGCTTATCTCTTTAACATAAGGAGCTGCTATGATTCATTAGTTAGTTCCAGGATAGTTGCAGCAGGCTTCCAAGTGCATTACCCAGGAAACAGAATGCTTTGAAGGAACATTGTTAAATTTTTAAGTTAGTTGGTCTCTGTGTGTGTAATTGGTATCCTGTAAAAATCATTCCCACGGGAAGGGTTTCAGAAGCCTGCCCCTCACTCTGGATGGAGTGGGAGCTTTCTGTGCATGGCCCTTGTTGTGTAATGGTTTTCATGATCCCTAGAGCTAACCTTCCGTGCTGCAGCTCAGACCTGCTCAGGATTTGTCCCTCATGAAGATGGAAAATGGGTCATCCCCTGCTTTCTGTGGGAGCTGTTCAGGTAGCTGGGGTCTGTTTTTATGTAACACCCTTTTTGGCTGAGCAGCCCAACTCATTAGTCCATGTTTGATAGCTCAGTAGTAATCTCATTCCTCTGCAGCACCCAGGTGGGTAGAGCTTCTGTTTTAACCGGGAACCACTGATAACTGCTGGCTCAGGGCAGTGTCCCAGTGCTGCAGCCTGCCTACTGTCTGTGTGTGTCTAGACCCCATTTCCCTCATTTGCTAACAGGCTCGTCAGTGTCCAAACATACTGAAGTCAAGATAAATGTCATCTGTGGTTTCTCCTCTAGTTGTAAAGTTTGTTATCCAGTCCTGAAGGCACTTCAGGTTGTTTGGACACTAATTGCTTCTGACAAGTCCATGTGAGCAGTTATTCAACTCCTTGTTTTCTTCCAGGTGCTAACAAATTGCTTGTTTGAATATTTTTCCACTCCCGTTCTGTCTTCAATTTCTCACTACCCCTCATTTCCCTCACCTCCCCTTTTATTTTAATTTATTTCTTTTAATAGATAGCATAGATTGCTCCATTTCAATCTTCTAGTGCTTGACACTGTATTTAAAATTATCTTTTCCTAATTGTGAGAGTAGTGTGGCAGGTATTTGCAGAAGGTTAGGTAACTGTAGAAGAATGTGCAGGTGTCCATAGTCCCTTGCACGCAAGGCTGTGCACTAGAGCTGCATTGCTTGTATAAGAAAGGCAGAAAAAAGAAGGATTGAATGTGTGTATCAGAGAGACTGTGCATGGATCTCTGCCTCTGATCATGGTCTGTGTCTGGGGTTTTTTTGCACTGTGCTGTGACCCTGGTTCATCAGCTGGCCATTTAGTTGGTTTGTTGCCTGCTACGTTTTTGGAGAAGCAAAAGAAAGTTTGGGAAGCCTGTGGAAATAGTTGTAAACAGCCAACTGAGTTGCTGGTTGTATGTTAAAGTCACATGTCAAATTTGAACAGTGTCACGATCATACCTGTTTTTGTTTTCCAAACCAACCTGTGAAATGATGGGTAGTATCTGTAGTATGTGCAGTAGTATTCTGTAGTATCTTTTACTTAAGTGCCTACAGGAGGCTGTCAGCTGAGAAGAATAGAGCTCAGCTGTGGCTCTCCCCATCTCACATTATTATTATTTTGATTCCTTTTTTCAGATGGAATTAGGATTTGATGTTCTTTCAAAAAAATGGAATTAGGATTTGATGCCCTTTCAAAAAAATGGAAGCTATGAAAAGAATGGAGAAAACAACTTCTAAGCATTTTTTCTTTGGCTACTCTTTTAAAATAACTGAATTAATTAAGAAGTAACTTTTTCTTACTCTTTTCAAGAAATCAAAATAAGGCTGTATCGTCTTTCTGACTCAGTGTACAATGTTGGCAAGGTTTGCTATCCCAGACATAGAATTGATATTTACGAGAAAAATAATTTTCTACATTCTTTGGGCTTTTGTTCTTTGGGTAGGGACTACTCAAGTTTCATGCTAGCACAGTACTCTGCCCTGGTCTCCAGGACAGTGGTATTTCATCTCTTCTAATTAACAGAGATTTTCAAGCATTATTTTTTTCCAGTGGCCTGTATTCGATGCCATGGATTATGTTACTTTGCACGAGTTTATCCTTTTTTACATTTCCTCTCTCCTTTTTTGCTTCAAGTCTCAGTGGCTCCTTTGCTGTATCCAGGTGCCCTTCCCTCCACCCTTGGGGTAGCTGGCAAGGAAGAAGGAGGCATTATGTATTTGCAGTGCTTTAGGCAAGTGGTGCCACAGATTAACTGGAGATGTGGTTTATCATACGTAGGTGCTATTCACCTAATCCTTAGATTAGCACTTTCATAATTTATTTCCAAAATGAGCTATTCAGTCTTTGTTTCCTTTCATTACACCCTGGAGCCATTGGATCTCCTTGCTTAGCTTTGACTTCTGTCCATTTTGACTCTGTCTTATTGGAAAGAGATGTGCAGTACTGAAAGGAAATATTTTGTGTGTGCGTGATCCCAGTTAATTTCTGTAGTAACAGACCTCACTTTTCCTTGCAGTCTGAGAGCACATTACTTTTGCTGCAGTGATGCACTGAGAGCTTGTTTATCTGCAGTACACCGTCAACCCTCGTCTTGCCATGTCCTTTCAGTTGAATAATTTTTTCAAATTTTTTTTGGCAGAGATTTTAATATTTAGGATCATTTTGTGCGTTCTAGTAATACTTTTGTTCATGTAAAATAACCTGTTGTGTAAATTTGAAAGTGGCAAAAAACTGTTCTTTGTTGCTTGACGTGACTGTCGGGTGTTTAGCTGGTGTCCCGTAATTCTCATTTGTATCTGTGATGCTCAGGTGCTGGTAGTACCTGTGTGTCAAGAGTACAGAGCCAGGACAAAGGAGTCACCTCATTATTGATGTCATTCATGTGCATTTGGAAGACAAATTCCTTCTGAAGTTTCATCTCTGAAATGTGGAGCTTTTGCTTTTGATAGAGGGTCAGCCTTGGATTGAGGAGAGCTGGAATAGTTCTGAAGCATTCTAAGTTTTGTATAGATAGGTGTGATATTTCACTGGCACCTGTTCTTTTGTATCATTGTTGAGGACAACTCTGCCTCCAGAGTATGCAACCAGTACTTCAGACAAAACACCCAACTCAACAGCAAACAGTTCCCTGTTTCACAGCTATTTTCCAGTGCTTGTTCCCTCTGAATATGATCCTTAAACTTAAGTATCATGTGTAATTTGTGTCAGTGTCATATGTCTAGAGAATAAGTCTTTAATAATAAAGATTTATTTCTGGAGCCCTGCTTCTGCAGGCACAGGTCAGCTCAGTAACCTGTGCAGTCCCACCAGTAGGAAGTGTGACTAATAATGCATGTAGAGCAGAAAATTTAAAACTTGCATGGTTTTCATGCTCCTTTGAACTAAAGTGTTTTCAAATCATTCTGTAGTTTATTCCAGGAAGCTGCTGAGGCATTCCTAGTCCGTTTTGATCCTTCAGAAACGCAGACGCTGACCCTGTAGTTGTTATCCGTATTCATTATCGCAGTCATGGTGCTGTATGATGCAATTTGTGGAGCGCTTTCACTGAATGTGATCTCTGTCTGGAGTCTGCGTTAGTTTTGGATTCTTCTGAATCATAAATGGTCAGAACATCTTTTTCTAATATTTAGTTGGATGTCATTTTGTTAGTCTGAAACATATTCTTTTATATTTTTTGTTACTTCATGTGCATATAAGTGTGTCTGTTTGTATGCACGCCTCTTTCTCTAGAGAGTTTTGCCTCAAACATTTATGCGTGCCCAAAAGAGCAGAAACTAAAGTTGCTTGCCAATGTAAAGCAAATTTTGGGGGGTATTACCATAACAATTTAAAAGAAAATAGGTGCAACTTCAGGTGGAGGGAGAGAGTTGAAATGAATTGAGCAAAACCTGTCGTTAAAATAGGAGGCAATAAGCAATCTGTGTTTGAGCTGGGGTGTAGTTCCGTGGCCCTGGTGGTACCTGCCGGAGGTGTGTGTCCCTGCCCTTCACTGTGGTACCTCTGGTGCCCAGCTCTCCTGCGCCACGGTTCTGTTATCACAGGGTCTCCTCCAGGGTGTGAGGAGGCTCACCTAGGACAAAGCAATCAGGAACCCCTTCGTGGTGCTGTCTGCCCAAAAGCCAGTTCTCTGCAGATGGATCTCAGGCAGGTGGCGGCGCTCGGAGTGATTGGTATTTGTAGTATTTCAGGGAAAGACGTTTATCTTGCCCTTTGGAAAATCCAACTGGATCAATCTGGCTGTTTTATTTGGATGCAGGAAAGCCAGTCTAGCCTTGTAACCTGAACACCCACAGACAGGAATAGCACAGACAAGAGCTGAGTGCCCACTATGATACGAACTTCTGCCATTTCCTTGTGTGTTAACCTGTCACAAGGAGGAGCCACGCTATAAAATGACATTTTCATGTCTGCAATGCCCTGTGTTACCCTGTGCAGTGCAAAAAGAGAGTCCATACCTGCAGCAGCCATTGCAGTGAACCATACCCCTTCTCCTTATTCCCAACTCTCCCAATTTTCTTCCATCTCAGACACTAGAAGGTTAAAGTATAAAAACTGAATATATTGTTACAAAAAAAAAACTTAATCCTTTTTCAGTCTGTATGTGATTTTACTCCAGACAAGGCAACTTTCCAGATTTACATAAACTAACATTTGAAATGGGATGGTTTTAAGACTCAGAAAACTGTCTAGGACATCTTACTATGTTAACTTGAAATTATTCAGGAAAACAAATTTCTTTTTTTCATCTTTTTTTTTCCCCTTCTTTTTTTTGTCCTCTTTTTTTTCAAGCTTTTCTGGCAGTACATTTTTAAAATTTTTTAGATTTTTTTTATTCTTTCACTGTTGAGGAGTGATATGGGGGGGCTCTCATGTGCTCATTAAAGCCATTGTTTACTCACTCTTCCTGTGCTTGGACCAGTATAAACTGGAGGCCACAGTTAAGATCAGACTGGAAAAAGGTGGGTTTGCTCATAAAGGAGACTGTTGGAATAAAGCATTTTTAGTCATAAGTACCTAGAATGTTTCCAGCATTGGATTAAAAAAAAAGATCAAGTTGGAACAAGAGGGTCTGAGAAGCTATGGTCTTCCCTTGTACACCTTGCTACTAGTCAGAAGTTCTTGCATAAATATCTGTGATCAATATTGGTGTCTTTTCAGATTCATTTTGTTTGTTTCTGTTTCAAATTTTGAGAGGCATTTTGGTCCAAGGCTTATGAGAATTAGGTTAGCAAGGCATAACCTTGCAAATTAGTCAAGTTATACCATTCAGAGCCTGTGCCTGTTGGGTTGGCCAGCCATTGCATTCCCATGGGAGAGAAGCTGGAAATGCTGTCTCTTTCTAACTTGTGCTGACACAAAGCATCTAATACATCCAGTAAATTAGTAGAAGCAAATGTTAAAGTCAGAAGGGCTCTTCCAGCCTTAGGGGTCTTGCAGTTCTGAACAGAGCATTGGAAGTTAGCATTAGTTAAGACTGAGTCTGTATGGGCACAGCCCTAGGTTAGAAGGTGAGAAATGCTTAGAGTTTATCCATGCCAACATATGCTACATGGTGCCAATCAATAAGGCTTGATTATAAAGAGGTTTGTGACTTAGTTGTTGTTTTGTGACTGTTCTTATACTTAAATATCAGCTGACTCTCAGTGCTGTTGTGTAAACTCAGTTACAGAATGACAGAAGTTTGCCCATGTTGGTCCTTGCTGTTGTGCAGTTCATAATGTGACAGGCAAGGATCCTGTAGGACAAAGCATGAGACCCCAGCCATTATCTTCCTTCTCTTGTCTCTAATTTGTGAAGGATGATAACAAAAATGTAAGAGTATATTCCAGATGGAAAGGTCTCTTTGAGATGCTGCTCTTTAAAAGGACTCCAAAAAGGCATGTAGCACTCTTATCTTATCTTATCTTACCTTAGTGGCATTTCTTAGAGGGCATTTCTCTTAACTTGGTTTTGTTTTTTGAGAGGTTTGTACAGTCATGGGAATCAGTGTCTTTATTTGAATTGAATAAAGCCAGTCACATACTGTTTGGCACTAGGCTACAAGGTACGAATGAGACTCCAAGAAGGGACTGCTGAGCTTGAGATTGAGCTTCACATTCCAGACCTGTTACCTTGCAAGTGTGATATTTACTGAGTTTCATTTCAGCTGGAGATGAAGAGCACCAAGCCTGTGAAGGAGAAGGGCCTTTGGGGGATTTCAGGCTTGTAGAAGAAAAGCTTGACTGAGCTGGTACAGCGTACTAAATTCTCCCTAGGTAACTGACTTGCATGGAGATGTGTAAAGAGCAGTCACTCATGGGCAGTTTGTCTGTGCTAAAATCAGCATGTAAAAGGAAAACAAGAAAAAGAAGGAAGGAAGGAAAAAGGAAAGGCTTACTCTAGCTGTGAATGAAAAGCACCAAGCTTTTGTGTTTGCAAATATGAATGGATTCTTCAAAAAGCACAAGAGTGTTTCCAACACTTCGGCTCCTCTGCACATTTTGATTGATTCCCAGATGACTTTATCAATTCAGAGGACCTCTGTAGAGGGGTCATGGTCCATGGTTCAATTGGTGCTTGAAATCTTGTTTAGAAACAGAATTAGTAAATGAGCAAAGTTGAAAAACTGGAAGTCATAGACATTTTTAATGGGTGCAAATCATAAAATCCAAAGGCTGAGTATAAGTGAGGAAGCTTAGCAAAATCACTCTGATATTGCATGTTTCAGTCCCACAGGAGTGCTGCTGGAGAATTATTTCAGACTTTTGACTACCAAGCTAAGTATCAAGGAGAAATTGGATCTAGTTCTGTTGGACTTTATTGGATTATGCCTTCATGGTATTGTAGCTGAAAAAAAAGGGCTGTGATTCCAAATATGGTGTGTAACAATTGTACAAATTCCTTAATCCTGTTTTCCATTCATTTATGTAGTAATTAAAACCATAAACCTGGAAACTATTTTCACGGGCAACTTTCATTTGAGACCTATTTGATTTCCTATGGTTTATGGCTGTATATTCAATTTTAGTCTCTTCCTCTTCCAGAAGAGGGTGAAACCTGGTGGTGTTACCTTCATTATCAGTCTGTGCCTTGGCTTCTTTTCTTACAAGTTGTTCAGAACATGGCAGTGTAATTTTGGGGGGAAAGAGGTTTATTTTGTTTTGTTCTCCTTAGAGACCACCACAAAATGCACTAATGAAAGAATAATCATAAGCTTAAAGAGGAAGGAAAGTTTTAAGGGACTAATTGAAGAGGGAAAATGCCTGAGTGGTTTAAAGGAATGAAATGGTGGAAATGGTGGGAGAGCTCCAAGTGAGATGAGGCAGCAAAAGTAAAAGAGCTACCACCAACTGTGATGAATGACAGATGTGCACCTAAAACTGTGGTTCTGGGGCTGCATAAATATGCAGATAGGAGGAGGAAAAGGAGAGGTCACAGTTTCAGAGGTACATTGCCTTACATGCAACCTGCAGCCATAGGTAACAGGACTTGGTGCTCCAGACCTTTGGCAAAGGGACACTGCTCTTTCTGTGTCCAGCATAAAAGGAAAAGTGGCTTAGGACAGCTTGGTTTATGGTGTACTCTTACTCAGTATCATCTGTGACTGAGCAAAGGCTGCTGCCCTGCTGGCTTCTGTGGGATGCACTGTTTAATTTCATCTCTGTGCAAGGGACCTGCCTTGACCAACTTCTGTCAGTGGAAACTGTACTCTCTTCCCGTGTTGAAACCAAAAATCTGAGGAGGCTGGATGACTCTGTCTAGCCTGGAATGTAATCCAGGCTGGGAGGCCTGAGAGTGTTAGTAGGAGGGGACTGTCCCCAGGCCAGCCTGAGAAGGGTGGAAGGAGCAATCTCTGCAGAAGGTGGGCGCTCATTTTCACCTCTCTCATGAGGAGTGTGAGCTGCCAAGGCCACCAACAGCAGGAACGCTCTTACCTACTCCTGCTCCTGCTGGGGGAGGCCTTTCAAAACACAGGCTGGGTAGGTTGGGAAAGCAGTAACAAAAATCACATTCCACATGTGAGCTGCATGGAGGATTTGATCCTGCAGGCTCTCCTCAGTCTGAGGAGCATCACGAGGACTGGGTTCAACCTGTGCTCCCTCACTGCTACGGGCTCTGAGGCAGGAAATCCTTTAAGCACATGGCTGCTTAAAAAGCTCACGGGGTGACTTTGAGAAGATTCTTTTTAGAGGGAAACCTGTGCCTGTACTCTTTCTCTGAAGTAGAGTGGTGGGCTTCTTGCCCTGCTACTGTGCTAAATATTCAAACTGGTTTTACCACTTACATCACTTAAATTGAATTCCAGCTGATTGAATTGCCCTGCAGATGTATAAGAGGAGAAGTATAACGTTGGACTTGAGATCAAGAGAAGTGATATTTGGATTATTCTGTACTAAGGTAGAGAGGCACATAAACACAGCAGCTTAAAGCGAATTGTGAAATAGCCTGAGAATGTCTTTTTGCTGCCATTTCCTTGATTTCAACACTACTGAGTTTGTCGTGTATGACGGCTTTGTGGTTGTTGTGACACTGTTGGAGAAAATTGGATTTGGGAAAAGTTTTCTTAGTTCTTTAAATAATTCAGAATGTTTTCCAGTTCTGTTTTTTTCTCTCCAGTGCAGCTTTGTTCTGCAGCAGTACATTTTTGTAAAATAGATTTTTGTATAGTTGCATTGCCCTGGCATAGTAAAATCCTTAGGACATATCCAAGAGATTTCCTGCCATCCCCGTGGATTTCGTAACAAAGCTTGTGATTAGGAGCCCTTCTACGCAGAGGATTAAAATGGAGATGGCATTCAGGGCTTAAAAGGCAGCTCAAGTCATCCAGCACTAAAGGCACAGGTCGGAGCCTGTGAGGAGCATGTTTGCTGTCAGAGTGCAGCAGCCTGGTTTGACAGACAGACAGACGGACAAGACAGATGGGTGACCATAGCTCGCCTTAAAGGAGGCACTGAGTCCATCTCCTTAGAGAGGTAAGCCTTGTAAAGCCTGGTTCCTATGCCTGTGCTTTTGTCCAAGGATCAGGCTTAAGCACAGTCTGTGACACTGGAGGTCCCCAAAAGGCCACCCTGGTCCCAGCTCTGGGGGCACCTGGCCAGGCTGGCCCTGTGGGACCAATGTCCCATGGCTCTTGGGAGCATCCTGACCCTGTGGGCTGCTTGGCTTCTCTGCCCTGGGCACTGCTGAGGGAGTGCAGCTTTCTCACCTTACCATGGATGGCAGGTCCCCTCCCAGGGCAGCAGGATGCTGCTGCTTTGGCCTCCTGCCTGTGGAAGCCCTGGAGCTGAGAGGAGGGAGAGATGCAGAGTGTGCAGAGCTGCGTGCAGGCATGCCAGGCTCTCCTCACAGACTGACAGGGAAGATGGATTTACAACAGAAATAATTTTCTGTGGGAATTTGAGGGATTCAATAAAAGTATGTCTGAACAAAGCATATTTTTTAAATGTAGTTCATTAGTAAAATGGAACAGTAGTAACGTGGTGAAGCCAGTTTGAATCCTGCTGGATGGCCTGTGAGTGCAAGTGAAATTCATCAGAAGGGTGTCAGGAAGAGGAAGGATTTAAAAAAATAATAAACATATATAGACTTTCTCAAACACACACACATAAATCTAACTACACCTAATCTGCTGTTGAGAAGGCAAAAGGTTTTCCTGAGATAAAAATTATTCAAGGTGACTCGGGTTTGGGGGTGGAGGTTGGAGCACTGGTGGCTGCTAGGGGGTCTCAGGCCCTGCAGTCAGCATCCCAGTGCCTGTGTAAAGCAGTGGGATACGCAGCAGTGCAGCTGGACTTGTGATCATGTCTGCCTCTTCAGCCTGCCAGCAGAGAGGTCTCCTCAGTAGCATGCAAGCAGAAGGAGTTTGGGAAATGCAAGAGAAAAAAGGTCTCTGTTACAGGGAAAACTGCTGGTCAGTCCTGTGAGCAGCAGAAGGTTGGTTTGCTCTGTTTTCACTTGCTGAGGTCATTGCAGCCATAAAACCTCAGCTGAACCGTGCCAGCAAGTCAAGTCTTACTCTGCCTGTGAGAAAGGTTTGTGTTCCCTGGTGAGCTTTTTCTTTTTGCCCCACCTTTTTTTTTTTTTTTTTTTTTTTGAGATGAGATAGGCAATTGTACTTGCAATTCTTCCTTATGATTCCTAGCTGAAAGAGGAGCAGCCTTTCATGGAGAGAGATGAAAGACACTAGGAGTATTTTTCTTACATTCCAGTGTAAGTAGAATAGCGAAGTACATACCTGAGACGTTTCCAAACACAACACACATCTATTTACATATTTGATTTCAGTGGTGATACATGATAACCTGGGATTTCATTCAAAGGATTTTGATGGGGATTTGAAAGGAGTTCTTCTTCCCTGAATGTTCACAAAATAACTGCTGAAAGCTGAAGGGCCTTTTGTTGGCAGATAAATTCACAGAGAAGGCTGGAGACAGTTTCCTTGTGCTGAAAATCTTCTCTGTGCTTGCAGTTGCAGGGGTAAATTCCTGGCCCTTTTGAAAGTGTTGGGAATGTTTGCTTGGTGACTTCACTGGGAGCAAAACTTTACTCAGGTTTTGGAGAGGCTTTGGCATCTTTTTAGGTTGTTCTAATGTCTGTTGACAGACACAGCAGCTTTCCTGTTAGCTTGTCATGCACCTTGCCTGCAGAAAAGGCTCAGTTTCTCCTGAGAATGGCCATGGGCTTGCTGTGCTGGCACCCAGCACAGGAGTGAGGGGCACATCTGAAGATGTGTTTTTCTGTCTCACTATGAAAATTGCAGTGTTGCATACACTGCATACACAGCAGTGAGATTAGAGGGGGTTCATGTGTGAGAGAGAGAGTGGTTTTGCTGTACCTTTACCCCCATATGTTTTAACCTGCCACAAGATTAAGATTTCTTTGTTGAGAAACAAAGATAGCAGTAGGGTTTGTGTTTACATTCCCTCTCCGGATGCTTTGCATGACAGGTGATGTGTAAAGAGGACTTTGAGAAGAGGAGAATTGAGGTCAGACCTTTTTGACTTCCTAAAATGCCTGGAGGTTTATATATGTGAAAGATGGTCTGGAATGGAAAACTCAGCATTTGCCACTCTCCAAAATAATCCCAAGTAATTAAGTTACCCCAATTGAGCATTGCTCAAATGGCTCAAACTTTACAGTGCTCAAGAGAACAGTGCTCATGTGATGTTTCAGAGTTGTTCCCATTACCCAGCCCCTGTGTTTCAGCATGGATGAGGGATAATGAGCCTACAGCCTTTCCTTCAAAGCTTTGAAGGCTTTCCAGGGAGAGGAGGGTCTAGTGAATATGGTGGAATTTCTCTTCAGGAAATTCACATTCAAGCAGTCATAAAGGCAGGGGCAGAAAGTGTCTGTTGAGCACTGTGCAGGTGCTGTCATGCGAGGTGCTGGTTTACCTGCTCCCATCTACTCCAGCTTTTGCAAATAGGGAAGAGAAATTCCAGGCCTGGGGCCTGTGTGCTACATTGTGTCCAGAGGGTCTGTCCCCTAGGAGGGATTCCATGCTCCTTTTTAAGAAATGGGAGTATTTGGGAGTGGTCACATCAAATATGCCTGGGTTGGAGTTCTGGTTTTGTGTTCCTGAGAGGGACCAGACAGTTTCCCCTTTCATCTTAGCCAGAGGTTTCAGTGATTTCAACAAGTTTTTGATTCTCCTCCAGCTTCAGAAGTTTGGATCCAGGCAGTTGATTCGAGAGGCTCAGTGTTTATTCAGATTGTTCTAGTAGTTAATGCTCAGAGAATTTTGTTTTATAGCAGAAGTGATCTGGGCAGCCTTTGCTTTCTTCACAGTTGTGGGGGTAAAGTGAACTTTCCTAAAGGAATTCACACAACAGAACACACTCTCAGAACAGGAGACTGTAAAGGACCAGGATAGTTTCTTGTAGTGGCCTCAGGACTGCTCTGTGATGCTAAAGTAGTTACACGTTTTTTGCAATCTCTGTACTGATTTACCTTACCATGCCTCTGGAGATGTAAACTCACACATGCAGTCTGTAGCCCTTAGTTCCAGGTGTCCTCCTGTGTGTTCCACAGGTGTCACCTTTTTGCTCCAGACATCCCACACAAACTACTGATTTCCTCCAAAGTAAATTGTGTACCTTGTCTGGAAGGACTATGTATGTTTTCCTATTTTTCTCCCATTGCTGAAACACATTCGCTGTGATGGGGGACAGTTGTTTTTTCTGCGGCAGGCTGCACCACCTGAACTCTCCCTCCCCTTGCAGCAGGAGTGTGTGAGGCAGCAGCTCCTCCCTGTCATTCCCAGGATCCTAGAGACTTTGTCTGATGCTTTTGGTCATCTCAGATACAGCAGAATGCTCCTGCAGCTTTTCTCTTTGGTGTTAGATTTGACTCTCCTTTGCCTTTTGGGTGATGGAATAGCTGGGAATGTTTCCCAGAAGGGATCCATTTGGGGCATCTGCTGTAGCCCAGAGTCTTGGGGTTGCACTCATAGGAGGTAAACAAACATGTGTGATGTTGGCCTGGGTTTTTATTTCCTTATGGAAAGAGAGGGAGGAGAGAAGAAGCCATCACTGATTGTTCAGGATAGACATTTTCTCTTCTTTCTTTCTGGCTGGTGTGAGTAGTATGGACTTTTTCATACTAAGTGCTGTTTTGGACTGAGTGTACAAAGACTAGTAGCTTGAAAATAATTGTGAAAGTGTGGCAGAAGGTCCAGTGGAAAAAAAAGGATCTCAATGAGTGCTTTCTGGCTGATAAGATTCACTTAAATCAGTGATATAGCAAAATTACAGCTCTTCTAACGATGGTCTGCATACCCAAATAACATCCAAAGCAGTCAGTTTCAGCTGCAGCATTTAAACATAGTTGAGGTTAAACTTGCAACACAATTTGACTCAGCCCAGGGAAAACAACTACAAAAAAAAATTTAAATGTGTTGAATTATTACAGCCTTAAAACAGCAAAACAGCAATGGTAGCTTTTCTAGCAAGGTTTGTTGCCCACTGTAAGACTCACATCCAGCTCCAATGTGCTGCTAGGGAAGAAGTGACAGAAATTAAGGGAGCATGTAATAAGATGCCTTTCTCTTTGCATCTTTATGGTGACCCACAAAGCCAGGACTTAAACCTGTTTTGTACAAGAATTGTATGCAGCAGCTTTGCTACACCACCAACAATTACTTGAGTTTGTTTTACTTCTTGTCTTTGTGAGAACTTGAAACCTAAACTTAATCCTGTGATTCTTCAGGGGATAATTACAATGTCTAAGAATCCTTACTATGCCAGTTGCATTTTGACCCAAAGACAACTGCAGGATGTTTTTCACCATTACAGAACGTAAAAGTAAAAAAGACAGTTGTGTAAAAGTGTCAGAGTCCATCAAGCTCCAGAGCAGTAGGAGTATCTTGAGGGAATGAATTATTTGGGTAGCTGGAAACCTGGCTAGCAGATCTGTTTGCTGTTGAAGTCATTGCTTTGGCTAGTCATCTTTTGAGTCAGGCTTGGTGAAGCAATGAGGAAGTAGCATCAGAACCAGAAGGCTCTTGTCAGATTTTAAGTAAGGAGCACATAATTTCATAAATGTGTCCTCCAAAAATTCCCTCTTTGCCTCATTGTGCCTTTTTTTCAACCTGGTATGTCCTGGGGTTGTTTACTTTTCATATATTGTCATAGATCTTAAATGTGTTTCAGAAAAGGAATAGCAAGTGGTTCAACTGTGAAAAACATGTCCCAAAATCTGGTAATTTGGTAGTTACTCTTTCTCAACCTACTGTGTTCCCAGTGGGTTTTTTCCTGACTTCCAGTGCACAGTCCCTCCTCAGTAGCAAATGATTGATGACAGATAAAGGTAATACCTCAGAGACAACTTGGTAGATAAAAACTGGAATACTGGAGTAAGTCTCTTACACTACTTCTGTGCTGTCTGACTTGGAAGCCTTGCGGCAAGAGCCTGGAAGTGATGCCTGAGGAAGAGTGGCACAAGTGTTCCATCCAAGAGCACTGATCAGCTAATGGATGTGCTCATAGCTTAGTGTCATAGTGGGACAGAGGTTCAGAGTAATGGGAAGGTGGTGTATGACTGATTTGCCCTTGAGGGCCAGTCCCAGTTCCTGGATATGACCTGTGGCTTCCATTATTTGGTCCCCTTTGATTGCAGAGAGGCAGTTTCCAGCAGGATTCTGCAGTCACATCAGGGTCAGGAGGGGTGAGCAGAGTGATTATTATGGGCTTTGGGAGCCCAGATGCATTAAACAAGCTTCTAATTTCTTGGAGAGACTTTCCCTGGAAGAGAGGAGAGGATTGGTGACTGAAGTGTGCCTGACAGGAAGGATGGGATCCTGCTGGAAAGATGTGCTGTCAGAGCTGACAAGATGTTCATCCTTCCAGCGCATGCTGCTTCACTTACCGTGTCTGCATGTCTTTGGAGGCAGCCTGACCCAGCTCCTGGCAGGGACCCCACAGCTGAGCAGGGAGGGAAATTCACACAGAGGGAGAAACTATGTCACGTTATGCTGCTTGGTAGGAAAAAAACACGTTGAATTTGCTATCAGTGAGCTGAAATCTAAACAGCCTAAATGGTCCTAATAGTCAGAGAGGTTAGGGAAGCTTGCCAGAGCATGGAAAGCATAACAACTGCATTTAATAACAATCAAGCTACTCTTACAAATATTTGCATGTGCTGCTTCAAAGCCTACTACACGGTCATTCATGTACTGCAGTTAGAAAGATGAGGAGGGGGATAAAAAGGAGAGCGAGAAGAAAAGGGCACTCCGTGTTTTGTAGCTGCCATAATAAAGAATGGGCAAAGCACCAGAAAGAAAGGAAAAAGGAAAAGAAACCCTCCAAAGTTTAATAAACACAAAAGGGAATAAAAATAAATCTTTGGAGCATTTATTACAAGCCCTTGATGGAAGGATTAGATTGAAGCTCTCAGCCTTTCCAGTGTGGGTGTATGTGTGAAGGCGGCCTGTCTGGCCTCTTCCAACGAGAAAAGAAAAGTTGTTTACATTTCTTAACTTGGGCTGTGCATGTAATTGATTTCTTTTTGTTTCAATAGCAGAAATGAAAATTCAGAGGGGAAAAAAAAGCCTCATTTGGATACAATTGAATTTAGGTCTTTTTCCTCGCCAGAACCAAAGCTCAACTCTCAGAAGAGCTGTGTCAAACAGAGTGTTTTGTTTCTCCTGAAATGTCAGTACATGCAGTACTTGTGAGGAAAGCTGTGGAAATGCAGGGCTCAGTTCATCAAACACAACTGCACAAGGCGGAAGTGTCATCCTTTTGTGCTGGTTATTCCTGGTTTGGGGAGTATCTTCAGCATGAAACAAACTTTCTATCCCTGTTTCAGTTTCAGGGTGCTTGACTGCACCTTGCTCTCCTCCCAGGTGCTCCTGGGGGCCTGTATGCTGTTTTGGATGGTTGGTCAGAGAATGTGTCCAGTCTCTCCCATGGACAGTGTTCAGCCTGGAGCAGTACTGCAGGCTGTGTTGGGATGGGTCTCCTGCACCCTCCCATTGGTGTTTTTCTGCTTTGTCAGAGCAGGGCTGCTTTCTGTCCAGGCTGCTGGCACAGGAGCCTGGAGGATGCTGGATATTGAACAAAGTCTGAGAGAGGCACAGAAACCACCATGTCCTTATGCACTTAATCACTCACACAGCAGAGTACATTTCAACCTGGCAGTTCGGACTGTCCCACGTGGAGCAGCTGGTGAAGTTTCAGCTTGTTCAAGACAGAAAAAAAAAGACAGAAAGAAAAAGAGTAACCTTGTGATACTTGTGATGCTCGGTGTTTAGCAGCCTAAAGGGAGGAGGAGGATGGATGCTGCCTTCACCTTCTCCAGCTGTGTCGTGTAACTCATCTCAGCTGTGGTGATTGTGATTATTACAGCTGGAAGTCTTCAGGTTTTTTTGAGGGTTGATTTAATGGCTAATTTAAAAATGATAAAAACTGAACCTTTCATTGCGTTTACTATTCTCTCTCCCACCAAAACAAAAGAAATCTGTGTTTTCCTAGCTACAGGAAATATATTGATTTAATTCCACTCATTACTGATAATAGTTCAAAGAATGCCTCAGGAGTCTAGTCTGCAGCAGGGTAACTGTGACTGCAGACTAGCTTGGCCAGAGTTGTCCTGGTGTCTGCTGGAGTCATGGGGCCAAAACCAGAGGGGAGTGCAGAGGAATCCAACTGAATCTGAATTGATAAAACTGTCAGGTTGAGGTGGAGTCACAAAGAGAGATAAATTGCAGCATCTGAGATCACTTAAAGGCCAATCCAAAAGCCTGTAGACTCCATGGGGTTCTTAGCGTTCCTTTAAAGAAAGTTGCACGTCTCATTTCTCAGTCTTCCTGTTGATTAATTTTCAAATAAACCCCAATTATGCAGTCAGCCATTCCTTCTTTTTTTCATCTCTCCATGAATAATGCCTTTTCCTCAGTTGACTTCCTGTGGATACTGTCATGAATGATAAATTAAATTTCTTATGTGAGGTTTTGTATATAAAGATGTAAAACTGTCTTACAAGAGAGATGAAACTTCTGTAAGACAAGAATTTCTGCTTACTCGTAGAGGGTTTCCCATGCCTGCCTTCCAGTGGAAGGTAAATACTTGTTTGCAATGTATACAAATGCACATATGCCACACAAAAACAGGCACACTGAAAGAGTATTCATTCTCTGTCTTCCTTATATACGAAGGAGAGAAAAAATGTAAATGCAGGAATGGCTCAGGAATATCCTCTCAGATACATGTTCAGAGGTTTGTAATACACAGCATCTAAAACAAAGAAACTGGAAAGAAGGCCTACAAATATAGCACAAGAAGGTTCTAGGAATAAGAGGCTAAATATAAACCAAGCTGACAGTTAAATAGGGCTTTTCAATCTAAAATAAAGTCAAGATGGACAGGGTTTGTCTGTGCCAGGGCAAGTGAAGGACTGCTAGTTTGGTTTGTCCACAGTGAACGAAATGGTAGGTTGATGCCTCAAACAAATGACAGGGAAGGACAACTTACAACTCATCCTGGAAGCATCAATCTTATATATACATACTATTATGCCAAATTATATTCCTAGTAGGATTAGGTTTGGCTGAAAAGCAAGTAGTAGTCTTGGAGTTTCCTACAGCAAGAAAAATAAACTGAAGATACTATTTCTCTCTTAAAGAAGGATGTAATCTCTGAACCAAGTAGCTTTTATAAGAATTCGCGAAATATATCTAGGTCATAGTGGCATACAGTTAAATGTTTCTCACAACCCCTTCCCTTGGTGTTTTGAGAGACTCTGGCACTGATGTTGCTGATGGGAGAGAGGAGCAGCTTTGGTGTAGGAGTAATTTGCATCTGTTTGCCTTTGAGTTCTCACTGTGAGATTGTGGCAGTTTCCTGTCAATGAGCATGGTAGCCAAGAATAGTGATTATGATGCCTGGGGGGTTATTTTTAAGCACTGCAGATGTGAAAATCCGAGAACCTTTTTTTTTTTTTTTTTAAATTAAGTGGAATCATAAGGAAGTCTGGAGTTTCCTCTTCGTAGTTGTACCTGTTTGATCATACTGAGGGTCTGCTTTGGGAAGTACTCTTTCAGAGGAATTTTTTGAAGTGCTTTGAGAACTTGTCGTCTCTCACAATGCATCTGCAGTTGAGGCTGAGATTATTTCTTATCAAAGATTTTCTCATAGCTACATTTATTAAATAGTCAGTTTGAACTTCCTCAAAGAGCTACAACAGGTTATTAAACATATAACTGTGAGAACACATGTGCTTCCTCAGCTGAAAATGCCTCCCCAGCCCTCAAAAGCAATTTTCCTTTTTCGTTTTGTTTTCTAATTTATCCACTTCAGTTTTCACACTGTAAGAAAAGAAGAAACTGTTCTCTTCATTTGAACTGAGATTTTTATCAGGCCTTACAGTAATTTCATCTCCCCTCTAGGGAGTGTGAGCTTGTCTCCTTCCACTCTCTTCCTGTCTCTTCTGCAGCGAGTTTGGGTGTCAGGCAGGAGAGCTGCAGGCAAACTTCTCGTGGTGCTGCTGCTCTGGGCAGTGTGAAAGGGCCTCAGGTGATGGCTGAATGCCTTAGGGTTACCTGGTTTGTGCAGAACTGCCTTGCTGCTTACCCTCGGTCAGGGTTTACCACTGGAAGGCAGGAACACTGTTTTGAAGCCTAAACTGAGATGTCTGGCACTGTTGCTGGAGACTTGAGCCCATTTCTCTGGGTTTTTTTTCTGTTTTTACCAAATTTATAGTAAGGGGTGTTATGTTTATGGCTTTTACTGCTTTCCAGGGGTCAAAATTCAAGTAATCGTGTTCATAGTGTCTACTGTCTGCTTGCCTTTTCCCCTTGTTTTTCCTTTCTCTCTTGTTCCAGCCCTCATCACTATAATTAGAATGACTATTTTGTTCCAAAAATATCCTTTAATAACTAGGTATGGAATAAAATCTGAAGCTGGCTAATTCATACTCCATATTCAGAGGGGAAGTGGGTTTCAGAAAACATATAGATCAGATGAGCTGCTGTTATTTGTTGTCTTAGCAGATCCCTGTGAACTCTCTGTCAGCCTGAAGGCATTTACCATGGACCAACTGCTATGTTTTTTCCTCAGTTCATAAGTATTCAGGATTTTCCACCCGTAGGTTGAAAGAGGAGAGGTTTAAATGCATGACCTGAAGTAGAGTTGAAAGTAGTTGTTAATCTCTGTTAATATGGCAGTCTTATAAAAAACACGTGGCATAGATTTTCTTAATTTTAATTAAATTGTTAATAGTACTAAATTGACCATTGGAAACCGAACCACGCTTCAGGTATTTCCCTGTCTGGGGCTGTGTTGTATTAAAGTGTTTGAAGGAACAGTGTGTTTTGTCGCCAAGAAAAGGAATAAACCCCCAGTGCTTTCTTGCAGACGCCATCCCGCCGAGCTATTACAGCCTTTACTTCCGGATCGTGCGGTTTGACGTGTCGGCCATGGAGAAGAACGCCTCCAACCTGGTGAAGGCCGAGTTCCGCGTCTTCCGCCTGCAGAACACCAAGGCGCGCGTCTCGGAGCAGCGGATAGAGCTGTACCAGGTATGGAGGCGCCTGCCACGCTTCAGCTCCCCCTGCCCTGCTGCTGCACACCCATCCAGCCGGCAGAGCAAAGCTGGGGACGAGCTCTTGAGTCCCCTCTCTGCAAGGGAGCCTCTCACTGCAGTGCCTTCCCCAGAAAGGACTTCACTCAAAACCATGCAAAGCTGAAATGTGCAAATTTTTCTAGCAGTAAAGCCCCAGGACTCCAGAGTTTTGAGCCAGCAGTGTGCCCGGGTGGCTCAGGGGCCCAATGACATCCTGGCTTGTATCAGCAATAGTGTGGCCAGCAGGAGCAGCATAGTGATTTTCCCTCTCTATTCAGCCCTGATGAGCTTGCATCTCAAATCCTGTGTCCAGGTTTGGGCCCCTTACTGCAAGGAGGTGCTGGAACATGTCCAAAGAAGGGCAGAAGAGCTGGGCAAGGGTTTAGAGAGGGAGTCTTGTGAGAAGTGCCTGGGGGATCTGGGGCTGTTTATCCTGGAGAAAAGGAGGCTCTGGGGTGTCCTTATCACTCTACAGCTCCCTGAAAGGAGGGTGTAGCCAGGTGGAGATTGGCTTCTCCTGTGCAGCCAGCCACAGGACAAAGGGAAATGGTCTTGAGCTGCAGCACGGGAGGTTTGGGTTGGACATCAGGAAGAATTCCTTCAATTAAAGGGTGATCAAGTATTGGAACAGGCTGCCCAAGGAAGTGGTGTAGTCACTATCCCTGGAAGAGTTCAAGAAATGACTGGACATGGCACTTAGTGCCATGGTCCAGTTGACATGGTGGTTTTTGGTCAAAAGTTGGACTCTATGATCTTGGAGGTCTTTTCCAACCTTTGTGATTCTGTGTTTCACAGCATATAAAAAAAGGTGAGAGAACAAGACATCAAAAAAGTTATTCCCAAGATCTCTGTCTCCCAACACCTGACCTGAACTGTAGTTTACACAGAGGTCAAATTCCTCTCTCTGGCCCATGTTCAGGAGAAGCTTTTTAAGACTTCCTTGTAGAAATGGAATTAAAACTGAATTGCAAAGCTAAGGAGTTTCAAACCTGGCTTCTGTATAGTAGTCCAGGGTTGAGGCGAGGGAGTGGACACTTCAGGGATTGTGGAGTGAGTAAGAAAATGCCCCATGACTCACTCCTGAGTGTTGACAAGATTTATGTCATTTAATCTTTAAGGACTTTGGAGCCTTTAACCTCATTTAACAGAGTCTGTGCATTTGTGCAAATACTGTCTAGAGCATATTTCATTTAAAGCATAGTTCTCCTCACTGGGAAATACAGCAACTAAAAGGGGCCCAGCTCCCAGAAGTTTTATACGGAGTAAAACTTGTGGTTGTCCCAGCAACCTGTGACATGTTCTGCCGAAAATCCTGATGGATAGAATACCACCTTGTAGAAGTGTGTGGAGACCTTGTTTAGCTCTGTTCTTACTGCCTGCATTAGCTGTGCAGGCTGGCTCCAGTGGGTGCAAATTTGAGTCTTCTCCCTCACTTTGAAAGTTCAGCTTTTCCTGCCTGGTCTGGTAAAGTGGAAGCCAAACTTGAAGCAGAGAGAGGGGGCACTTTGGGTTCACGGGCTCACTGAAGTGATAGTAGAAGCCAGTCATGGAGGCTTGCAGCAGGAAAAGTGCATTGTTCTGTTTAGTTGTTTAAGTGTAGGAAAAGTTAATTCCCATTTGAATGTGGTTCAGGTCCACAGGTGGTCACTGGTGGCTGTGACCTGACTGCCATTCTTTCCAAGAACAGGATGGCAGAAAAGCTGAGCAGATAATGTGTTATTTATTAAAAGTTAAAGCTAAGAACCTCTATTGAGAATCACTGGTGTTGCCTGTATAGAACAGCCATCCCACAGAAATACTCTGTGAGTCCCGGTGAAGCTGCCACAGCAGCCTGCTGGAACAATTGTATGTTCTGGCTTGACCTCACTGCTCAGACACCCTAAAAGGAGTTGATAGCATCTCTGGGCTTTCTGTTGTTCTACTTTTGAGAGCTGTTAGTCAGCCACCTGAAAAGAATACAGCTGTGGTTGCCTGAGCTCAGTTCATTGCCTTTCTGTGTTTGAGGAACATGGGACACAAAGAGTTCAGCAGAGGTATGGAAGAAAGGGCCTTTGCTTGGCTGGGATTTTGCCTTCTGATGAGAAACAGCTGGGGCTTACTTGAAAGAGCCTGACTCCAGCAAGCCTGTGCCCATGGAAATGACTGACACCTGCATCCAGGGCAGGTACTTGGGTCCCTGGATAAATATATGGCTGGTGAGTAAGGCAGTTTCTTTTTTAGGCTGGGTGGAGCAAACTAAGTGAAGTGTTAGGTGAGTAATGAGTGCAGGTTATTGTAGGATTAGATCTTTTCTCCACCAAGTAACAGGCAAGCCAAAGGCAGCATGCCCTGTGTGTTTGTGCCAGGCATATTTTAGGCATGTTACTTTGTTCCCTTGCTTGTAGAGAGGCAAGCTGTCTCTGGATCATTTCCTTTTGGTCATGTTTGTTTCTTGCAGTCTTGTATGCAGCTCTCCCAAAACCTTGTACGGGGGTATTACAGCTTTGTGGTGGGCAGTCTGAACTGCATGAGTTCCTTGGCAGGAGCTCTTCTGCCCGGAGCATGAGTCCCTAAATGTTCCTGCAGCTCATGTCCATCACAGCACATGAGATTAGGATGCAGTGTTTAGCAGGAAGAGCAAAAGCAGGGAGAAATCAGAGACAAGGAACCCAAGATGCTTTTGGGTCCCTTCCAATGTGAGATATTCTATGATTCTGTGGTGTATTATAGAACAGTGCTATAGAAAGCATTCTAAAAGTTACTGTATGAATTCTAGAGATTAGAAAGAAGAAAATATTTGCAGATGAAGGTGAAGAGGTATGGATAGAGGAGGCATTGGTGCCCCAGTGGTCATGGAGGAGCTTCAGGGCTGTGTATTAATGTACTGAGAATGCAGATAAGAGTTGTCTAGTGGTGAACATGGTACAAGCATGGGAGGTAAAAGGGGAGAGTCAGGAAGATCCTCATTTCAGTGGAAGTGGGAGAGGCAGCTATCTTCTGTAAGGGCTGAACCCTTAGTCAGATCTCTGACTCCAGCATGAAAAGCCTTGGGGAGTGAGCCTTGCAGAGGAGATTGCCGGTGGAGTTGGCATGAGCAGCTGCCGCTCCTCCTCTGTGCATGAGCTTTGCTTCCTGTCTTGTGACATACGTGCTGGGCTTGCCAGGGCTGTTGTGCCCAGAAGGAACAGTGTGGTTTTTCATCTTGCATAAGCAACATTTAATTATTAGGGTTTTTTTTTTTTTCTCCTCCAACCAAGTTACAGGTTGCCTAGTGTTTTGCTTTGTTGTGGAGCTCTTCTTGATGAGGGTTTTTGAAATTCCTTTCATACCTGCAGTTTCAAGGAATGGTTGTTCCTTTGTCCCCTGGTCTTTCTCTGGGGAAGAGGGGTAGAAGGCAGAAGCCTTCTGGGGAGAATCAGAGCTCTCTTGTGGTTCACTGAGATAGTCCCTGACCATGTGCACATCTTCTGATTGCCCTCCAAGAGCTTTCTGATTTAGTCCAGTGGCAGTTTAGTAGTAGCACTGATATATATAGCACTGATGCAGAAGGGACAACGTTATTCTAAAGGACTGTTTTAGGAACAGCTAGAGACAGATGTGAAGGGTAAATTGAAAAAATAAGCAAGCAGAATATAAATATTTGTTTTTCCTCCTGATTCTTTCTTTGTGTGGTCCTCTGACCTTACAGATCTACCCTTTAAAATGAAAGAAGAAACGTAAAACTGCACCTTTTCAGCTAAGCTTTCCTCAGGCTGTACTTGGCTCCCTTTTCCAAACCACATCAGAAAGGGACTTTGTGTTTTCTTACAGCCCTTGTTTGCACTGACTCCAGGAAGGCAGTCTGGGGCTGCTTGGCATGGTGAGCCAGGGCTGTGGCCCCTTGTTCCAGGCCCCTGGCGCTGCAGCAGCAGCAGGACCCTGTTCCCACCTCAGAGCCTGAGCTGGAGCAGAGAGCACCCCGTCGTATTTATGCTGAGAATGAATGGTTATGAATCTGCTTGTCAGGTTTTCTGCCATCTGGATTTCTCCAGGCAGTGAATCCTAGAGATTAATTCTCATGGAGGTGCCCTGCATGCATCCACAAAGCCAATGGGCAAGTAGTAATCCCTGTGTGCAGAAAATGTCTGTTTTCACCCAGAATACTTCTCTTGGTATTTAAGGATTAGTCAGTCACATCTGTGTGTTCCTGCACAGATGGGAAGTACAGTGCACATACTAAGAAGTCTTAGGATGGAAAATAATAAAACTCACAGAAGTAGGAATTAAGTTACTTTTAAAAGGCTGGTATGAAGGCTTCTGTCTCTTCTTGGCTCTGGTTAAGTGAATCTGCAGAGAATTAAATTCTTTAAAGGCACTACCCTTTCTGTTCTTTCTTCTGCCCAAAAGAGAGGCTTAATCAGATGGTTATGCTGCTGATCATCAGCAGAGCACATTGGAAAGTGGGAAGGAAGGAAGGAAGGAAGGAAGGAAGGAAGGAAGGAAGGAAGGAAGGAAGGAAGGAAGGAAGGAAGGAAGGAAGGAAGGAAGGAAGGAAGGAAGGAAGGAAGGAAGGAAGGAAGGAAGGAAGGAAGGAAGGAAGGAAGGAAGGAAGGAAGGAAGGAAGGAAGGAAGGAAGGAAGGAAGGAAGGAAGGAAGGAAGGAAGGAAGGAAGGAAGGAAGGAAGGAAGGAAGGAAGGAAGGAAGGGGCGTGACCTCGGACAAGGCGCGCTTCTCCTGTCCCTCCACCACGCTGTGCTCACTCAGTGCGCTTCCCAGCGTGCACCAAGACTTCAGAAAATATTAAGAGGATAAAGTGCTTTTGAGGAAGGGAGGAAAAATAATATTAAATAAACAAGTTTTAGCATCCTCCAGTGGCCCTTGCTATGTTTTTAAAGATTTATGCCAAATGCAGGCTTTATTGGAATTTGATCAGATAAAGCTCAGTTGTTATGGGAATGTCTTTGTTCATCAGTTTTCTTGCCTGCTTTGAAGACTTCATCACATCTTTCTTTTATTAAGGTGCTTCTGTATTTATGAATAAAGTTCCTGCACCCTTCAAAAAAAGCCTCGTCTTTTATGAATAAGCATTCCTAAAAACAAATAGGCACCACTGCAAAGCAGAACTAATAGAAACCCTTACAGGGTAAAAAGACATCCTTCAGAGAGTGCTGTGGTATTGGGTTTAAGGTATTTTTATTATGTACAGGCAGTCAAACAATAACAAATAATAATTACTTCCTGTGGAAGTGGTGCCATGTTTTGTTAACACGTCATAAAGCATCACAAAAAGTGCAGCTGAAGCTCTGTGTTTTATTGTCGTCGTTGTCTGAGGCTGCTGTGGGTGGGATTACCTGAGAGGCTGTGGATGGGAGGGATGGATCCACAGGATGTATCAGAGCAAGGGTTGAGGCAAATGAACAGTGCCAGGTTAAAGCTGGGGAGACACATCAGATTGCAGTGAAGAATCTGAAGCAAACAGGAGGAGACCTCTGGTCTTTCCATTTTGGGGAGGGCCCAGTCCATGTCAGGAGCTCCTGTGGAGCTTGCTCAGGGTCTAGGAAGAGCTATCTGTCCTCTAGGCAGTGGTAGCCCCCATTTCCTCCAGGGCCTCTCTCCCTGCTTGGAGGTAAGAGGAGGAAGATGCTGTGGAACATACACCCCATTATGAGTCAGATTTAAATTTAAACCACAGTCGGTTGTTCAAATACTTTCAATTCAGACAGTGCTTTGTCTTGTTTTTCAGTTGGGGAATATGTTTAGAATGAGCTACCATAGATTTGGGCCAAATCTCTGCAGTGCAAATCTGAGGCAATTTACACTGACTGCAACTGCGATCCTTCAGACTGATCTCCGTATAATCCGGAGCAGAGGGGCTGTGCTCTCTTTTCTTGCCAAAAAGTGCCGTCTCTGATGGCATGGGAGAGGATACCATGAAGCAGGATTTGTGGCTGTGAGCTGGCTCAGGATGTCTGTATTACAGATATCACCTGGGGCACTTGGTTGTAACTGACTGCCATGGCTGTGACCCACATCTAAAGTAGTGCATTTGGATCTCACCATTTATGTGTTGCTATCCTGAAACCAGACTCTTGCATTCTGAAGGGTTATGAGGTTATGTTGAATGGCAAATGTAAGGTGTTCTTTGAAGTGCCAAACCCAGTATAAGGTATGGATATGATAACTTTCCACTCTACCAAACTCCTTCACTTTCCCCCAGCAGCAGCTCAGGACCAGAGGAAGTTCATTTGCAGTATATTTCAATTGAATTACTGTTTTCTTCTTGTTCCTGAATCCCTCTTTTCTGGTTCCAGATGCTATATGCCCTACAAAAAGTTGTCAGAACATTAGAGAGCATATCTAGAGTACCTTTGGCAAATACTCTTTGAGTGTGAGGGCAAGTGTTTAGGGCTCCATCATCTTTACTGTAATTTGGGAGCATATCTCAGTTGCACCCGCCTCTTGTCAGGAATAGAGCAGTTACTGAAGACAACTTGAAGGAATGTAATATATAATATTTCTGTCAGTTCCTGGCAAGAGCCAGTGTGTCCTTCCCAGCTGGACACTGCCATGTCCACATGCAAGAAATGCAGGCCACAGGTGGCTGTATTGCCATTTGTTCTGCCTGTGCAGTATTGGAGGTGTGGGAATGCAGGGCATGGGTCTGAAAACAGCAGCTAGCTTTGTGTTCCTGTTCTTTGGGCTGGGGTTTGTTGGGGTAGCCAGGCCTACATTACACTGGGACACGAGCAAGTTTGAAGCAAGCAGCTCAGCGTGGTGGTCACTGGCTGAGGAACATCAGGTTGGCTTTATGGCCGTGTGCTGTTGGAGGGGGGAAGGTGGTGCTCCTGTTCTGGGGAGCTTTAGGAAACAATGTGAAGCTTTGTTGGAGAGAAGCCTACGCGAAGAAGAATAGGTGATGGGAGAAAATGGAGGAGAATGGGAGTGATTTGTGTGGAAATCTGTAGGTGGTGGGAAGAGAAGACTACAAGGAGAAGTGAGGGAACAAGGCAGGCAAGAGAAAGGGAAGAAAGAGGAGGGATTTGTGGAAGAAGACAACATCTTGGAGAAAGTACTGTGTCCAAATACTCATTTAGCCAAGAAAGCTGCATGCCAGAATGTAGTAAAGTGCACATGAAGATGAGATAGTTCTGTCAGGGACAGGACCAAGGAAGAGAAAAAGCCTTAGGAGACCTGTGCATAAAGGGGATATGAACACAGGAGTACCCTGCAGGATCTGGGATATTTGGCTAGAAGACAGGAGAACCCACTCTGTTTCTGTTGACTTTGGCTCCTCTTTGTTGATACTTTAATAAAACATAATGTGCCTTTGGCAAGTTAAAGCTAAAGGCTAGATAAGTTTACGGGACTTTTTTTTTGTTTTGCTTCATTTTATATAAAATCTTTCTTTGGAGCTATCTTAAAATCTCCCAAATGGCAGGAAATTGCCCTCAATATTTCAGAATCTTCCAGGAGAAGGACCCCAGACCCTCCATTCTTCTTTATTGCTTAAACAATGCAGAGTCTTCCTGCTTGCTTAAACATAAATCAGGCTGGACAGCCTCAGGGCTCTGTCCCCAACTTACACTGCAAATGTATCTTCAGTATCAGGAGGAAGGCCCTCCTTGGGGAACAAATGGAGAGGAAATCCCTTCCCAGGATCCATTCTCTTCCCAGAGCTCATCCCCTCACTGCAGGGTGATGCAAGGAGTCAGTCACAGTGATTCCATGGCACACTTGACTTCCCCTCCCTTTCTGAGCTGCTGAAGTGCTCATCTCTTTGCCTGCCTCACACTTCACCTTCTTTTACCTTTAAGTGAGCATCAGCCAGCACTGTAAGAGAATCCTTCTGCAGCTGTAGCCCATCCAGATATAAAAGCAGTTGGGTTATGTGTGCAATATGTTCTTTTTATTTGCAAGTTTGCATGAAGAACGTGTCTGGCAAGTTCTGAGCAGATGGATCAGAGACCTATGGGTTTTTTACAAACTTTGGCAAGTACTCCATACCTTTCTTTGTATTTTGGCAGGAACTCTGCATCTCATATAGTAGTCTCTAAAGATTCTGCCCTCAGTTTGAGCCTGATTCGGAGACCATTGCAAGTAATGGAAAGACTTCATTGATAAGCAGGGGGACTGTAATGCCCTTTTAACTCCATAGCACTGAAAGCAGAGTCTGAATTACTCCTTTGCAGGAGTGGCTACAAGAAGAGCTTAAAAATTCACTGACATTTTTTAAAAAAGCTGGTCTCTTGCACTTAGAAGCAGCTAAGATTTTGATAGCCAGTAGGTTCCCAATTATCTGGCAAAAGGTACTTTATGGAAGCTTTGCACTTTACACCATATGTTTTCACATATAATGAGTGATAAACTGGAGAGGTTTGCAGCAGAATTAAGGATTTTCTTTTTCTTATGTCCAAAATAGGATCAAAGGCCTCAGATTTAACCAGGGAATGAGAAAGGATTGATAATTAGCATGGCCATTTTTTA
This sequence comes from Ammospiza caudacuta, assembly GCF_027887145.1. Taxonomy (NCBI): domain Eukaryota; kingdom Metazoa; phylum Chordata; class Aves; order Passeriformes; family Passerellidae; genus Ammospiza; species Ammospiza caudacuta. The sequence goes on along the minus strand of NC_080595.1, from coordinate 23,278,532 downwards.
ACTGTAAGTTTCAGAAAGAGCTGGCTGAAGTCCCTGAGAGCTGTCCGAGGAGACCTTTGAAATTTGGAACCAGGCAGTGAGTGAATCTCTCAGTAGGGTGAGTCGGATGTAAGAATTTGGAAACTCCCAGCAGCTGTGTATGCAGACCTTGGGAATGTGGTCATTCCAGTGTAAAGAGTTAGGCTGCAGTCCCCTGCAGTTTCTTCTGGTTCAGGAAAGGTCATCCTAAATGGCAGTTTTCAGCCATGGTGTGTGCATAGCTGAACTTATCTTTGCTCTCATGTTAACCAGCATAAGCACCTCATTTACCACTGGATCTCATTGTTTGTGCTTATTTACTTTAGGCTTACCAAGCACATGTCAGGTTATTTCCATTATTTTTAAAAGGGCCATGAAGTTCCAATGGAAATCATGGATAATGACTGATAAGTGAGAGAAAGAGCAGTGAGCCTGCCAAGATGTTGTAATACAAGAACATCACAGGAGTTTGAAATGACAGAGAAAGGAAGGGAAAGGAAGGAAGTTATCAGGGGGCCAACAGCATCTGGAGGGAGGAGATCTGACAGTCCAGAATGAATGGAGAGGAAAGACAGATTAATAGCAGGTTTTCACAAGATAATGCCACATTTACTTCTGTTCAGTGACTGCAGAACCCACACTGGCTGATAGCAGTGACCAATTCAAGTTCTAATGCAGTACAGGAAATAGGATAGATATTTTTAAGTGGCCATATGGTCTTATTACTATGTTTGGAAAGTTCATCAACTTGTTTTAAGAAACTGTAAGTCACCAGAAATATTTCCAAAGAGTTGGTGACCATAATTCCCAAACCCAGCCATAAAATGCTCTTGGTTTTCTTGGCTGCAGCAGATGTATGTCATTGATGCATCAGCCTGTGTATCATCACTGCTGAACCACATTCAGTTCTTTCTTTGTTTGCTTGCTGGGGAGGTGGTGAATTTATTAGCCAAAACTATTCCACTGTAAATTATACTTAATTGTAATTTTCCCATTCTTCTGCATCTGATTGTGGTGACAATAGAAGACTAGAAGTAGTTATTGGCCAGAATACCAAATCTGAAATGGACTAAACAAGTTGCTGTTCTGGGGCTCTAGTTATTTGAAAGAACCAGTGTATCTTCATGTCAAATTTTTTCCTTTTAGCTGTGTAATGAGTCACGAAGACAGGCTGTTCTGGCGTCTGCTGTCAGTGGTTATTGTCTAGAATGCATGCACTGATGTGTTGATTCAGTTATCCCCTGCCTTAGCTCCCTAAATATATGAGCGGGGGAGTAGGCAGAGGAAACTTTGAACAAAATAATGTTTGTTTTAACAGTCGTGAGCTTAGTAGTTTTTTCGAGTTTGTTTTTGAACCAGTTTAATTACCCTGACACTGAGTGCTGCTGCTCTGCTCATGTTAACTTTTGATATGTCCCATTCTTTAAAGAGTTTCTGCTAATTTTGCAAGCATTCTGCTTTGTTTGTTATCATGAATTATGTAGTGTTCTCAGTGTACTTTACAGTTTATAAAATATAGACTAAGATAATCCTTATCCTTACTTTTACTGTGTGATAGTTTCCTGAGGGTATAAATGTGTGTGCCTATAAATAAACAGTTTCATCCTCCAGTATTTGAATGAAGATTTCAGCTACTTGATACTTAAATTTTTAAAAAAATGTATCTGTCAAGGCTTTCCAGTTAGTCTGAAAAATAAGCATAGGAAGTGACAGAAGTAATTTACAAATCAGTATTTTCTGGAAACTCCTCATGCTTCTGAAACCAGTTTGTGACAAAACTAAATTTTTTCACTGCTGAATGCCCTGGTCGTGGTGATTTGGGAAAAGCTTTCAAGATAACATCATGGGTCAGCCTCCTCTAATGGATGAAGAGGAGCACAGACAAGTCCCTGCCAGCCAAGCAGAGGTTCTCCCCCAGAAGACTGAGCAGAATTAAGAGTATATTTCAACAGGATTTGTAAAATACCAGAAATCTGGCAGGCCTGATGAGGGTGGCATGTGAGTGCTGTCATCACCAAGATCCCCGGCTGGGCTTCCTAAACATATGGAGCTGTACAAAAAAGAGCAATGCTTTGTTTGCATCTGGCTTCTTCCTGAGCCATTTCCTGCAATTAACTGCATTTTTCGTTTATTCATGTGTTTGTTTCACCTTGGTCTGCTGGCAGTAGCTGCATGTGTGTCGTATCTAGAGACTCCTCATGGGTATTTGTAAGATAATTTTTTCACCAGGTGTTTTCAAGAAACCTCAGAATTGAAATAAAATGTATGAGAGGTAGGTTAGCAGTGGGTGTTGAAAAAGGTGGGTAGAAGGCAGTGTGCAAGGCATTGGTCAAAAGAAGATTAAGAAGTGTTTTAGTTGGTGGTTTTCGTGTGAAAGGGAGGAATCAAACACAAAAATGGGGTAGAAAAAACCTGAAATCATTCTAAGAATTTAGGGCATTGCTACTGAATGAAAGTTACTCTGTGTACTGGCCTAGAAGCCTGGCGGATCACCCTTTGGTAACACTTCTCCCAGTTCAGCTCATCCGCAGTGTGTGATCGTGTATGTCCGTTCCCTGTATAATCATTGTTCTAACAGGCAGTGGGAGCAAGACGAGAGAGCAGATATCCCTGACAGACATGTCCATGTCCAGAGCCCGTGTTTGCTGCCTCTGGGCTGTGTCTGAGGCGTGTGCAGGTGTGCGTGCTCACAGCAGGTCCTGCACAGCCATCGTGCATCACCGTGCCGGTACCTGGGGCTCTTGGGATGTGTCCCTGCCCACGGAGGAAGGTGGGGCTGCTCTGTGGAAACTCTGTCTGCTGCTGATGCAAATGATGGGATCTGTGTCTCTGCACGCCGTGGGTGATGCACAGGATTCCCCCACCGGAAAACCTTTGCCTTCCCATCATGGCCTGTAGTCAGACCCGGCTCTTTGTACCTCTTCGAGAGGGAGCGTTTGGGTAAGGTGCCAAACGGAAGTAAGAAAGGATTAAAGGGGAAGTTCAACTCAGTTGACTTTCTCTTCTTTTTTCCCCCTGCCTTCTGTTAATACTTTCAATGCACTGAAAACTTTTGCACAAAGGCTTTTGTTTAGCTCCTGCAGGTACAAGCTGTGCAGCAGCAGTTCTGATAACCGTGTTTGATGTGGTTGTGATGGGCTAAGCATGAAGGTGAGGTGGTGTTTATGGGTAAGGCAAGGCAATGTTTATAGGTGAAGGTAATATCTCTTCTAAGACCAGTAAGTGTGGTTGGAAGAAGTAGACAAGCTTTCAAGCACAAAAGCTGCGAGGCTTTTATTCTTTTTTGAAGCTGAATTAGTTGATCTAGTAGGAAGAAAGGGTTGGAATGGTGAAAGAGAAGTTTTTCCTTGAGGGTGTATTGGAAGAAAAAGGTGTGTTGCTGATGGGGAAGGTTAAAACCAGAAATGTAGGGCAAAGTAAAAAGAAGCAAACCAAAGTGGAGAAATGGCAGAGAGAGCCTAAAATGCTTATTTCATGTAGCGATTTCTGGAAGATTCATTTGAAGAATATATTGCAGCTGTAAAAATTTCTGAGAGATTCCCACAAAAAGGCCCCTTTGTTTACCCCCCTTATAGAGTGCAATTGCTTCAGTGTGGATGGAAATAAAAAACAGTGTAGGAAAAGAAACTTAATCAGATTAATTTGAGGGAGAAAATAGACTCTGAGGATCCAGTCTCGGATTTTATCTTTCATTAGCTTTCCACACTTGCAACAATGTAAGAGGAAAAGAGGAGAAAATCGAAATGGTGAGACTAGAAGATCATTCTTGCTTATAAGTACTCAGATTGTTAAGATCATACATCACCCTAACATTATAAAGATATTTAACTCAAGAGAAGGAGATTTAAGTTAATTTCACTAAGTGTAACACTCTTCTCTCTTAACAGCCTTTTGCTTAAGAACTGCCAGTGCCCATGGTGTCAGTTGTGGAAATTATCTCTTACTTAGTTTGTGACTTTTTGCCTCGTTCTTTATAATTTTCTTCCTGGGCATGCTGTGTAAGCAACATGGAGAGAAACTTTACTCTCAGATGTTGTAGGTACCATAGGGGGGATAATATCCAGCTCTTTTAATCCATGGTATCCGTCCTGTCCCACAGTGCCATACAGCTCAGAAGCATTTTCTTGCCATTCAGCTCAGCAGTGGGGATGGATTTCCCTTGGACCATTGGATACATACAGTGATGATTTCTTGTACTTTTACAAATGCCTTTTATTCCAGGTACACACTGACAGCCCTTGACTCTGTCTTTTGGTAGCAATTGGGATAAAGACTGGAATAAATACATTTATTTTTGATATCAAGGCACAGCTGTGTCTTCAGAATATGTCTAAGACCAATTATAGTTAACATCAGGAGATTGCTTTTGGCACATTACTTACTTTTAGTCCTTACATCACTGCCAAAACTGAGGTATGCAGTTTCTGGAGTCTTTGGAAAGATATGACTGTGCAGAAAGGAAGAGAAATGAGCCAAGTTCTTGTGTCCCATTTGCCTCACACCCCCCAGCCCCAACACATCCTTGCAGAATGACAGCTGCATTACATCCTCAGAAACACTTGACCTGATAAAGACCAAAGGGAAGGCAAAGCTATATTTGTACTTCTCTGGGACTTTCCCAGCATTGATTACTGATTCTCTCATCCCTCTGGCACTTCTGAGCAGTGGTAGTCCCCTTGCTGCTGCCAGACTCTCTGTAAACAGTTGTTCAGACACTTTGTTTGAAGGTTACCTCATAAAAAGGAGTCCCAATGTTCAGTGTTGGAGTGCCCTTAATTTCTACTGGGGAGCTCAGCATTGCCTACCAGGGGCCCTTAGTAATCGTCTGGACTTGAACCAACATCTTCTCATGGCTTTTTGCTAAATGTGTTGATCAGAAAGAAGACAAAGAGCCTGTCATGTTGCTGTTCTTTTCATAAGACAAATGTTATTGTAGGAGCCACGTTGTTGGCCTATGAGAGATCCAGCACTGCCTTGCCATAAACAGGGAGACTCTGCATGCTGACTCCACATGCTGGACAGAATCTGAGCTTTTCAAGCCTGTTTAATTACGAAAAGCCTGATTTTATCACGATGACATAGTTTCACACCTCTTTTGAAATATTTTTCTTTACATGTATCATGTGGTTTCACCATGATTTTATTACAGCAGTGCTTGCTAGATGTCAGGTTGTTCTGGGCTGAGAAAATAGGAGGAAACAATGAGATGTTGTCAGTTACTCATTTGGAGATGGATTTGGGTGCTTAAAGAAAGGAAAAACCCGAAACAAAAATGAAGTCGCACAGCTGGCATGCCAAAAGTTACAAAGTGATGTTATCGTGTGGTATCTTGATTGGAGTTGACTAAATGTTGCATGGCATTCCAGCTCCCTGCCTCACAAGACTATCAACGGAGTAATAAAGAGAAAACCAGAAACTAGCTGTTAACAGCCAGAAGTCCAATTGTTTTTGTCTTAGGGTAAATAATAGCAGGCTATTCTTGTATATGGGAAGGCACTCACTGAATTGTTTGCCTGGGATGAGGAGGACTGTGGACACTTGAAATTCTGGTCATGCAGGGCCTGGGTTTCTTTTGTTCAGGTATTTTTTTATTCCTTGATCAGTGGAAGCTTTGCTGAAACATTTGACAAAAATACAAATACGGCCTGTATCAAAGTTTGGATGGAAGCAGCCTCACCTGGCACGAATCTATGCATGGCCATCTGTTTAATGTATGATTAGTATCCAAAATCAGAGGGAAGGCTAAAAGCATGAATAAGGCAATACCATAGGTTAGTTATAGGGGAGCAATGTAACATCTTCAGTGTACAGACTACATTGTACAGCCTGGACTTTGGCATCTTGTGCTCTAGCCAGTGTAAGTATTACTGAGGAAGGTGAAATAGCTTCTTTTGGTGTTCACTGTGATCTCTTCAGCAGTTGTATTACAGGATAGGTTTTCAGGGAAGTTCTTTCTGTGTGATTTCTCTCACTAAGGAATATGTGATGGTATGTTTTGCTTGGGAGCCTAAGCTGATTTCATTAGGGTGTTTTTATATTTTTCTTCTCCTTACACACCCTGAGAAGATTCTTTCTGAAAATGTGCACAAATGTTCATCTGCTGCATAGAGGTTTCAGCTGTAATAGTTTCTTGTGCTAGTTTCTAATGTTAGTGGTCCATTTTAAAGGCAACCAGGTAAATGTTAACCTGTAGGAAATTTTATTTGTTGTTTCTTTCAGGTTTTAAAATCTAAAGAATTATCATCACCAGGACAGCGCTATATTGACAGCAAAGTAGTTAAAACAAGAGCTGAAGGAGAATGGTTGTCTTTTGATGTCACTGAGGCTGTACATGAATGGCTCCATCACAGAGGTGACAAAAAGTGCTCTTTGCCTTCACTCCTGCCCCAGATGCTCCTCCAGTAACTCAGGAGTATTTCAGAGTCATTCCACATGTGAAAACCAACTCCACTCACTTTTATGTTTTGCAGACAGGAATCTTGGATTTAAGATAAGCTTACATTGTCCATGCTGTACCTTCGTGCCTTCCAATAATTACATCATCCCAAATAAAAGTGAGGAGCTTGAAGCAAGATTTGCAGGTAATTAAAGTAAAAAAAAACTCCAACTTTTTAAAATGTTGTGGTATGTACTAATAGAGGAGGGAAATAAAAAGCTGTTTCTGCCTTCTAAATGGCATTCAGCTGATTGAAAACTTGCTCATTTGAGAATTGTGATTCTCAGCTGGTAGGAAATTATACTAAAGTCACAAGGGTAAAACTGTATCACCTGCACAATTCTAAAATCACAAGGCATGAAAAAGCTGTCTCTTTCCATGCATGCAGCTTTGATGTCCTTAAAAATCTGTGTTACAGTTTGCAGCATGCTCACAGGATATATGTACATTTTTGGATTTTGTGCAGACTCTTGCACAGTTTGCCATCCACTCTTGGATAATAATGAGAAAATAGCTCAATTTTTTCAAAATTATCCTTTTGCTTTCCATCCTAGTACTGTAGTGAGTCAGACTTAGTTGAAAAGTTTGGAATGAGTGGGCATTAAAAACAAAACTGTGTACTGAGGGTTATGACTATATGTGTTCTTTATGGACAGCAGGCAAAGTGATACAGAGTAAATATATGAAGTTTGTATAAGCTCTCTTGTGTTTTTGAGCCATTAAACTTTCAGTTTCACAAAAGAGAAATTATATTTAATTGACTGTACTACAGTTACCGTCCACCAGCACACATGAATCTATAGCTAATTTTAACCTAAATTCTGTTCCTGAAGTTCCCATTAATTGAACTGTATCATGATTTGGTTCACTTGTGATCCAAGTATTTGGCTATATTCCTTGTCAAGTATTAAGTTTTTCTAACTGTTGTTTCACTGCATTGGAATTTTTTCCTGTAAGTAAATACATGTACTGTATATATGATTAAAGCCATTGTGTGCATTTAAAAAGTGATTAGTATGGTGTTTGGTCACTAGAATTGCATATGTTAAGAGAAGAATAGTGTATCTCTTTCTGTTTAGATGGTATTATCTGGTTGGGGAGATTATTTTCTAAAGGATGTTAACAAAAGGCATAATGTGACTCCTGTGAAAGGCCAATACCTTGAGTCTCTTGTCTGTGCTATTGCCATGGTAAGAAGCTAGTAAGGCAGTTAGTGTTAAAAGAGAATACAGAATGTGAGGCCATAGATTGCCATTTCAAGAAGAAATGCTTTAATCAGTGTCTTTTCCATGCCCATATAAAGGAAGAGACTAGAATAACTAATTTCTGGGGAAAATTAGCAGATTTAAATAAACTGGTAATGAAAGATGGGGAATTTACAAGTATCATAAAGGAGTGAATATGATGGTGGAAGCTAATGGGATAGAAGTAAGAGTGGAAAATGAAGGTGCAGTATCCAGAGCATCTTTAAGTGTGTTAAAAGGTTTTAAAAGGTACATACCTGTTAAAAGTTGGGAGTACTGCTCTGACTGAAGCAACAAGAGAATCACTGCTTGGGGCATTTGAAGCTAAGACGTGCAAGATGCAATGACTGAAGTTACCTTCTCTGTTACTCATTGAAACGTTTTTAGTAAATGTACTGAAATGGCATTAAAAAGATGTGAATTTGGGAGGGTTAATACAATAGCTAACATGAGAACTGTGAGTATCTTAGGCATCTTGGGTTGAAATTTGTCCCCACTTCCCCAGTAAACATGCCCAGCTGATACCATCATGGCCCAGTTTCTGAGATTTTTTTTAAGAGATGGTTTATTTAATTTGTGAAGAAAAAGCAACACAATGTTTATCACCAAAATGTATTTTTTGAAGGTATTGATGACTACACATATTCCAGTGGTGATGTGAAAGCTTTAAAGTCCAATAGGAAAAAATACAGTGGGAAGACCCCACATCTTCTGCTAATGTTGTTACCCTCCTACAGACTTGAGTCGCAACAGCCCAGTCGGCGGAAGAAGCGTGCTCTAGATGCTGCCTATTGTTTTAGGTAACTATGCCTGCACATCCCATATTCTTACACAGTGGTGGGACACTGGAGGTGTCATGCAGTTGTTGATCACGTTTCTTTACAGTTAGCCTTTATACAGAATGCAGACCCTCAGGGGTCTGTGTGCAGCAGGTCTCTGCCCAGCGGTCTCCAATCCCACAGAGACAGATTGTTGTGACCTTAGACAGGAGAAGCTCAGTTCCATGTGGGATGATTCCCAGATGCATTTGCCCCATAGTTAGAGCAAAATTACCACCTTCGCTTTGTTCACCTACTCAGAGTCTCCTCTGTAGGACCTGGAAAAAAGCACTTAAATAATCCTCCAGGGAAGCCATTAGCTTTGTCTGTATGAGCAAGTCCTGCCATGTCCCAGCATCCTGCAATAACTGTAATTTCAGTTACAGCATAAGCTACTATTGATCTGATTTAGTTGAGAATTTTTGTGACTCAGACCTGCCTTTCTGTAAAGGATGATTTCCAGGGAGCAAGCAACTGGATTATTTTTATTCCCAGCATTGTCTTTGTTATGACCGATGTGTTTGTATTTTATTTCCCAGGAATGTACAGGATAATTGCTGTCTGCGTCCACTTTATATTGACTTCAAGAGGGATCTTGGCTGGAAATGGATTCATGAACCTAAAGGATACCATGCTAATTTCTGTGCAGGAGCCTGCCCATATTTATGGAGCTCAGATACTCAGCACAGCAGAGTGAGTAATGCATTTGCTAATTTTCAGCTTCTGGGACTGACATCAGCACCAGTATCCAGAGTTAGTCTCAGTAACTAAGGATGATGAAATGTGGCCCTATAGAGAAACTCACTCATGGCCTCAAGCTAGTTGAAGCAGGAGAAATGTACTGGCCCAGAGATTTACTTTCTTTTATGTGTTCATTGATACGAACACATGGTTGGATTGAATACTTCTCGTGAGTGTGTAGCCTTTGGAGGTGGCTTGGAAAAGGCCTTTCAATACAGACCTGAGTGGAAGATGGCATGATGAGTTTGGTCAGCAAAGACACCGAGGGAGGCACTTTGAGAGTAACAAAAGGGCTGAGTTCTTCCACCGGGTTATCACCTCTTTTATGACCTGCCATACTGATAGCTGTCCTCCTTTTACTTCAAAAGACATATTCGTTCTTACACTTTGAAAATTTATATGGGAAGGAGGGACTTTTTTTGTATGGGATGCTGATAAACTGAATCATAGTTGTCTGAGATGGGACTTTTTATTTTAGGGATTGGATGTGGTATTTTAGCCAACTGCCTTAGGATGAGTAGTATTCTGCTGTGAAGTCCTAATTTCCTCTCAGCTGTCACTAAGGATGTCTAGACATTTGCATCACAGTTGTCATAAAGTGAGAATTTCACCCTCGGGTCCATGCTAAGAATGATGTCTCCCCTTTTTCAAGCCTCCCTTAAAATGACAGATCAGTGTCAGTCAGCAGGGACAACTTGCCAAGCCCAAGGGACAGCTTGAGTTTCTTTTGGTTGGTAAAACCATGATACCATGCTCTTCCTGAGCTTACAGACCCCTTTTTAGCTGTCACTGTCTGTGACATTGTACTGTTAGCAATGTCAGCAGGCAGAGGGATAAATAAGGTGAGTGTGTTTCTGTGCTGGTGTGGAGTAATGGTGTACACATTTTGGAACTGCACTTGTTTTTAAAGGAAAGAGGAAGAGTAACTGTCATGGTCACAAATACGTGGTTTGGATAATTGCCCCAGGAGCCAGAAGTTGCCTAATAAAGTAGTTAGTGTTGCTGTCCTGAACAGATCTTCTGTCTCTCTAAGCTGCAAATGTTGTGTGGAAGTTCTAGGAAAAGGTCACTTGGTGTTTGGCTAAGGCATTAATGGCATCCTCAGGAGCACCTGTGCATCATCAGTGGCTAACCCTACATACTTCCCTTGCAGAGAACCATGCATAGGAATCAGGGTGACATAGGTGGTGACTCCATGCATCTGGCTCTCAGCAGGAGTAGCTGCACCTTGAGTCCTGCTGCTTGCAGGATGGCATTAATGGACTTAATTAGCATAGCAGAGGGTAAAAGAAGAGGGGTGCCTATACTCTGAGGAGGTCTCTCTTCTCTTTGGTCATTTGTAATTCCAAAATCTGTAAACAGCAAATGGCAACCTGAAGAAACAGATAAAAACATTTCCTCTGTATTCATAAATATGGTGTGCCTGTTGATCCAAAGGGCATCATTCTAGAGACAGACTCCAGGTACTTGCCTGCTTTGAGGCTTAAGACTGTATGGACAAAATCTTAGGAAATTCGGGCATATTGTGATCACTAGATTGAAGTGGAAAAGCATAAAAACCCTAAATTCTAGGAATCTTTATACCATTTTCAGTGGGCATTCTCTCAGGTGCCATGGGAGGAAGGGATGCAGAAAACAGTTTGCTCATTAGAGGCAGCTTAATCTCTCTCTTTTTTGGTTTCTCCTTCTAGGTACTCAGCTTGTATAACACCATAAATCCAGAAGCTTCAGCCTCCCCATGCTGTGTGTCCCAGGATTTGGAACCCCTCACCATCCTCTACTACATTGGAAAAACACCCAAAATCGAACAGCTTTCCAACATGATTGTCAAGTCTTGCAAGTGCAGCTAAAGGATATCCCTGAAACAGCATGACATGTGTTTATAAAAAATAAAGATAACCAAGGGAAAAAAGAGAGAGTGAGAAGGAAAGAAAGAAAAATAAAAACCTGGATTCATCAGTGTTAAAAGGAAAAAAAAGAAGAAAAAAAAAAGCGGTACTAGTCTGAACTGTTTGAAAGTTTGTTTTGTTGTTTTTTTTTAAACTGGCATCTGAAGCAAAACATTGAAGGCTTTTTCCTACATTTCACCTACACATAGTGTGAGATAGACAAGAAGCAAAGTTAAAGAAAAAAAGAAACCTTTTAAAAAATAAACACTGGAAGAAATTTGTTAGTGTTACTATGTAAAAGGAAAAAAACAGGAAAACCCCATGAAGTGGAGTTGCTGTATCTGTCCCGTGCCTTACTTGATCTCTCTGTATTGTTATGCAATAGGCATCCTACCCATTCCTCTTAGCTATAGAGTTAACAGTGCATTATTTATTTGTGTATAAAAACTATCAAATGAACATTTCTGTGTCACCATTGGGAAAATGAAAACCAGCCAATGTGGACAAGGTGGAGACCTAATAAGCTGCCAGAAATACATATAAAGCCTAAAGGAACACGAGCTCAAAACAATCAGAAAAGTAATGGTTAGTTTAGTTCAATTAAAATAGAAATCAGTTATTACATTACTGAGAAACTCTGCCTTTAAAATACCTTATTTTTCATGCCAGCTGCCTAGAGAGACTTCTTGTAAGGTCTCAAACCCTTGTTTTAATTACTGAATGATTTACTAATAAAGGACACTCTGTTTCAGTCTCAAAGACAAGTCTATAAGATTTTTTTTTTTACTGTAAATGATTTAAAATGTCAGTTTAGTAAACCAGTGAAATATTTAACATTTACTGGTCTAATCTTCAGACCTTAATATGTTGCTGTATAGCTATGCTATGGGAATTTTTTTGTTCTTTTGGTATATGTAACCATACCTAGAGTATTACAATAGGTGGGTAGTAAAAGCCAGCTTAATTGGAAACATATCTGTAGATCTCTATTTGTAAACTATTAAAAAATTACGTACTTTATGTGTAATGTGTAAATTTTCACCATATTTTTGTACTCTGTAATACTGTCAGCTCTCATGACTTTGAATTTGAATTTGGGGCTCTTTTTGATCGCTCAGAATCACGTGTTTCCCTCTAGCTGGCCAGTATGAGTAGAGTCCCTGTATTTTGACTTGCACTACAAATACATGTTTTATAATAATTGCTATACATGTGCTTTGTATATTGTTCATCATTATGACATAAGCTACCTGACTCCATTTGTTTTCCTGTTTTATAAAAAAGGATGGATTAAAGCAATCTCCGCCCCTGCTCCCTGCTCCTCCTCCAGCTGTCCCCGTTCACAGCGCTTGCATCGCGATGCGGTTCAGATCTCTGGGCCTTCCCGTTTTCCCGTTTCCTTTTGGCTGTGGACATTGAACAGGTGGGCAGGGAGCGAGGAGAGGAGAGGAGAGGAGAGGAGAGGAGAGGAGAGGAGAGGAGAGGAGAGGAGAGGAGAGGAGAGGAGAGGAGAGGAGAGGAGAGGAGAGGAGAGGAGAGGTGTCCCAGCCCTGCAGAGGATGAGCCCAGCGCTGTGCAGGGGCCGTGGGCAGCGGCGATGCCCGTGTGTGCGCAGCACAGCGGGAGCACAGCACACCTGGATGCATCCACCTGGCACGGGGAACTCGCTCCTGCAGCTCCTCCGTGGGGCTGCTCCTGTGCAGGTAACACAGGTTTGGCCTCTGCAGCAGCACAGCAGGGCCCTTCAGGCTCTTGGGGTGTGTGTAAGGATTGGCAGGATCAGACCCTTGATTTTTGCAAGTTTACCAGTTTTTTTCTCCATTGATGCTAAAGCTTCTTTTGAAAAAAAAGAGAAAGGAACATGGGGATTCCTGGGGTTTTGTTGTTTTCATATTGTAGAGGGAGTAAAAAGAAACAAACCACATCGCATACTTCATTTTGAAAAAAAAACCCTAACATAAATAAGAAAAGAATACTGAAGAAGGCACAATCGTTTCATTTCATGTGATGGATGCTACTGCAGAGCAAAGCTGGAAACCTTCAGTGCAAGCATTCTGCTTGGATGGGAGGGACATTTTCTGCCATTTTCCTGAGCAGTGTTGGGAGGACGCTCCTGAGCTTGGTGTTGTCAGTTCCAGTTTTAAGAAGTGCAGTGTCTTTGGCTTCAGCAGAATACTGGTGCAAAACTGAGGTGCCGTGGTGGCTTGCAGAGGCAGCTCCTCAGGACTTCTGTGGAGCCTGTGTTTATTGCCTAGATGGGAACATAGCCCCAGGGATTATCTAATCCAACCCACTGGCCCAGGAGGAGAAGGTGTGTTAGACTTCTGATTTATTTAGTGAGCTGAGGTGAACAGGTGAAGAATCTGTCCTGCTAACACTTGCTTGAGCCAGACTAACTCCAGTGAGAAGATGCACTGAACTCAGTGAAACTCCTCAGGGTAATACATACTCTGGATTTTGCTGTATAATGACAGCAAAATTAGTTTTATCAGGTTCAGTATGAGAACTGTATTTTTGTTGGACAGGAGAGAAAGCAAGGGTGAGCACATTTTACAAAACTTAAAAATGTTTTTGCAGTTCTCTGATACAGGAATGCAGCTTTCAGACTAGTTTTGAAGAAGTGGGATGGGAGATAGCATAGTTGTCCAACTATACTCACTGTGTGCTGGATGCACCTGAAAATTTGAACATGGATTTGAAGTTTTTCTCTAAGCATAGAACACTATTTCTGTAAGTCATTGCCCCAAAATCAATTTTTAAAAAAAATTCTAGTGTTCCTCAAAATGCACTGGTAGTATTTGAAATTCTCTATTTTAAAACTCCTACAATTTATTTTTTCTTGTTCATTAGGCATGTATTTCCCTTTAATTACCATGGGTGTTAGGCCTGATCCTACAATATGCAGAACTCATGGGTGAAATTCCCCTCTGCAGAGTGGAGTAACGTGAGTCCTTAGCACCTCTCTGGTCTGATGTAAATACCCCTCAAATGATCTTCAGATGGGTCTGCAACAGCTCAAGGACTTTGTGCTACGGGGCCTTATTCTGGCAAGGTGATTGCCACTGCCTGAGCAAAGTCCCTGAGATCTGATGGGAAATGTTCAGCATCTGGAAAGATCAGACCCAAGGGGGGCTGACTGGGGCTGAGGGGGAATCGTAGCACTTAGCTGGGTGGGGTAGGACAGCACTTCTGATGTGTTCAGCATCAATGCAACTGTATGGATGGCATGGTTTAAAGGCAAAAAAAGAAGGAACTTAAAGGACAGCTGTGTTGTACTTTGGTGATTGATTACTCTGTATTTTAACACATTGTATGTCTGTTTTTGTGGTGCTCTAGTGGTAAATAAATTATTTCAATTATATGCTGGTGTTGCTTTCATATGGCAGTATTCTTCTGGCACAGGCAATTCCTCAGCCCTGGAATGTTAAATCCCTGCAAAGCCTGATTTGGTGTGGGATTTTGGCACGTGTGACCTTGATGTGGTGCACTGCAGGCTGAGGTGAAGCACATCCACCCAGGGTGAGGGTGGATCATATCTGCTCTGGGGGTTGCTCTCCCCTCAGCCACTGTAGTGGATGTCTTGGTCTGTAGACAGCTGCCTCAGTTATATCAGTTTACCAGGAGCAGCTATGTGGCACTTGGAAGTGTGTTTTGACATAAAATAGGATTCCCTAGTTTGTTTTCTATTTCCATACACTCTGCAATTTGCAATTGCATTATCTAAGCAAATAAGAATTAAGGAGCCTAGAATTGCAGCTTTTCTTTGTCAGGCTCTAGTCACTTGAATAAATAAAACTGATGGCAGGAAGGACTTCAGGATTGAATCACTGCTTTTAAAGTTGATGAAATTATATGTGAAAATTCTCCCAGAGCAGGGACTGCTCTCCCTGGTGCCTTCTCTGGCATCTAAGGAGTGCATAGCATTTCTTGGCTTGAATGAAAGAGCATGTTTATGCCAGATTGTTTAGGGTTATTGTGATAAATTTTAACAAACGGACTCTGTGGTCTGTCAATATGTTTAAGAATGTAACTTGGGATGAGCATTAAAAACAATCTTAGGGGCAATTCCACCATGGTTACGCTCCAACCTTAATTGATTTTAGTGAGTTTATGCGGGCATAAAACTGTAGTCCTTCAAAATTTTCCAGATGCCAATTTTTATTCTGTCTATGTCTAGCTACCCAGCTATGTGCTTTGACATGAATGTAATCTGCCAGCCTCATTCTTACCCTAAGAAGCCCTCACACTGAGATGAGAATACCTTGCAGCCCTGTCTGCTGTATTTGAAGTCAGTGAAGAACAGGAAGGTTTGAGGAGGAATGCTGATTGGACATTGTAGGTGAGAAAGTGGTCATGGTGCCTGTAACTAAGGAGGAGCAAAGTGGAGGGAACACTGTGTGCTGAAAGAAATTTTATAGCATGGAGCTAAAAAGATGGAAGATTTGCCATGATAATGAGATTTATGCAGAGTATTTTGATGCTGGGCTTGTCTTCATTTTGTTAACACAGCCTCTCCAGACTGTATTAGTGAAGCCCTTACTGTGCTTGAATCAAATTGTGGTTAATAAATGTGGAATATTCAATATAGGAAAAAAAAACCAAACCATGTAAATGTCTTGAAAACTGTTTTTTAGGCCAAAATCTGCCTCTTAGTTCAGACAGAACAGATTCTATGAGGAGCCATGAGTTCTGGAAGAAAATAAACCAAGAGGTTATGTAATTATATGTGGTTATAAAGTAGATGTGAAGTAATGTAGTTGGCTTGTCAGTGGGTATGGGTGTAACAGTAATTTCTTCATCTGTATAAAAATAAAATTAAATGGAACAGAAAGCTGATGAGAACTTCCAATCAAATTTGATATGCTCATTTAATGAAGTAACCTGCTGGAATCTAATACAGAACCCCTGGGGTATAAACCTTCCTTCAAGCAAATGGTGGTCCAAGAAACAAGTATTTCCTATAAATGGGATGTTTGAGTGCCAAGCCAAGATGATGGCAGTGATCATTGATCTTTGGGTCTCAGCACTGTTTGCACATACTATACGCAATTCTGATTTAATAATTCACAAACTCATTCCAAAAATATTTGCTATGAGAAAGGGAACAAAAGATAAAAATGGCAAAGGGGACCAGAGTCTCTTGCTGTGCAATGAAACACCATGAGCTGTCACACACTGTTTGGTCCAGCTAATTAGAGATGGATGCAACGAAAATGTTAACATGTGAGTTCACATTTGATCAAAAATCAAGTGTCTGGGGCTCTGAAGAAGGGTTCAAACCTGAATCACTTCAATGAAATCCCGTTAGGTCCAATCTCTGCTACTGGTTTGTAACCAAACTTTGATCCCCAAAGTTGTTGCAGGGGTGTGTGAGGCTTTGAGCTGAATATGTCTGAAGTTCTTGCACTTGAGCTGCTCTGAGTGTGCCAGATGCAAGTCCTACACAGCTCAGTCTTCTGTTTTTTCTCCCAAGAGCAAAGGCACACAAATATAATTGCCACTCATATGAACGGCAGTTGGAAAGAGTCAAAATGTCCCTGTGCATCAAGGCGTTTCCAGAGAGCCAGGAGTGTTACAGGTCACTTTGTTCTTCAGTGATTTAAAGACCAGCATTGTGGGACTGTGAGATGGGGTTTTGCCATCTGATGGAACCCACGTGAAATGAATTGATGGCTTCATTCCAGTTCCTAGTGTAAACTTGTTGCTAGTCTCCAAGGATATGCAGACTGATTTCATCCATCAAAAGCAGAAAATATCTTTATCCGGAAAAAAAAAAAAAAGTCCCTTTTTCCCCCCCCTTTGGAAAAATGTAAATACAAGACAAAATATGCAGCAGTTCATGGGCAAGTTATGCATTCCTCTGCAGTGTGTAACCTGTTCTCAAAGAGGTGGTCTGGATCAATTGGTGAACAGTTGGGAGGGAAAGCTGCATTTGGAGATACTCTGAAATATATTATTTCCTCTGCTTCTTCTATGAAACCCTCAGTTACCATAAGACACACAAAAGGAAAAAAAAAAAAAAAAAACAAAAAAACCAAACCAGAAGACTGTAAATAAGCAAATGAAGTG
Source organism: Ammospiza caudacuta (assembly GCF_027887145.1). NCBI lineage: Eukaryota > Metazoa > Chordata > Aves > Passeriformes > Passerellidae > Ammospiza > Ammospiza caudacuta. The sequence continues at coordinate 23,261,317 of NC_080595.1, read as the reverse complement.
ACGTTTTTCACCGTGATACCCAGCTATGATGTGTAACACCAAAGGTAGATCACTGCAGATCCTGAGTGTCAGATACAGCCAACTGATGTACACAAGCTCGGGTCACAGAAAGAGGAGCAGGAAAGATGAACACAACAGAAGGTTTTTGTCAGCATAAGCATAGGCCCTACATCACACCACAGGAAAACTGGACTAGTTTTTGTTGTACTTTTTGCTTTGGACTGCTTCCATAGCACAACAGGCCATTCCCATTTCTCATGCTTTAAGAAAAGGGGTATCTTTAGGGAGGTAGGAATTTACCTAGGAGTAACTGAAAGTCACTGATACATTTTGAGATCATTAGCAGTCAGGAGACAATTTAAATGAGCTGTTAACAAAACCTTAATTAACTTTTCCTGTAGCTAAGCTCCCCTTGCTGTTCTCCTGGCTTCTATCTCCTATTTTAGTGTTAAAAGTTCCTCCACTGCTTTGCGGTAACAGATGGAGTCTATCAAATAGTCAAAATCTCAGCAAGTATCCCAAGGACTGAGGAGGAGATCTCAAGCATTAAACCCCCAGGTTTCTCCAGCTCCTAATCCCTTAAAGCAGTGCTGTAACACACCAGATTGTGCACAAAGCAGGACCTCAAATGCCCTCTCAACAGTGGGCTACCCATGTAAATGCAAAAATACTCTGTTTTGATCTCCACAAGATACTCATGGACTCATTCAAACAACCCTCTCACTGATCAGACCTCCTCTCCCACTGCAAGCACTGTGAGCAATGTAGGAGGAATCCATGACTCTCACCACTGCCAGGGGAAATTTATCCTTAGATAAATCTGTATATGCAAAAATATGTGTCATGGCTTGCAGAGAGGAAAACCCCTTTGCCATGGTTTTTAGCTCAAGTAAATTTCTTCTCAGTAGCTGTTAAAGTGCTGTGTTTTGAGTTCAGAATGAGGTTGGTGTTGATAACTCACTGATGCTCTGGGCTTTTTGCTAAGTCCTGCTTATCCTAGGATAAGGACTATTTTTCCCCCTTGTTTCATGCTCTGCCAGTGAGGAGGTGAGCAAAAGAAACTAGGAGGGATCATCACTTGGGCAAGTGATCTGAACTGACCAAAGGGATATTCCACACCACAGAATATCATTCCCAGTGTATAACCTGGGGGAGTTACCTGGAAGGACAGCCAGTCTGGGTTCAGGAAGGGGGTCTGGCATTGGTCTGTGGGTGGTGAACAACTGTATTGTGCATTACTTGTTTTTTTGCTTTTATTGCCAGTATTATTATTTGCCATTATTATTCTATTTTAATTTATTTTCAACCATTAAAATGTTCTTAACATACAAGTGTCACTTGGATTCTCCTCTCCATTTCACTGGGGTGAGTGGGGGGTTGCGTGGTGCCTCATCTCCAGCTTGGTTTAAACCATGATACACTTGCAAGCAAGAATTTACATAGTGAAAAAGGTAAGAATCAAGTCATGTTTGATCCATTTCTGTGGATACATAAATTAAAGTAGTATATATAAATTTAAAGGCCTTTTTAAAATTTACATTGGGCTGAAAGGTTTGTTTTTTTTTTTTTTCTGTAATCATAAGCCACTCCCTCTATTTGCTAAGTAACTTTCCCCTTTCTGGACAGCTTCACTACATGTATTCTTAGCAGTCTTGCTGTATGGCCCCAGGGAGGAAAAAAAAGGAAATTTCAGAGACTGATTCTCTTCTGGGTTACTCCACAATAGCAGTTTGGGTTTGTAACTTGCATTTCTGGATGCAGGAAATTACTTTTGGAGGCAACAGGGTTGAACTGACTGGTCTTATTCCCAGCTCTCTTACTTCAGCTTTACTACAGCACAACTATTTCAACAAGGGACAAACCAGGTTTTAAAGTCATTTGCCTAAGAATAGTCAGGCTCAGTTTGCTATTTTACTAGAGCCTTCACACAAAGCATATGTGTTTGTGAAGTGTTTGAACACTGATTGCCACAGTAGTCTGCAAGAAGGCATTTCTATTGCACATTTGAGCTTATATTTGAAATCTAGAAGGATGATGAACATGGCAGTATTCTGGAGAAGGAAATTGATTTTCTTATCATTTAGATTGGTGCAAGGTGTTGCTGCCATTTTTCTCTCATCCAGCAGCATTGGAAATAACATTCTCTAATGCTGGAATCAGTTCTTGTGCTGTATTTATTGCACGGGTGTAATATATAACTATAACCTGGGGAAAACTATCCTTTTCAGTGTTCACTATGCTTATAGTGCTCTCAAATAGTTTTCAGTCTGACCTTTTGATATTGGAATCCAGCCCAGAGATAAATTTGTCTACACAGTTTTATCAGGCTTTGCTGAGATATCTTTGACTTCAGAGAGTAACAGGTAAGTATATTTGCCTTACACTTTTCAATCACACACAGCTCAGCTTGAGAGCAGAATTCAGTCATTTGTGCTCTAGTTTGTTGGGGTCACAGTCAGATGAGTATATCAGCTTTCATTTCAAACATGAAAGCAGATTTTCAATGTTCCTGACTGTAAAGAAAATCATGAAACCATGAGCTGTGTTGAATTAACACAGCAGCATCTACTTGAGTCTGCAGAATTACCAAAGCAGACCATGGAGTGAAACTTTGTTCTTTGTAGCTTTTCAATGGAGAATATGCTCTTTTCAAAGGAAAGGCTTTTCTCCCTGCCTCTGGCATACAGCAAGAATGTCTTACAAGTGAAACAACTGTCACCTTTTTTCTTTGGAATTTAAGAATGAAAACATCAGGATTTCAGGTTCTTGTTTTGTGAAAAAAAAAAAAAACAAAAAAAAAAAGAGGAAAAAAAATAGCTAAACTCTTTTCAGCCTCGGCAATATTCTTTCCCCCCAAAAAATGCAGCATGAACTAGTTCTCCTGTGTAAGTGTCCTAGTGAGAAGCCTCTCTGAAAAGAGCTCTGCCCCTTCCTGTCTGTATTAAGAGGGCAAACACCTCAGTGCCAGTACTCTTCACCAGCTAATGGAAAGGATGACAGACCCCTCTTAAAACTGCTTTTAGCTGCACTTCTCTTTGGCAGTCGGGCCTTTGTTCACTGCTGAGCAGTGGCAACACGACAAGAGAATAAGGCTTTAATGGCCCTTTGAAATAAGGTAGATGCAGAAGACAAACTATGTTCAGACACATCTTGGTGTTCAACCACTGTCTGACCTAAGAGAAATGTAAGCGCGAAGGAATCTCATTCAGCAAAAAAGTGACCACAAAGAGCAGGAATCATACCCTGCATCTCCAGAGACAAACAGGCAGAAGGAGAAGGTTTTTTACCAAAGACCTGCTTAGGAAAGTGTGGGAGCAGTGACTCTCAAGGCACTACAAAATATGATGACACATCCCTAGGCTGGCCAGGCACTGCGTGGGAGTATCTTCATTACAGTCTAGTTTCAGCTTCCTCATGCACTTGGGTTGTTTGGTGGTATGTGTCTGTCTCTGAATCTTGATTTATTCCTTTGAAATCTTTTCAAGGGTAATCTGCCACAGAATGTGTTTGTATAAAGGGATGAGAGCAGCAAATGTCTACATGAAAAATAAAGGTCAATCAGACACTTCTCATGTGAATCATCATTACACCCATACTTCCTGCTGGAATAATTAGGAGATTTGTTTAGAAAACTGTGCTTCTTTTGATTTATTCCAAATCTGTTGTAAATTACTGACTAGAGATTACATGCTGAGCATCTTTGTACTGAAATAATTCTTAATCCATACCAAAAATTTTCAACTTGCTTTAAGGGAACTGCTTCCAAAGGCTAAAGGACAAATCTGTTTCTTTTATCTCTTCATTCTGCAGCCTGTCTCCTGACTTTTTCTGTATCAATGCCATGAGTTCATGGCATTGATTTGCTTGTACCTTATGTTGACGTTTCTTGAAAAAGTGTATGGCATTGAAATTTGTCCATCAGTTTGCCACATTGACCATTGATAGCTAGGAGACACATGAGGCTTTGAGTAAAATGTGTTGGCTTGAAGCTGAGCTCCTAAAAGTGAAAGAAACATCCCAAATTCCTAATCTTGGAGTCCATAGTCCAAAGTGCTTTTTGGGTTCCCAGTTACAGTCACCCCTCTTCAAGTCTGCTTCCAGAAACTAAACAGGAGGTACCTTTCATGACAGAAACAGAACAGGAAGGCCAGAAAGCTCTTTAGATTTGTTTATAGGCTTGGAAACCTAAATATATTCCTAGCTAAGGAATATTTACGTGAATACAACTAACCATTTGCAATGATCAAGTAAAGAAAAATTCTTCTTGTCCCAAAAAAGCAAAGGAGACTTCTCTGCAGAACACATAGTGAAAAGGGCTGGTTAAAATGGGGATGTTCCTAGAGGCGTCCAAGGCCAGGCTGGATGGGCCCAGGACAACCTGATTTAGTGAGTGGTATCCCTGCCCATGGCAGGGAGGCCGGAACTCCAAAATCTTGAAGGTTCCTGCCAAACCAAACCATTTTGTGATTCCATGATTAGCTCCAAATAAATCATTAAATTGATGCTGCTGAATAGCCACTGGATTTCCAGCATTCAATTAATGTTTTATTTGTTTGATTGGTGTATTTTTGGGGGGTTTAAGATAAAATTTGGTACATTCACTCAGTCTTCAAATCCAGCATTATTTAACTGCTTAAATGAGAAATATTGTGCTTTTATGTTACTAGTTTAGTGCAGCAAGCAAACAGAGATCAAAGTATCTTGAGAACTACATTTAATTATAATTGCCGCCATAAATGCCAGAGCAAGATGTGGCTCTGTCATAAAAGAAAACACAGTAAAACAATATTATGCAGTTTACAAATTCCATCAAACCACTGTACAAATAAACAATGCTACTGAATCACACAACAAATCATCTTACAATTAGGCCACACAAGACCATCTGGTTTGCAAACCAGCCTACAAGCCAAAGAGGAAAACTTTGAAGATAAATATTGCCATATGTGGAAGCCCAGGAAAAAATATTGCTTACTAGCACTGAGCATCATTTTGAAATGTAATTCTCCGTGGGAATTGAAGATTTCTTACTGAGGCTAATATGTTTTGCAAGAAACCTCACAAAATGGAAGCATAAGGTATTACAGATAGGCCCAGAGACTGCAAAGGAATGAAAACCCTTTTAAAGCAGCTGGATTTAGCCTGTCTGCTGCTTGAGTACCTAAGTTTAATTGGAAGTTGTAACATTTTCTCTGTCCAGGACATTTGTCTAGTTGTATAAGGGAAACATCCTGTTCTTTCTCAGTCAAAGTGTACTGATAATGGAAAAAAGTAGAATTTGGTCTACATGAGCTTTAAATGGCTGAAGTATTATTATTTTACCACTCCTTATTATACTGATAATCAGAGATTCTTAGCATTCTGATGGAACAGTTTTGCAAAACTCAAGGTCTTCTAAGGATCAAGACTTACCAAAGCAAACAGATATTTGGAAAGTCTGTTTTCAAGACACATAATGCTTGTGCAGTTCAGGAGATTAGAATTTAGCATTCTTTAAAAACCAAGGCACTGAAAGATACCTAAAAACAGACACCCGCAATCAGTAAGGATGCCTAAAATCTTCTCTTATATCTCTAAAGTCAGAGGTATGTTCCTCCTTAATGTTGGTGATTCAGGGTCAGGTCCTGAAGTGTAAGGGTCAGTAAAGGAGAATATTAAAGAAAGAAGCAAATCACAAAAAACACAAAATCAACATCAGCCACTTAACCATCTGAACAAATTTTGATTAAAATAAAAAATGCAGAAGTGTTTCATTTGTTTGAAATTTACAATCTCTGTGCTTTTCTGCTGGTTTGTTCCTAATTTGTTTTGCCTTATACCATGAAAGACCATGAACATTTGAAAAGGGTTTATCTTTCATGCCTTGAAACAAATAAATGGAAAAAAAAGTTGAAAAATTAAAAAGGATAATTTCAAACATTTATAGAATGATAAAATACGCTTTAAACTGCATTGGTTTATATGCGTTATATAGGGTATAAAATTGCTTGAAAGCTTATAATTGACATCTCTGGCTCATTAAATGTTTTCTTTCTGTCACAGGTATTTCTCATAAAGTTGATCAAAGGTTTGGATTCTCCAGAAAATGGCTCATATGTTAAGAATAACTCAGAAGTGCTGAAGTCACATTTTTATTCTTGCAGGGTTACTAATGAAATCTGTACTCTTCGTGCAGAGGTTTTAGAGAGATGGGTTTAAGCAAAGTTTTTACAAACTAAGCAAATACCTTTAAGAAGGCGGCCCCCACTCCCAGTTTTCAGCCTCGCAGCAAATGTAACATCCCTACAGTTGTCCTGATTTAAAATTTTTCCCATCTGTGGTGTCCAGTGTATCATCCTTTCAAGAGATGTTATAAAACTAATTGGGGTTGTAGAGTTTTTTTTTCCACTAGGACTTGAAGTTGCACACAACTGTGTCACATCTCAAGCTGTCCTGGTGCACACTGAGCTGGGTCTCCATTTGCTGTGTTAGTTCAGTCCAGTGATTTTGTGGGAGGTCTGATTTATGTCAGCACATGCCTCAATAAAACAGAAAGAGAAGCAAAAATGTTGTTGGCCTGACTTTGGGTGTGTGTTGGTTGGGGGCACCACAGTATTTTATCATGTATTCAGTGGGTGCTGCATGTCACAGGGAACACTATGTGCTTTATGTATATTACCAGCTCATGAGAGTATTTTGCTCTCTGAAGCTTCCCCTAAAGCTCCTTAGGAGCTTTAGGGTGGAAAAAACATGGCCTGCTCTAATCCAGCTATAACAATTGAGTCTTTTCTCAGGTTTGCTGGCTGGTGTCTTACATGGTTTGAGGTGCAGTCCCTGCATTTTCAGGCTGTTGGGACTGCATGGCCAATGCAGAGTGGAAGATCTCTCCTTTGGCACCACAGGGCAGCAGTTTTCATGGAGATTCAGAAGGTGATATGCAAAGGTCTGTCAGTTAACATCATATATTCACCCCAATTTTGTCAGGCAAGCAAGCAGGCTCTGCTTGCTCACAATTTATGATCTTTGCATTACTTGCTGCTTTTTTATTTCAGACAGCAGCAGTTGTTTTGCCAGCATTGACAGCAGATCTAAACCTACTTGGAGCAAGAGGAAGACTTGGTCTTTGCCCTTTCACTGAGGCATAGATAGCTCAGGCTGTGGAGAAAACCAAGACAAGTCCTACCACTTAAAAGGGCTTTCTCCCAAATGACTGTGGTCTTAGGCTTTGACACAGCAGCTCTAATTCTCCTGCTGGATGTATGCTTGTGGCCAGGCATCAGCACTACCCCAGAGATGGTTTAAAACAAGTGTGAGTCACAGAAAGGAGAGTTTTGGATGGCAAATTTGGAAAGGATGAGCTGGGTAGGGCAGGGAAAGGCAAGAAGGGTGCCCATGGCTGGGAAAAAAGGGCACTTATGTTCACTTTATCTCTGTGTTTCTTGCTCTGTTGTTTGCTTGTCTCCTGGTATTTCCACCAGGGCTGCAGCCCTTAGCGTGCAAACAAACAAACAGTCAGAAAGAAAGTGCCTGGATTTTGTCTGAAATGTGAGCAGGAGATGCAGGAGATGAAATCTCCCTCATCCTTGCCGGGGCCTGTCTCTGCAGCTGATTTTGAACAGCACTGAGTCATGGCAAAAGACATCATGTTGAAGCCAAAGAAACCCTTGCCAGCATCCCAAAGGGGATTCCCAGCCACCTCACTCATGTGCAGTGCCTCTGGCATCCAGTGGCTTGCCCAGATTTATTTATTTATTTGTTTTATTCACCTCTGTTTTGTCTGGAAAAGACTTATCTGTTTCTCCTCCCGAGGCTCAGGTCTTTCTTTCAGCTCCTGCCAAATTCAAGGGCCACTGGTTTTGCTAGCTTCTTTGGAGGAGGAGCCATCCCTCCCCCCCGTCAGGCTGGCCAGCAGCCAGCTCCTGGGACCTTCGAGGAGAGGGATGCAGTGCCACAGCTGGAGGGAGAGACATCAGGTGGGACATGTGGTGTTTGGCACCTGCAAAGGCTGTGGGGCTGAAGTACCACCCTGGGACATGGCTTTAGCCCTGGGCTGATCTTCCAGCAGGGACACAGCCCCTTCTCACACAGGGGTGATGGGAAAGGCGAACTGGATGGAGGCAAGAGGAAAAGCAATGCTCGGCGGCACCAGGAAAATTTGCCAGGCTATGAATGTGGCCCTTAGCACCTAGCATGTGTAGGCTTAGTACTGCCACAGAAAGCTTCTTTCCCCCTTGCCAGCAGTGCCATTTTGGCTGGGACAAGGCTCTCAGCTGCTGCCACAGCCAGGCCACTGTCATCCATGGAAACACACCAGCTTGATTCATCTTGGTATTTCCATCTGCGCCTCACTTGGAGAGCTGCCCAACCATCACCTCCAAGAAGAGGGGCTGCTGGGTGGCTCACCCCTGGCACTCACACCACACCAGGGGCAAGGAGTGGACCCTTCCTCAATTTTTGGGGTGTCTCAGGTTGGCAGGGGCCCAGTTGTGCTCCCAGCACAAGCTGAGAGCCAGCGGGTGCGGGGGAGAGCATCGTCAGCACCGCCGAGATCCAACGCCCTTCACGGCGGCTGCACACACAGCACTGTCCTGACACTAAATAAATAGTAAAAAAAGAGATGGAGAGAGAGAGTGAAACATACACCCTCCATTTCACACAGTGTCCAGAAAGCCTGACTGTCAGCATCCCGCTGGACTCCCTCCAGACAGGTATTCATTACATGGATTTGACTTTTTAAATACGATAGAAATGAGAACTGCAAACTTAATATGTTTTTCTTCTTGGGAGATGAGGGGGCAGGAGGGAGGGGAATAGCATTTACCTCATAATTTCCCTTTCTCTTCCCCCCTCTGTGTAAGCCACATTATTCTTTCTGCAAAGGTACTTGGGGAAACTTGCTAAAATTTTCCCTCATGCTTGAAATTTACTTACCCTGGGTAACAGGAAATGTGGTGTCTTGTGATGTAGATTGTTATACCAGATGGTAATCTTAGCACATGCTATTTGTGTAGATCTGCGGTGCAAGTGAGTCATCATTCGTAGCTGACCTTCACTGCTGTGAAAATACTTCTTTCAATAATAACAACAACAATGACAATAACAATAACAAACAACCTTTCGACAGGGCTCGCCTCTGCCTGGCGTGGGGACAAGGGCCTGCTGTGCAGCCAGGGAAGGTGGGTCCTGGGCTCTCTGCAGAGCAGAGTTACAATCCCTCTGGAGCAGGATCCAGGGCTCGTTACGAGTCTTTCCATTGGCTCTGCTGAGCTCTGGATCAGGCCCAGGTCGTGTTGCATCACATTTCTTTACAGCCTCCTTACATTCCCCTCTCTGCACTCCTTTGTTGACAGAAAGCACTTGCCCTTTTTCTGCCATGGAGGAAGAGGCTCAGCCCCATAATCAGACCTAAATAATGTGACCAGCTTGCTGCTCTTTCCAAAGTCCATGCAAGCATGCTGAATTTAGCAGAAAGAAAAGACTGTGAGATGCATTACCCTGAATCAAAATTGTGCTTGCAATTTCCTCAGCGTAAAAAGGAGCTTTTTTTACCTGAGACAGGTAACAAAGCCCATTGATATTTCAATGGTTTTGCTGGAGCCTCCCACAACACCTGTGGCAGCTCAGCCTTTCTTATCCCTTTTTGTTGTCTGCACAGATAATTCTGAACACAGGTTCCTGCCTCAGAAAATCTGCAGATCTAAGCCCAGATCCTGCAAGAGTTCTATTGGTGCAGGATTGAACTCATAAATTGAAATTACAGTTGTTATTAGTAGTGCCACTGTAGTCCTGTAGAAATCCAGACATAGTATTTGACTCCAGCGTTTCCTGCAGCAATGAATTCCACTCTGGGAAGAAGCATTTCCTTTCGTTTTCCTGAAGTTGTCCTTCTACTGTGGGATTTAAGACAAAGATTCATTTTTCTTTCCATTAAAATTAAAATACTGGATGCTAGCAGAAAGTGGTTTCTGGCTCTTTGTAAATATCAAAACCTCAGAGCTTACTAGCTCTGATAGCTTTCCAGAGCTATTCTTCCAGGCATTTCAGCATCTACTTCACTGTGTCCTAGGAAAAGGGTGAGAATTTCAGACCAGGGTACATATTCTGCTTAGAAAGTTGTTTGATAAAACAAATAAAGCATTTAAGGAAGGAGAGCCCAGAAGCCTATCGTATGTCAAACTTTTCAAAACCAATTACAACTCACATCTGATAGAGTGAAAATCACACTGGCAATTAGATCAAGAATGGCTGATTAAATTCCTCAGGCTCCCCAAATCACAACGCCAATATTTGTTTCAAAGACCTTATAATTACTGTATTTAAAAGGCTGTTATTCAATACTCTCCTCTAACTCTAAATTGCTCCTGATGTCAGCTTGAGATACATAAAATTCTGCCTATGCCATATGCTGTGGCTGATCAGTGCACATGACCTTCATGGCAGCATGCGGATCTTTTGCTTTGTACTAATCTTCTCTAAGATCAGAGGAGATGGATACTGTAGAAGAGGCAGTAGGTCTGACTAAAGGTCTATTAAATCAGTGGAAAAACTGGATGTTAATGGACTTTAGATCAGGTCCTTTGTGACTGATTTTGCTGGATCACTGTTGCAATAAAAATGCCTCTTTTCTCATGCTGAACTGTGCTTATCTCCCAACCAGGGGAGTACAAGTGGCACATACATTCATCTTAACCTACTCCACATTTTTCAGCTGCTTTTTTGAGTGTACTGACCAAGCAGGAGCTAGTTGCAAAACAAAATTTTAAAAATTACTTTGGAGTGCTGTGAAATAATTTATTTTTTCTACAACCTGTCTTGTTCAGAAGAACATCATATGTGTTACACTGTCCTGCTGGTAGCATTGGTAAAGTGTTTTAAAATTGAAGTCCATTTTCTTGCTCTCACATGCAGTATATGCAGCCCTTGTAAAAGACAGAAAAATTCCTGATGTTTGAAAAAGTTGCTTCTGGTGCCAAAGCAGACAGAAAACGTCTATGCTCCTGTAGAAATGCAAGGGGAATAAAGCTGTTTCTAAGGGGATAAATGTCTCTCCTATTTCCTATTCCCTGTTACTTTGGTTACTGTTACTTTTAAACATTCCTAGCATTTTGCACATAATAAAAAAATGGCAAAATCCCTGTTCATTTCTAGACACTATGTTCAAACCAAAGCTGCTCGTGTCAAAGAAAAGTGTAAAGACCAAAATCCATCCCACCCCAGTATAGGCACACATTCTAGGTGAAGCTCTTGATACTCTGCTTTTTGAAGGAAGGAGATACAAAAAGAAAAAGAAAATAAAAATGAGAATAAAAATTGCACAAGAAGGAGGACTTTAAAAACATGATCATAAGACCCAGTGCTCTGCCCATTATCTTTGGTCTTATGATCACCACCAACTGCATTTCATCCTGCTGTGGTTTGGTCTAGGATGCAAGTCCTATGTATGGCCATGCTGTGACATGAGAGAGAGTGCTCAGCTGTGGATAAATGTGACTGTCACAGCAGTTATTCCTTGCATCCAGCCATCATCCCCTTTTCCCTCTAGTGCAGTTATTCCTTGCATCAGCCATCATCCCCTCTTGCCCTGTACTGCAGTTATTCCTTGCATCCAGCCATCATCCCCTCTTGCCCTCGACTGCCACTCTTTCCCCCAGAGCTGTTCTTCAGAGGAAGCAAACCAGCAGGCAGCCCCTGTCCCCATCCCATTACCAGAGCCACAACCAGTGTGTCCACAACAGGACCAAGAGCTCACCACCAGGAACGTTTCCTGCTGGAAGCCTTCATAGCTGTACTGCAGATTGTGTTTCTTTTATTTATTTAGGGATCTATTTTCAGCTTGGTATCTATCCGTGCTCTACCTAGGGCAGAACAAGTGTTTGCTGGCCATCTGAAATATTTTTTTTTCCATAAGCATTGCCCATCAGTGCCCCTGGGTTTGTGTTTTGCAGGACAGACTGCACAGGATCCATTTGTACTTTAATAACCTAGTAAAATGACTGAAAGCTGTCACTATAGGTTTGCTTCTCCTGAAAGTATTTTAGCTTTCATTAAACAGTAGCATCTGTGGCTTTTTTTCTTTTTTTTTTTTAATTCTTAAAAGTGTAAAAAATTCATTATTTATTTTCCCCAAGTGTTACACAGAAAGTACCTCTGGCTGAAGTATCTTCAAATATGGCATTCTCTGATGTTCCTCATTTGTCTGTCATTAGTAATATCCTTTAGTAACCTCTGGCTAAGGCATTTTTCAGATATGCAGTTCTTCTAGTAACTTATTTACTCAGGACAGTTGAATTCAGAGGCAACATCTGGATTTCCATGGAAGCCAGCCTTACAGCTTAGCTGACTGAGGTACCACAGAGGTCAAGAGAACTGCCTGTGGTGATACTTTAGCTGCCACTGAACTTAGGACCTTCCTGCCTCCAAAACACTGTGTTGTAACTGTCAGACTCTCTCATCAAAAATCATATTCCTGGGGATGATCTTCTTTCCTTGGGCCCTGATTACATCCTTCCTTTTTCATGGTCATTTTTAGGCCAAATTTATCTGTTCACTCTATCAGCCCTGCAGCCATGTCTTAAGAAATATTGCTTCGCTCTGCATTTGCTTCCAAATCACATTTTAGTGTTTTCTTCAGACGGCAAACAAGGTTTGAAAGAGTTCTTTTGGCTCTTGAAAAATGATTTTCTGTTCCTTGCATATTTCTAAGATGTACAGGTATTTCTTAATCTGTGATCATCTTGTGAAATCATTACTTGTTCGGAGTGTTTTGAAGCCATAAAAATCCAAACAAAACAGAACTGTATTGTCTTCAGCTATTGTTTGCGTGTTAATTAGACATCTCTTTGAACAAACGGTGTGAACTCTTTAATAAACTTGTAATGAAAGAAATATTCAAAACCTCAGTGATTAATGAGCAGATGTTAACAGGCAGTGCAAGCTTATGGGAAACCATTTCTAATAGTGATGTCAACAGAGAACAATTCACAGACATAATTACTAAAAAATTATCAGAGACTTCCTTGTCAAGTATTTTGTATGTTTATAAAGCTGTTGGTGACTCATTTTAAGCAGTCTGGGAGACTTATTTGATTTGGAATCGGGGTTTTATTATAGCTTAGCTGTTATGTAATAGTTTACTCAGACAGAATGGTCAGCTATTCTTCCATCTCAGCACAGTCCTTATGTGTGCACCGAGATTCCTTGTAATTCTTTCAGCAAATCGTATCTAAATGCTTTTCCATACTTTGGAAATACAGTTCTCGTTAAAGCTGAGTAGTAGAACAGCCCTTTGCTTAATTACCCATTAGATTGTCTGCCATCCACTATAAAGTTCAAATGCTGCACTATTAGCCACCCTGTGCTGCTCAATTCCCTGTTCCATGTGCAGCAGCTCTCTCTGACATGCAAGCAGCCTCAGTAAATTTTGCCTGTGTTTGTTTTAGAGGTAATCTCACAGCAGGCAGAGTGCTGAGGCACTCTGCAGGTGTAATCACTAATTTCTTAGGTTACAGCACAAACTACAATTAATGTTGCCTGACTCTCCAATGTCATTAATGTTGAAGTGAAATAATCTGGATGTAATTTTCGCACTGGTACTAAAATGATATTTCAGTGAATCCATGAGTTTCTTTTTCCAAGATATTCCAGTACAATCAGCTATAGAATTACCTGTTTCTTTGATTGGTTACTGTCATTCCTTCAGATGAACTCCAAACCCCAAACTTGGAATGCTGAAAAAGGCAAGCACAGCTGTCCTCCATTCCTGGCTCTTCTCCAGGAGACTTTGAAGATTTTATATAGCTGAGATGTAGCTGGTATTTGTAGAAAATACTGAGATTTTTGGATGTTAATATAGAGTTGCTGTTTTGATTTCTTTGTATCATGGCAGTGACAGGCTGTGGCAGATGAAAAATGCCCATAAACACCATGTTTAGATTTGCACTACCAAACCGTGCTTGGTGTTGCCAACAAACTGAGATAGTTTTGGGCCACTGCTCTGTGAACTCTCTGTAGCAGACTGTTGATACCTCATATTTTCTGATCTGCAAATACTATTTAAATTAATTAAAATCATCAGCTGCAGTCAAACCTGACACAATTTCCTGGAGAATTACTTTGCTGCACAAACACAGAAGCTTATCAGTACAAACAGGTTTTGTGAGCAACTCAGATCATAATTGTTTTGGGGCAGAAATAGCCTATATTTTTAATATGCATAGCCAGCCAGCTGCTTTTGGTTCAGATAAGGCCCTAGTGCACATTCTCAACCCGCAAGGAGCTTCAGAAAGATTTGTCAGAAACAACACCTTCCTAGAGATGGCACTGGTGGTTTGGTACTCCAGGTGTCAGAGTGCTCATCAGCAGTCGGAAGGGATTATTGCAACAGGGAGCAGAGATGTCAGAGTTTGACCCACTCCTACTTCATATAGAAACTTTTCTGTGTCTTAGAGAAGAAATGCCTCAAGGAGTTTGGCTTCCAAGGGTCCTTAGAAGCCAGTTGGAGCTGGGTGCCTAAAACCCATTTCACAAGTGCTCTGGGAGCAAGAATGAACAATGGACTTTTGTGGCTGGAACTTTTAAGGGAACTGCAGCTTTCTAGGAGATTATGAAAGCATTTTTAATCAGCAAGCCAATGGTTGAAATGCTGTTCTCAGATGTATGGGTAGACCTGAAGTTACTCCTCTGATATTGGGACACCTGATCTTGTATTTCTCTCTTGCTTTTTCTACCTTTACTACAGCCTTTATGGCTCTGGTCCTGGGAAGATCCCCTCTCCTGGAGGAATTTTTTTAACAGCAGATGTAAAATTAGAGGGTTTCTAATCACCTTAGTGACCTCTGATAAAGTTCTATGTGGGGTGGTTCAAAAACTGAGAACTGGAAAGAGCCATTTTCATCCCTCTCTTTCAAGTTCTTTAGGCAGAAGGGACAATGTGACACCCTGGACCACCTCATCCCTAGGTTTCCCTGGCTCTGGGCTACACACACTTCCCTTGTGCCAAGGAGAGGGTTTCTGCCAAAACCATGCCATGCAGGTCCTGGCTCCATTATGCCTGCAGATAATTCATTCCAACCTGGTAACACACCTGCAGCCCTTTGGGCTTGTGTCTAACACCATCCTTCTGCAAATATATCAATGTCAAATAGAGATAGGACAGCAGAGATATACTGCAGCTTTTTCTCTTTGCCACTGTTTCTGTAGCATTGCTGGGGAGATGTTTATCTGAACAACATCCATCCTGAAAGCAGCATAGTGCCAGGATATTGAACTGGAAAAACAATTCACTACAGAGAAACTGCAAAATTTTTCAGGATTCCTGTCAGCCTGGAAGACTTGTGAGGCCTTATGGGGGCATCTAGAAGTGTGTGTTACCTAAAGAAGTACCTCCAAAATTTGGATAAATGATGCAAAAATAATACCAAGAGACCTTCTGCCTTTCCAGGCCAGGAGACCTCCAGCCTTTCCTGCTGTGTTCAGCTGTGGAGCTCCCTTTCCCAGGCTTCAAGGCCACATGGGATGGCAAGATAGCCTTTGCAGCAGCCACGGCAAAACAGAAAGCACTTGGAGGGTCAAAGCATCTTTGCAGAGACCCCTCCTTACCAGCCCTGCAGTCTCCCAGAGCACAGATGAGTGGAAATGTAGCAGTGTGAAAGTCTCCCTCACCCAGAGTGAGCCCTGGGCACATGCTGTGGTGGGACGGGCACATGGGATGGATTGAGGTGAGTTACTGCAGGAGCTGCAGTGACCCAGCTGGGCAGCCCCAGGGACAGAACGCTCTCAGCTCTGTGTCCTTCAATGGCAATACTGTCTGAGATGGAAAATTTGAAAATGGACCAGAACATTTAAAGGGTAAAAGGTTATTTTAAGCACACAGTGTTCTCTAAACTATTTACGTATCTAAACTATACTCATTTATGGCATGATCAAGCAAGGTAACAAAGCCTATATTTAAACGTGCAAGAACTCCAATCAACTTCCTATTACATGGTCAGCATCGAGTGTCATCATGAAATGCATTCCTCAATTCATGCTTTTAACTGGCTTTTTAAGCCCATCTCTGCACCGCTGAATCGCATGCGAGCCATTCAATACAGCCCAAGAAAGCTGAAGGCTGTCATGTTCATGTGAATAGTAATAATCACCTTTGATAGATCTTTTAACTATAAAAATATTCTGCTTTTTTATGAAAAGATGTAAACAGCATGAAGTTTGGTGAATGGTAAAGCAGAAATATTTAGGGGTATAAAAGAGATGGAGGGAATGACTCATGTATGTATAGCTCTGAACACTATAATTTTTGAAGTGACTTCTGGATAGGAAAGTTAAAATTGTTACCAAAACAATAAAATTCAGGGCTGGTTTGATTTTGAAAACCTTTGAAGTAACTCCCTTTTATATATTTTAATGTTTTTAAATCCTCAGCAAGACCTTTTGTAAAGTTCCTGTCAATTGGTTTTTGTCAGAAAAAATGTGGTGAGCTATAAGCATGTGTATGTAAAATGAGCAGTAATAAAATAACATTGTAAAATGCAAAGCAACCTGAGCAGCAGGTACTTTCCAGAAGTGTTTTTGTTACTTTTTGCAAGATATGCTTGGAGGAAAAATGAGTGTTGCAGTGTCCAAGTGGCTAAAAAAGCAGACCCAGTAAATAAACCCTGTTTTGGACAGTTTGTATCTAGCTGGAAACTACAGAGCAGAGAAGGGAGGTGCTCTGCACAGGGACTGCTTGAACTTTGTGAAAGGGAAAAGAAGCTTTGGGGGTATCCTGTGCCACAGAAAGAAATGTGTGTCAGAGCTGTATGTGTCTGTATATTTATGTGGTGTGTGTGGGTGAGAGAGAGGGTCCTGGAAGCAGAAACTAAATGAAGGATGTGGTCCTGGAAAGAGAAAACTAGGGAAAGGCCAAAGAGCATTGCTGAGCTGGATCCAGCCCTGGGACATCACTTCAGCCAAGGAAGCTGTGAGTTAGATTTTTTTTTTTGCATGTACATTTTTTATTACATTCTGAGTAATTTCCCACAACATTCCACATTTTTGAGCTTTTTCAGAAGGGGAATGGGAGGGAGGCTTGAGAAACATCAGAACTTTTTTCTTTCTTTCTTTTTTGAGAAATTCCAGATCTCTTGAGAGCGTAAAGCATTTTTAAGGTTCCTTACCCGTATTTAAAAAGCTAATGATGACATAACCAAACATACTATAAAGGAGCAGCAGCTGCTCAGTGAGAAGAAAACCGTAGGGGGCAGATCCTCTGCTGGCGATCGCTGGTGAAATTAGAGGCAGCCTGACAGATGTCAGCAGCTGAATGTTCCCAGCGATCAATAGAGGCTCTGAACGCAGAGGGAGAGGAGCGGGACAGGGCACAGGGAGAGGAGCGGGGCACAGGGAGCGGGGCCGAGGGAGCGGAGCAGAAGGAGTGGGACAGAGGGAGCAGAGATGGGCAGAAGGAGCGGGGCAGGGCAGAGGGAGTGGGGCAGGGCAGGGCAGAGGGAGCAGAGCGGGGCAGAGGGAGAGGAGCGGGGCAGAGGGAACGGGGCAGGGCACAAGGAGCGGGACAGAGGGAACAGAGCAGAGGGAGTGGGGCTCAGGAGCGGGGCAGGGTAGAGGGGCTGGAGCGGGGCACAGGGAGCGGGGCACAGGGAGCGGGGCTCAGGGAGCGGGGCTCAGGGAGAGGGGCACAGGGAGCGGGGCTCAGGGAGCGGGGCATAGGGAGAGGGGCACAGGGAGCGGGGCACAGGGAGCGGGGCTCAGGGAGAGGAGCACAGGGAGAGGGGCACAGGGAGCGGGGCACAGGGAGCGGGGCACAGGGAGCGGGGCTCAGGGAGAGGAGCACAGGGAGCGGGGCACAGGGAGCGGGGCACAGGGAGCGGGGCTCAGGGAGAGGAGCACAGGGAGCGGGGCTCAGGGAGAGGAGCACAGGGAGCGGGGCACAGGGAGCGGGGCTCAGGGAGAGGGGCACAGGGAGCGGGGCACAGGGAGCGGGGCACAGGGAGCGGGGCACAGGGAGCGGGGCTCAGGGAGAGGAGCACAGGGAGCGGGGCTCAGGGAGAGGAGCACAGGGAGCGGGGCACAGGGAGCGGGGCTCAGGGAGCGGGGCACAGGGAGCGGGGCACAGGGAGCGGGGCTCAGGGAGCGGGGCACAGGGAGCGGGGCACAGGGAGCGGGGCTCAGGGAGAGGAGCACAGGGAGCGGGGCACAGGGAGCGGGGCACAGGGAGCGGGGCACAGGGAGCGGAGCGCACCTCCCCTGGCCCGGAGAGGAGCCCGGGGCCGGCCGACTGACCGCGATCGCACGGCCAGCGTGCGAGGCAGGCAGGGGTAAAACATGGATAAAAATTTATTACATTTGAAGCACATTTCAAACCCATTTCAAACACGGCCTCGCTCCTGCGGGAAGCACGGGGCAGCTCCCCTCCACCCTGCCGGCTGGCACACCCCGCAGAGCCGCGGGGCGATGCCGCGGTGCCCCCCGGGTGAGGCCGAGCACACAGGAGCCGTGCCCCTTTCTGGGCTACGCTTAGGTAGCTTTTGCTGCCTGTGAGAATTATTTCTATTATTTGTCATTGTTATGGTCTGGTTTTTTAAAGTTTATTCTTACTGTTTTCACTCTTCAGAAGAGCTGGGGAAGGGTTACAACCTGGGGGTGATGACGGTAAAACTCACTACATAATTTCTGAGTACTGTGGGAGATACATCCTCCCATCATAACATTTTTATGGCAAGTTTAATGTTCGGCTCATCTGGAATAAGCTGTGAGAGCCACACTACAGGAAGCTGTCAGGGTTACTGCCGATTTTTTATTCTCTTTGGAGAAGAAGAAAACACAGGCTTCTGTCCTCAGCGGATTCTGTGATTTGTGAAGCACTGAAAGAGATCAGATTTCTGCAGAAAAGGAATATCCAATGGGTAATTATTTGTGCCAATTCCAGTTCAAACATAAGCCTTTCTTATACAAATAGTTCATGGCAGTGCAAGAGGTATTAAGAGGGATGTGAGCTGTAACCAGAGTGGAGGGAATGCTAATATTTTGTCCGGACTGGGGTTTGGGAGGTGGGTTTATTGCTGTTTAGAATAAGAATCGAGAAATTCTGGAACAGCACTGTGCTTTATTTTTGTTCTGTTGTGAAATTCCATCCTTACAGCTCTGTCTTTATGTCCACACAGGAAATCCATTTTCTTTTCCAAATGGGCTAGACTCTGCATTTATATGCTGCCCCACATTGTGGGCACTGCAAAATGGCACCAACCTGAGAAGGCTGTGCTGCCCAACCCTTTGCAAGCAAACTACTGGCGGGGGAAAGAGGTGGGGAGGAATTTATTACTTCTTTTCAAGTGTTGCAGCCACTCTCTTCTGCCACATGGAGCACAGGAGGGGGCAGAGACATACTTCTGAGCGCCCCCTTTGTCCCTCCCCTTCCCTGCCTCCTCTCTGAAGAGTTGCTCCTGTGTTCCCTGGAGCACAGAGGCTGTGATTCTTGGCAGGCTCCATGTCAGCTACTCAGGTCAGGGGGAAGTCATTACTTCCTCCTCCCACACTGCTCAGTCGTGTTAGGTTAGGACAAGACTTTGCAAGACATTGCCCAATGTTTGCAATGTGTCTTTCCCATAAAGGAAGAAACTGAAATGCGTCATAAACCCTAAAATTCCAGAAAATGAAGCTGCTTCATTGATAGGTGAAAATGTACTAAAATATAACAAATGAGGAATTTGAATATAGTTGTGGTTACAGCTCTCATCCGGGAATGGGGAGAACTTGAATTCTCTTCTTGACCACACCTCAGACTTACTTGGATTTTTGATAAAGCTGAGATGCTGTCTGTCTTTGTTGTTGTTATTGCCCTTATATTTCAATAATTTTGGGGTAGCTCCCTTTGTTCTTAGATTCAAAAACTTTTGATGATAAAAGGGCCTATATTTTCCTAGCTGAAAAGAGATTACCCACCTGGGAAGGAGAAATGGGAGGCTTTCCTGAGTACTGAGTGCCTTTGTCATAAAGCAGCCTGAGACAGTGAGCACACCCTCATAATTGTTGTAAAGCTTAATTTATTAAATACAGTTAGCAGTAGGACTACAATGACAGCAGTAAAACTATAATGAAGATCTTTTGTCACAGAAATAACATTGGGATCTTGGCTGACATATTTAAAGGAAAAGAGAAAAAATGGACAGGCTAGTGGAAACATTACTGAGCCTTCTATCCCTAACCTATTTCTCTTAGGTAATTGCATTCTCCATTAGTACTAATTATTATTATCTACTATCTATTAGTAGAACTTAGTAATGTTTCTTTTATTTCTTTTTGCTATATTTCTTATCGCTACCATAGGTAATGCAAGCCCCACGAGGAAGGACAACCATAAGAAGAGCACACAGACCTCAGCTAGGGAAACACAGGTTGCCTGCTATGGAAAGGGAGCTCTGCACCAGCATCATGATCACTGTGGACTCCTTCCCCTCAAAAAGAGAGCCCCCATCTGATCGGTTAATAAGATTTTATAAACTTGGCAATTTCACCACCTACCCCTTCTACCCTTAGAAAGAAGTGGAAGCCAAACAGGCTTTACAGTATGGTGACCTAAATCCCTTCTCCCAAAATTCCCCTCTCCTTCCCCACCATCTTACAGGAAAATTCTGGGTCCTGGTACAATATCAGACAGCAGCCAGCTAAGCAAACACCCAGATGCTGCAGAGCATCACTGGTGGTCATACCTGCTGCAAAGGAATTAACACCAGAATCTGGGGCTCCCATTTTTTTCCAAGAGCAAGGTGCTCTAAATCCAACTCACGCCTGCTGCTAATACTGCCATGCCTTTCCAAAGCCTTGACACTAGGGACAATTTCAAGTGGGGACATTTTTACATGTCACCCACACCTTCCCATTGGGGATACTCTGCATTTTCCAGGTTATGAAGATCGTGTGTGCTGATGTTGTTCTGAACTTCCTGGCAGAGCTGGCTGCCATATCTGGTGGTATGTTCTTGCACTGGCACTGCAGCAGACTGGACTAAGCTTCCAATAATAAGCACTGACACTAACATAAATATTTGTGGTTATGCTTCCCATTTTTTCCTTATAGGAAGCGAGCTAAAATTTTTAAATACTTCAGTAATGTGATCAGTGGACAGTAGTGGGAAAAATTTTCTCCAAAACTTGATTTGTGTTCAAAATAAGGAAGGAAGATCTGAAAGACCAGAAAATATTTTTGCTAATCTGTATATGGCACTTTACAACATCTGGATGTCAAAGAAAGTGTTTTGAATTCAATACTATTAACATGTGTCACTTAAATGAATTTTTCTCCTTCAGAGATGATTGGGTGGTTACAATTTTTGGCAATGGTTTTGCAGTCTGTTGCTTACATTACCTGACCCATGGTCTGTTTGTCTTATGATGTCTGTGGGAAAACAAAACAAAACAAAACAAAACAAAACAAAACAAAAAGCAGTTCACCCCCTCCTTCCCTCTCCCCACTTCTGAAAATAGCTCAGGACCCAGAAAAAAGCTCTAGGACTGAGTCTCATCCTCTCAGTGAACCGTTCTGACCGCAGGGTAACCTCATGGGATTAATGCTGCTTTTGTCTATGACATCATGTAACACCAAACAAAAAATGTATCTGATTCTTCTGAAAATCAAAGAGACATGATTAAACAGAATATAACAGCCTGGGAATGCAGAGAAGAAAGTTTGAATAAAAGGTCAGAGAAAGATCAGGCATCAGCTCTCGCTCTCTGCAAAATGATAAAACTAACAGGGAGTAGTGACTCAGCTTCCCCTGATCAAAAAGCTCCTTTCTTTGCAGTGTAAACAACTGCAGTCGGCGTTCTTGAAATCCCAGACTGAAACATCAACCAACGCTGGAAAATAAGATTCCCCAGAATGCCTTCCCTATCCTAGGCATAACCTGTGGCTGACGTTCCAGGGGATTTTATTCCCTGTGACTGGGATTCACTGTCTAAAAGTGGCTGCTGCATGAATAGAAGGGAAAAAAGTTTTGTGTGTGGATTGTGACCTCAAGAGTGTGAAACAAATATTTTGTTTCCAATCATCCCTTAACCCATTTCAGCAGTAAATTGAGTGACCAGTATTATAAACGAAGAAAAAAGTGGGAAAGTGTGGCTTTGGAGGAATGAATAAAAAATGAAGCTAACAAAGAATAACTCTTCCAAGCTAAAGCTTGGTGTCTAATTTTTTGCTGAATAACTTGTTTTGAAGAGTAAGAGACTCCTGCTCTTGCCAGGTCCCTGTAGCTAGATTTTATAGCTACAATGAACAAGTATGCATCTGTGTAAATGCTCTTTAATTTTCTTTTTACATCGTATTTACACTGCTCAGACAGTAAAACTGCCGAATGTTTTAATTAGCACTCCCATGGCTATGAAGTTGTTTGAAACTTTCGGGCGACGTGAAAAGACTGGCACGCCAATAAAGGCTGCAGTGGCTCGGCGCTGACAAAGGGGGCGAGGCGCTTGAAGTGCACCGATTGTGTTTGTTTTGGGCTGGGGACCGGCCGGATGGCTCAGCCCCGGCACGGAGCGCGCAGCCCCGGCCGGCAGCATCCCTGGGGAGCGGGGAGCGCTCCCGGCACCTCAGCATCCCTGGGGAGCGGGGAGCGCTCCCGGCACCGCAGCATCCCTGGGGAGCGGGGAGCGCTCCTGGGAGCGCAGCATCCCTCGAGAACGGCGAGCACTCCCGGCACCTCAGCATCCCTCGGGAACGGCGAGCACTCCCGGCACCTCAGCATCCCTCGGGAACGGCGAGCACTCCCGGCACCTCAGCATCCCTCGGGAACGGGGAGCGCTCCCGTCACCTCAGCATCCCTCGGGAACGGGGAGCGCTCCCGGCACCTCAGCATCCCTCGGGAACGGGGAGCGCTCCCGGCACCTCAGCATCCCTCGGGAACGGGGAGAGCTCCCGGCACCTCAGCATCCCTCGGGAACGGGGAGCGCTCCCGGCACCTCAGCATCCCTCGGGAACGGGGAGAGCTCCCGGCACCTCAGCATCCCTCGGGAGCGGGGAGCGCTCCCGGCACCTCAGCATCCCTCGGGAACGGGGAGAGCTCCCGGCACCGCAGCATCCCTCGGGAGCGGGGAGCGCCTCCCGGAGCCTGGCTCTGCCCTGCGCCAGCTCAGCCTCGCAAAGCCAGGCTCCGGGAGGGCAGGAGACTGCTCCTGCTCCTGGGTGGCTTCGTCAGCATTTGTCACCTGTGGAAGCAGAGCTGGGGAAAGTTTCGCCCTCAGCGTTTTCAGAAATTCCCCAGCGAGGTTATTAAGGAGAAATCAAGTAGTTTGAATGGCATGAAAGCTTTCTAGGGAATCCTTGTTTATATTGATGCAATTTTAATGTAATTTTCATAGACTTATAGAATAAATGAGGCTGGAAAACACCTCGGGAGGTCATCCAGTCCAACCTCATTAAGAACGGTATTTCCCATGTAAATGTGGAGCTGGCAAAACCTGCTGGCTGCAGAGTGTCTCCTGTCTTTGTTTATTGTAGGACACATACAGCGGTGCAAGCTGTCTAACGCTGGCCTGTCAGTCCATTTCAGCCCCAGTCCAACCTGTGGGGAGGAGAGCAGTTCCCCAGTGGTGTTTGGGCTCTGCCAGCACAGCTGCTCATCACTGGGGACCGACTGTTCCACTGCAAGAGCACTGCACGAGATGCGCTGGTGCAACTGCTCTGCTGGGGCAGGAACAAGAATCTCAGAGCTGTGTGGGCTTGCTGTGTTTGCAGTGCACACATTTGTCCCAAAGACCTAAACTGAAACCAGGGATGGTGCTGTGGCTGTTCACAATGTCCCCTGGAACTTTCATAGCTCAGATATCAATCTGATTGCTCCTAGCTTGGACTCAGCAACCCTCTAAAGACCAAAGGAGCAGTCTTTCACTTGGTGTTGGAGAGAAAAAGGAAAATGTTGGGACAGAGCAAGTCAATAAGTCCAGGGACTTGAGAAGGCTGTTAAAAATGATGAGAATTTATTAAATTTATAGTTCAGGTGAGTGCTAGAAAAAGTATGACAAGAAAAAAAAACCAACAACCAAAAACAAACAAAGAAGAAAATTGTGGGTAAAAGGAAACTAAGATGATAAGTAGTGGCAAACCCCCAATTTTCCTCAAGTTTCCTAAAAAAAAAGATATGCTTAGGAGGACACATTGTACTGCAGAGGGTATTTGTCACTTCTGTGTATGAGGTGTTGTAGGGTGAGATTTGGTGTGAAGAACCACAGGCCAAAGAGCAAAGAAAAACCTGAAACACTCATCTTCTGTAACAACCCCAAGTTTCATTAACATTTCATTTTTGGTAGTTTGGATTCTCAAGTTTTAATGTAATTACATTGTTCTCTCTGTATTCTGGTTTGAGGTCAGCTTCTGATTCTTGCCATCTTGTGGTATGGTGCTGCACTGCGACCATTCCTCAGCTCCTCTGCCGATGACAGCAGCTGAAAACAATGTGCTTTCATAAAGGTGTCACAAAAAATAAAAAAGACCCTTTCTTTGATGGTTCCTTTCTATAATTTGCAGTAGTTTTCCTGTGTCTAGGTCTTCATTTAAACTCTATTTCTCTCTTCGTTTCCCCATTTCTTAGATGGAGTCCAAACTATTCCCAGTCGGGAACCTGAGACTGACAGAAATGACCTCTCTCCAAATCTCTTTCTAGCCTGAACTATTGGGCCATTTCCTTCTTGCAAAGCTGCAGAGGCTCTACACTCTTCTTGAAGCTGTTCTTGGATTTGAAATACTCCAGTTCATCATAGTCTGCGCTGTATCTCAGACGCTCATTTGCCAGAGCAAAGACCATTTTTTTGTTAAACAGTGCTTTAAGAGGGAGCTGTACAGTTCAAGCTCCTGTCCTCCACCCTCTTTTATCCCACCCTTCCATCCTCCCCAGGACTACACTTTTGAGCAGCAGACAGTCAGAGGAGAGGTGGCAGAACTCTGGAACCCACAGGCTTTCAAGGGAACCCCTGTACTCTTGCAATGTTCTTTATTGCAGCAGTCCACATCCAGGAGCTAAGCCCCACAGAGTTACCACAGGTGTTTCCTATTTTTAATATCCCACATATCAGGCATGTGCTATTAGTGACATGCTTTTGTGCTTCAAGGTGCTGGAAAATGATTAATGTGTCAGGGTGTCTGCTGCCAGCATCTGCTCCAAGCTCACTGACTCTCAGTTAACTGGTCAGGAAAAGTCATGTCTTGTGCAGTAGTTCTGTCTCAGCAATCCTCCTCATCGAGAGGTCTCCACGGAAGGCATCTGAGGCTTTGCTGACTCTCAGTTCATCTCAGGCTTTTCCAATCACAGTAAGAGCTGAGTGATTTTGACACCGGGGTTCTCTCTCTCCCAGTTTGCCAGAATGATGACTTCATTCTGGGCTTGAAGAACTTGGAGGTCAGTCAAAAAGATGTCTTGCTAACTGGCTTACCTAAGGCTGGCCAGCTGGGGCTGTCCTCACTATCTGATAAGCCTGGGACCCAGTGAGAAAGAGCCTGTGTGTAACAGGTCTGCAGGGGCAGTAGTCCTGTTTAACAGGGTTCCAATAATGACTTTAGACTTTACTTTCCCAGTTATATTATGAGGAGAAAAAAACATCCTCAGGTGTCTTAGTTTGTAGACCTGGTTGCCAAAAGGTGTAACAGAGAGAATAATGAAATAGATGAGTTAAAATTAAAACAAAAAAGAAATCAATTCCAACCCAAAGTTCATGTCAAGGCTTCATTTGTGTGCTTGCTTAAAGAAAAACCAAAAAATCAACAAAAATAACAACAACAAAACCCCAGAACTGAGAGCCAAGTGAAAGCACGAATAAAGGCTTCTTTGCTCTAGGATTTTGATCAGAATCCACAAGCTTTATCCAGATACATGAATTTTGCACCTCTTTGTGTATCTTTAAGAGGATTTAAGATAGCTTGTGCTGTTCATTGTTGGAGGTGGAATGTAGAATCAGGGAATGAATCACAGAATGCTTTGGGTTGAAAGAGACCTTCGTAATCATCTGGTTCCAACACCCTGCCATGGACAGGTACACCTTCCACTAGACCAAGTTTCTCAATGCCCAGTCCAGACTGGCCTTGAACACTGCCAGGGATGGGGAATCCACAGCTTCTCTGGGCAACCTGTGCCAGTGCCTAAAAATATACCATGTCTTGAATTGTCTGATATGTAAAAAACCCCTTTTTTACAGTGCTAGTAGATGACATGAGGAAAATTTGAACAGATATCACCAATATTTTTCTTTTCAGGACACGCTATTTTACTTGCAGCTGGTATGAATTTCAGCTTTGGTGAGTTTTTCCATCCTTTTTGAGGAAAAAGTTTGTGGGTAACACCACCATTTCTAAGTTAAGAGGTGCAGTGCAAAAGCCCAGCACAGAGACAGCAGCTCTGTCTCTCCTGCCAGGGGCAGTGAGCTCTGCAGAGCCATGGGCACAGCCATGCAGGCAGCAAGGGCTGCACAGAACTGCAAGGATAATGAGGAGCTGAGACTGTGTGCCTGCCAAAGGAAAAGCCTGAAAAACAAAAGGCCTGCGGGTTGTCTTCCCGTCACATCCAGGACTGCCATTGACAGCCACAAGGATCAAGAGCGCCCTGCTCTCTCAGCCTGCCTCCATACAGATACAGGGTGTTCAGCACTGCCCATCTTCTTCTTACTTCTACCTCCTTGTTGTTTTCTGGGTGTTTTAGTTGCATCTGTAAATATTTTCTCGTACAGAATGCTACTCAGTCCAGGGGAAGGTAAGGGTAGAGTACAGGAAATGGTTAAATAAAACCCCTCCCTCACTCAAATTTCCCACAGACTCCCTACAAGGCAGGGCTGCTTGATAATACATGCTAGAAGTCTGAATCATGACACACACTCATGAATAAAACCCAAAAAACAACCCCCTCCCCCCCAAAGAAGAGTGGCACATACCAAAGTGTGAAAGAGTCAGAGATAGAAAAAAGGCTAAGAAAAAGGGAAACAGAAACCATGTTAAACACCGGTTTCCTCTCAGAGTTTTGACTAATATCAGGAGGCCACAATGAGTGTACCACATCAGAGACCCTTTTCACCTTGCCCAAAGTAATGAGCTCATGTTTGCAGATTGCCTAACACTTTGTTTTCAAGCCAAGAGTATCAGATTTACACTTGAGTAACAAATTGTTACAACGTGGGAAGAGGTTATGGACAAAGTACAAATCTGTGGGATGCTTTAACCATCTATGATTTTATTTGTTAGACCATGTAATAGAAAAGAGACAATCTTGAGCACCACAGCCCCTGAAGGGGGAAGATGGAATGGGGAAGTGCCATTCCGTCCCTGACACTTCAGGATATTTCATTAATGCGGAACAACTATACATGTATTTAAGAATGCCTTCAGTTAGCTCATTTGCTTTGTGGTGTTTCTCATTTCAATCCTAAGTAAGCATAGTTTCGAATGTTGTGGGGAAAAATATACTGGGTACCTTCTTCCAAAATGTGTATTTGCCTTTTCTGCTCCTTGGTTAGATGAAGCACTGGAAACAGGCTCCAGCTCTTGCTTCCTTTGCAGGCAGGAACCTATGGATGCAGCTGCTGAGTGTATGTGTGTTTCCCTGCTGATCCCACTTGTCTACTCTCATCTACCTGCTTCCTTCTTCAGTTCTCTGCTAAACCATGTCAAATTAAATTAAAGGAGAACTTGGACTTAAGTGAAGACTATAAAAATTGTTTCATGATAGACAAGTAGATGCTATTTCATGATTCAGCATTCATTGCCTCTATATATCTTCAGTAACTTTTAAGGAGCAAGAGTCACTATTGGGTCCCCAAGGAACACTTTGAAAATTTTAAGAATATATTTCAGGTATGAAGTGTGACATGATAAACTCTTTCCTTGTTTTCTGCCTTGTCAAGCGTAAGCATTTTGAAGTATATTTAATTAATTAACTTTTATCATCTGTTTCTGCAAATACTTTTTGCTGCGCAGTTGAATGGTTTTAGGGACACTGCTTCCCTGTGTACTGAAACTTCTTTCTTACCTGATTTTAATTACTAATTGGAGATGATTGCTGTAAATGCACGAAAACCTGAGTCACTTTCTTCATTGTTTAGTTTGAAAAATCCATCTCTAATCCTGGCTCAGAAAATCTTAAAATAGAATTATTTTTGTTTGTGTCTTGAGATACTGGAGAGTGTTTAAATCAATGCTTCCTCCTCGCTCGCTCTCTGTCTCCTCTTCCACCCCTCTTTCACTCTTTCTTGATGCTTTATTGAACAGGCAAAGAGAGGGGAAAAATGCAGGGCTTGAAGGAAAGTCTCAAAGTCATGAGGTACAAATCCTCTTTCCATATTCTTTCCATGCTTCCATTCCCACAGGGCCCTTGAAGGCAGAGATAAAAGTATCTGAGATGGCCAACAAAGTGTCTCTGCTTGATTTTACTGAAAGGGAGAGCATGAGACAAAACAGACCCCATTGTGATTGCCATTTAAATTAGCTATAGAAAATTGTGATGATAGTCTAAATTAATTAATAAATCATTATTATAATTTCATATATTAATATTCTGGCTACAATAAAAAGTCTACATCTCTTTGAGAATACTGCACAAGCCAAATACTGCTTTGTTACAGGGCATTTAACAGATTATTTCTTTCTGTGAGCAATATTATTCAGAAACAATTTAATGCCTCAAGGGAGAAAATGCATATTTCTACAGTCATGCCATAAAGGACAGATTTTGGGAAGATTTCCTGAGTTTAGCTTCTTTGCTGCAGGTTCAGAAGGCTTGTTTCATTTCTCAGCTGAACTGACCCGGTGACTCTTTGGGGGCACTGGAGGGAGCAGTGTCTGTTGTTATATGTCATGTTCAGGAGGCAACACCTGCCTTAAGGAATTGGTGAGAGCAGCAGGATGCCCCTCATGTCCACCTGGTGAAACACCACCCTCCTTGTCCTGCCTTTCCCCACTTTCCTCTCCCAAAACCTCCACTCTCTGCTGTCCCACATGTTTCCCTCCCACACTCCCAAAAACCCCTCAGTGTCTCTCTTTGGCTCCAAAGAGCTGCTGGAGGTGAGAGAGGCTTTGGACTGAGCTGGGCGGCTCCACCACAGCGGCTCAGTGCTACTGATGATGTGTTTTGATGATGTGTGAATCACACACAAAAATAAGACAAAGAAGTGCATTTTTTGGTCCACTGGAAATACTTTATGTAGCTTGAAATTCAGTGTTCCAGTGAGTGATCAGATACATAAACTTTAAATAAATAGATAAGTAATAAAACTCAGTAAAACCAGAATTAACTTTCGATTCTTCAAAGTTTTGTTTACCAAGAGGGGCATGAAGGGAATTTTCAACCCCCTGAAACAGAATATTTTATTGCCTTTCTGTTTTGCACTCTGCTGCCTTGAGATAAGCTGCTGAAAGCTGGAACACATTTTCAAGGTTCTAAGTGAACAAAATGTGTATTATAATCTTAAACTGCTACATTTAATTTGAATTGCAAAATGTTCCACAGTGTTAGATACAAAATACTAAAGAAAAGTGAGTAACTTTTGCTTCTTGCAAGTACATATTAGCCTGTATTGTACTGCATGCTGTTCTGGCTAGATTGTTTCTGGTATCTGAGATAATTCATTTAAAGCAGCCTTGAGTATCTCCCTAATCCATCAAGAAAAGTTATTTGAGGAGCAATCTGAGACCTAATCCTCTTCTCTTACTCCTGGAACAACTGGAGATTCTTCCATGGAATTACAGTAAAACTGGTGTGAAGTATCTTCTCTGAGATAAAAAAAAAAAAAAAAAAAAAAAAAAACAAAAAAAACTTGGCCCAAGGTTTCTGAAATATTTGGGTAAAGTCTCAAAGTGAAGGGCACCATATGTATCTAATATTATTTGGTGAAATGCAAATATATCACTGCTGCAGCACTCAGCACTTTGGTCACAGCTCCCTATTATAATGTGCCAGGAGGCACTGGAGGTAGGCAGCCCTTTCAAGAAAACATATTATCCCTAATCCTGACCCTCCCTGCCTTCCCTCTTCATTGCCTCAGCTGTAGCCTTGACAAAGAACATGTTTGGATCATTGTTAGCTGAATGCTCTCCAATAGTTTTGTACTATCAGGCTAATAAAGTTAACACTGCTAAGAGATTTTCCAAATCAACTTTTCTCAGGATGGTATTAACTTCTTAACGATGAGTGGCAAAATAATTTTATTTTCTAATGAAGCAAAAAGAAAAATTACGCCAGAAATTTCTTTTTAGTGGAAAAAAAATTAAGATTTCAGGTAAACTTCTGCCCCATGCAGAGCAAATTGAAATGCAAAGTTGTTTCATGGCCAAATAAGGCCTGCATCAGAAAGCCACGAGAAGTACTGACCTAGCAAAGAGAAATTATTCTCATTTTGATATGTCAATAGTAAAATAGCATCACATGAGTTATTATCAGCATGTAACTTTACCCACATGATGCCTCTGGTTTTGTTCTTGCATGGCCTCTGACTGTATGTACTTCACGGCTCCACTGGGAAAAAAAATGGGGGGAAAAAGTGCTTTGCACTTTCTCAGCTATTAGAAAGTAAAATACTTGACTTTTTTTCTTTTCCACTCAGTGAGACCATGACTGGCTTCTGTTTCTAGCCCTGCAGAACCCCGGGGATACCCACACTTTCCCTTCTTGCATGGAAAAGAAGACTCTATTTTCAACCACATATGAAAATAACCCAAACCATAGCACCTTCCTCATTCTAAGGTGTTATGTGTGCAAATGGGTTGTATGACAATGATTTCTTTATTGAGAAGAAAACTTTAGATCATCTGTCTCCAAGAGAGAATACTGCAGATTGACAATATTAAATTTCTTTAAGAGGTGAAACAAAATACCTGGGCTTACAGAAGGATTAGAAAATTATATCCCAGCTGGAAAATTTTATGGCTACAGAAAAAATTGTGTGAGTGAAATACCAGTATCATAAAATAAATAACAGGAAATATGGTAATTTATGTGATAGAGAAAATTGTCACTTTCAGAATTGCCAGAAAGTCAACAGCATTTCACCCATTTGACTTCAAAATGAACTTAGACCTCAGAGGCTTAAAAATATATGAAGAGAAGTGAAATGAAATAAAAGCTCATGAATCCAATAGGGATTTACAAAGAAGAAAGCAATCTGTGCTGAAGGAGTTTTATAGAAGTTGGGAATGCATGTAATCAGAATTTAAGTTATTCCTGGAAAGTGATTTAGAATATGCCAAATAAATTAAATTCCATTCTGCAAGATGAGCAATTAATGGGGCTCCTAATTTAGAAAGCATCACAATTCAGAAATGGCCTTTAAGCCTGTTTAACCTTAAGCATATGTTGAAAACCCACTGAATTCAGCTGGAAATTAAACACAGAAAACAAGAGGGGTCGAGCACGTCTACTCAGTAGTTTGCATTAATAATGCTTTATATTTCTGGAGATCCTTGCACCTCAGGAGGAGAAGGAGGCATTTCACACATACTGGTGGCCAGCCAGCGCAGTTCCCATCTGACGGGTCTCAGAGTTGGGCGGGAGAAGCAGCAAATGTCTGAAAGAACCCAAGAGCAGCCATGTGGGACACGGGACAGAGGAGCCGTGTCCCATCCTGTGACCTTGCAATGGCCAGCGATTGTCCCCCACCCTCAGGCCATCGGAATGGACAGAGGAGCCATATCCAATCCTACAGCCTTGCAATGGCCAGGGATTGTCCCCCACCCCCAGGCCACAGGAATGACCCCAGCGCTCCGATTTCTATTCTATTTCTATTTTGGGTGCCGTGGAATGCTGCGGTCACGCAGACACGGCGCTGCTGGCCAGCCCAGCGTAGCACCCAGTGACAGGGACTGTGTGCATAGCAGCCATAGCGGCCACTGGGAAGCAGTTGCTGCAGTAATGCTGCTCCTGCCCTGGCAGTCACTCCTGTTAGAAACTGCGTTTTTCCCATTTCTATCCTGACATTCGTGTAATTTTAGCTTCTACATTTTGGCAAATACCGCCGTGTATTTTTGGCTCACCCCTGAGTTATCTGAAGCAGAGCAGTGTGATTCCAGGCAGAAGAAGGCAGAATTGTCTCAGAATAACAAGCAGATTTTTTTTTTTTTTAATGCAGTGCAAATGGTTCATACATTATTTTTGCATGAATCAGACATTTATTTTCTAAAGGAAGGCAGGGTCAGGGAAGGAGGGCAAAATCTTTTACTTAAATCCTCTCATAGTTCATTGCTGAATATCAGCTTCTAGAGACAAGGCAATGTATGCTAGGCTTCTTGGTTATTGTGCTTTTGGAGATTAGCTGGTTTGAGTCATGAGGGTGTGCTACCTCACCCCAATTACAGAGCTCCAGCAGAAATGGTAAAAACAGGCAGCGTGAAAGGGGACTTTTCCAGCATTCATGGGACGTTCACATGAGCTGCATGGGCAGGATGAAATCATGCAACTGCCAAGGAACAAAAGCAAGTAGTAGAAAATGAACAATTATGAAATAAAAGGAGTCCTACAAATGCTAGAAGACAGAGACTGACTTGCTTTTATGCTGTGACCTTTCTTTGTGTTGTACTTGCCACAGAAGTACTCTACAGACGAGATGGCACCAACTAAACCTAAAAAATGACTGACTGCCAAGATAATTCAAAGAATAATGAGGTTGCAAACAACTGCAAAGATGCAAAGAAAACTGATGTCAGTTATCTCTCCACAGAGCTCAGTGAGAAGGAATCAAATGCTTAGTCTTTAAAATGAGTGGGTTTAAAACTTGAGATCACAGCTTAGCTTATCGGGACATGCTGATGTACAGGATTATTCAGAAGTCACATGGCTGAGACTTTGCTTATGTTTAATTTTGTGAAATTTGTTCTGCAGCACATTATATCATTTTTACACTGAAGGGAGAAAACTTACCTTTTTAGAGGACTGTATGCATTAAACTTTTAAAGTGAGAAGAATGAGAATAATAAATTCAGCTTTCTAATATCATAACTATCGGGACTCAGTTGTGACTTGAATTGAAAGACTGCAGGAGTAAGAAAAATTAGGAAATCTCCTTATTACACTGTATGTGTTAAACAGTCCCTGGACCCTGATTGCTGGGGGAGGATTTCTCCTTACAGCAGATGTGCAAGGTCAGGGAACAGGGGTAGGCTTGGCCCCCTCCCAGCCTCTGGCCATCAGGGCCAAACCTAGAAAGGTCAAGAACTACCAGTGTATGTTAATTTTAAAGGGCCACTTTTTTTAGAGAGAAGGAAAATAACAGCACATGACTACTGTGTCATGTACACCCCAGAAAAATATCCTCAGAAAACACCCCAGAAAAATATCCTTTTTGCAAGAGGAGTGTAGAGCACTATTGCTGCAGTCCAAGATGTCACAGTGTAGTCCTAAAGGGTTTTTTCTGTCCCTAGCTAAATATTGATGAAGATCAATACCCCACCTGTATTGCTTTGCTTCCTACTCTCAGTTTTATTTGGAATCTCATGATGCTGACTTTCATTCCAGGTGCTAGAATCATGCTATTGCCTGAGGACCTTTGCTTTCATTTCAAGCACTCTACTATATTAACTGCATAACCCTTAGTCTGTACCAAGTACTGTGCCATTGAATAAGGGCGTGCATCAAAAACATGAAGTATCTCAAGGGCAGACTTTTGGAATCATCTCTTGTGACATAAACATTTGTGGAATAAGTTTCTCAGCTTCTCTCATCTTCTTTGGGAGCTCTTCTAAACACCTGTCCAGTGATTAGTCCACCTGCTGAAGAAGACAGGAATCTGTCTTTTCATCCATGCTTTGAAATCCCACTTCACAGCATTCTAGCAAAGTCAGTACCTGACAGGGAGAACTGTGTGCAATGGGCATCTGATCTCCAACAACGGTGCTGCAGAAGCTGTGGATGGGAAGCAGAGGCTGCTGTGGTGGAGTCCATGCTGTAACAGCCTGCTTGGGTTGAGATTTGCTGTAAGAATAGCAAATTTCCCTTACTAACTTACTTGTTTGGAGTTTTGCTTCATGCTTGCAATAATGCAGAAAAACACGTTGAGCTGAGCATTTGTGGGAGGCATGGGGAGAGGAATTGTCTGAAAGAGTAATTTTAAAATGTCAAAAATAAGGTATCACATGCAATGAACACAAACATATTATTAACATACTGACAAAAGCCCACGTAATTTCCACACTGATCTCATGACTTTTCAAGCTTAACTCATAATTTTCAGGTTTTTTTAAAGATGAGAGTATATATTCCTTTATTATGTACCCTGACATTTTCTCCACTGGGTGCTTGCACAAGAACAAATCGAATACACTGAATAGAGTACTAAACTTTCAAATATGGACCAGAAAAGAGAGAAAGAAGAGCTACTGAAAATATGAACTCCTCATTAACAATTTGACCATGACTGGCCTTACATATGAGCTGATGGTTAGAAGCAGCAATAACAAGAACCACAAAAAATGGACTGGTCTATCTGTAGTGTCTGTCAGCAGTTTATGAACACCATACTTTGCTTCAAACTTTTACCCTTTATTGTATTACTGCTTCACCCCAGTGGCTTGGTATGTCCAATAACCTAAGAAAAAAAAAAAAAGAAAGAAGTAATCACAAAAAAAATAACACTATTTAATGAGTTACAGCCTGAGCCATATGATCCTTGGATAGCCATATGTCTGGGGAGATGACAGGTCTAAGTGATGAGCCTTGTTGCATGTGCACACCATTCCTTGGGAACCTATTGCTTTGATTTAAGAGGTACGGTGTGCTTGGCTTGCTCCTCCCTACATGTGCTAATGCTCTGGGCTTTTTTTGCTGTAATAGATTACTTAGCAGTTCATACTCATGTTTTGGAGGCAAATTGCTTGCCCATGTTTTATATTATGGACACTTGCTTGGGTCTGGCTCTGTGAGGGGCTGTGTGCTTTCAACTGGCAATTAAATCCATGCTAATGGGAGGCACGCTACGCTTCCCAGATGTGCAGAGCAGGTCCCCTGTGCAGACAGTGGGGATACTCTCCAAATGTGGGATAATCCCAGTGACTCATTAGAGGCACTGCACCAGATTGTCCGAGCACATTGGAGGAGCAATTCATTTAGTCAGGAACCAGAGTGAAAGGATATTTATTTATTTATTTATTTATTTGTTTGTTTATTTATTTCGCTGCATGCAGCCTAATTCCCATCTCTTAGTAACAACAAGGAAAATGTTTAGGTCTCAGCTTTTCTAGCGCTTATATGATGTGTATTTAAAACTCTGGAAGTTACTCATAAAATATCTCCTGCTTTGTTCTCTACTTTGTATCACTACTTTGTTCTCTACTATTTTCACATGCCCATATTGATGGGATAGTGTATTTTACTATTCATTGATGTGTAATCTTTTGGTAACGTATAAGCAAATTTTGAACTCCCTATCATTGCTGTGTGTGAGTTAACTCAGACCCAAGAGAAGTACAATTCTATGCTGCTTTATGTATTGGTGGCTTTTTTCCCAGGCTGCTCTGGATCCAGTAATTAAGAAATAAGTACTCAGAAAGGAAAGTACTGTGCAGTTACTTAGTTAAGTAATTTTGAAATAGCTCCATGCTGGCTTGCACTTACTCTGGGATAGCATTTGAAAAGCCCACACACCAAAAGAAATTAGGGTTTTTTAGGTTCATGGAAAACATAACTTCTCATAGAATCATAGAATAAGCTGAGTTGGAAGGGCCCACGAGGATCATTGAGTTCAACTCCCAGCCCTGCACAGCACTCAAGAGTCACAGCATGTGCCTGAGAGTGTTGTCCAAACGCTTCTTGAACTCTGTCAGGCTGCCTGGTGCTGTGACCACTTCTCTGGGAAGCCTGTTCCAGTGCCCAACCATCCTTCAGGTGAACAACCTTTTCCTGATATCCAACATAAACCTCCCCTCTGGCTTCAGGCCATTCCCTCAGGTCCTGTCACTGGCCATGAGAGTGAACAGATCCATACATGCCCCTCAGCTTCCTCTAATGAGGATGTTGAAGACTGCAATGAGGTCTCTGCTCAGCCTCCTCCTCTTGTTTAGACCTGTGTGTCTCCAAAACAAAAGCTGGAATGCTGTTTTTGTTTCATCATGCCTTGTATAAAATCATAGAATCACTAGGTCTAAGATTGAGTCCATCCATCAACCCAACAGTGCAGTGTTCACACTAAACTGTATCAGCAAGTGCTGCTTCCACACATGCTTTTTGAATGCTTCCAGGGATGGTGACTCCACCACTTCCATGGGCATCCTGTTCCAATGCCTGACCTCTCTTCTCATGAAGAAATTTTCCCTAATATCTAACTTAAACTCCCCTGACATAACTAGAGAACATTTCCTCTCAATCTGTCACTTGTTACCTGTGGGAAGAGATTGACCCCACCTGACTACAGCCTCCTTTCAGGCTGTTGTACAGAGGGATGAGGTCTCCCCTGAGCCCTCTCTTCTCCAGGCCAAACACCCCCAGCTCCCTCAGCTGCTCCTCACAGGATTTGTGCCGCAGCATCTTCCTTGACTCCGTTGCCCTTCTCCAGACTTGCTCCAGCCCCTCAATGCCTTTTTTGCACCCAGAAGTGAACACAGCACTGAAGCTGTGGCATCACCACTGCCCTGCTCCGGCTGGTCACACTATTGCTGACACAGGCCAGGATGCCATTGGCCTTCTGGGCTACCAGGGCACACTGCTGGCTCATGTTCAGCTGCTGTCAACCAGTACCCCCAGGTCCTTTTCAGGTGAGCAACTTTCAGGCACTCCAATTCAGTATGCTCTAGCTCTCATATCCACGAAAAACTGAGGCTTCATTGTGCTCCTATTACCAGTAAAGAAACCTAGGAGCTGTATAAGGAAGCAGCTAACTCTGTTGAAAATAAATTAAAATAATTATTCAAATGGTTTATTGCTGTATCATGCTTTTTGCCCAAGAGCCATAAGGGAAAAAAAAAGCCCAGAACAATACCTGGCAGGTACAGTGACTTGGTTGTGGTGCAGACTTCTGCAAGAGTAATAGATAAAAAGATAGTAGTTCACAAGAAAGAGATTGAAGATTTTTTTTTCCTGCTTGATAAGTAAAAGCTTGTCAAAAAATCAAGTAGTAAATACAATGCTTAGAAGAGGATTGAAATTATCCCCTATGCAGTAAATATCCTCATACTTTACTTTAGCATGAAAGCTTTTAGTTTAGTGTTGGTAAATAGTTTAGTTTGAGTTTAGTGTAGGTAAATAGATATGCACAGAAACAATGTTGGCCGTGCAGTGCCACAATGCAGCCCCTGAGCAGAGTCTTGCACTGATTTTTGGTGCACAGATATTATGGAAGAACATACAGATCATTCTTATCCTGTTTTAATATGTCCCACCTTTATCCTCCAAGAAATTTAAAGCACAATCAAACACTTTTCCCTGAAACCATTTATCATTCTATTCTGAAAAATCTAACTCTGTTTCTAGCTAGAGTTAACAGTAATATTGAACAGAGTTACTGAAATTTCATAAGAAAAGGTAGCCTGGAAATATTTCCTTACTGTTCTTAAAAAAATTCAGCTTAATTTTGAAAGTCCAAGAAATATTGAGGGTTCATCTATGTTAGGAATTATTGAAGGTTTTTAGGGTTTTACTTTTTAAAGAAAAGATTCAAATTACCGGAAAAGTTTTTCCTCTAGCTTTGTCAAGTGTTGCCAAAAAAAAAAAAAAATCAGTGAATTCTGAGTTTTAGGTGAATCATCTTATACTATTCTTGTGCCAATTCCAGAAGGAATATATATATATGTTAAATATACACAGGCTCCCTGCTGCCATCACACATCATGTGGTTTATCCAAATCTAAAACTGACAAGCAGCAGTATGCACCTTCATATAGCATTCCATCTGATGGGCGCCAGTGAACTGGACACTGTTGTGTCTGTGTCTGCTGTGGCTTCAGCTCCCACAGATAGAAGTAAACAATACCCAAGGCAAAGTCTGCAGAGACTGAGCTTCCACCCAGCCTTCTTTAATCTTCAGCCAGTTGGACAGCTTGGGAGCACTTCAAGAATCCATACTGTATGTGAAAGGGAATCCCATCTCCTCAGGTTGTTTTTTTCTCTTTTCCCAGCCATCCTGCTCCAGTCTTCGGGACATCAACCCCTTTTGCTTTGGTGTTTGTGTATCTATAGGTTTCATCAATCATTGGCACTTACATGTTTCCACACTGGAAGAATATGTGCTAAGAATTCAACATTCAGTACAAATGCATTTCAACTAATTGGTGAATTATATGGAAGGCTAAGTTTTATCCCCCTCTAAGTATTACAGGGCTGCATAGCAAGCTGCCATCCATCTTTATTTCCAGCTCAGTTGCGTCCCACTTGTTGAATATGGGATCTGCTCACACACTCAAAACTTGCCAGAGGCAAAATCTCTCCCAGCACAGGGACTCTTTTGTCCTGTATGTTCAAGTTCTTGCAATGTCCTGCCCTGAGCAATGACCAGAACTCAGCATCAATACTCATTGCAGTCAGACATTTTTAGCTTTTTATTTTTTTAAGGTTTCATCAAAAAAAATTCCTATCTAACTGATGTTAGACACCTACAAAATACGGACAGCACATATGTGAGTACAATGTCTTCTCAGACCATAATATAGGTTAATATTTAGGCTTGCCAAAGTGTGTGAGTGTATCTTTGATCTGTGGGTGGCATTCTGTATCCAAATGTGCAGTACAAATATTATTTATCCTTTCAGTCAAGTCATTTATGACTATCTGACTTTAAAGAAAAGCCAGCAAGATTGCAGTTGAAAAACATAATATTCATAACTTCCCACTTCCCCCCTCCAATCTTATTTCATGCTGCCAGACTCTCATTCAAGCAGATTGTTTTGCAAGTTCTAAACACCTAACAGTTAATTTGTAATACAAAACAATATATACAAGGAACTTTGTCTGGCCAGGCAACTGAAGAATTTGAATTCTTGATGAAGTTAGAGAGAAAAAATTTGCAAATGACTCATTCTATTAACCCTTTATCCATTGGTTATTTTAATGATGTAGGCTAATGGTTCACATACATTCCTCTACAAGGTAATGCAAGCATCTTTTGTCAAAAAGTTTGGTGTCCCCAAATTATTTTGCATGTTATACCCTGTTTAAAGTATTAAAGAGCCCATTTAAAGTCTTGAAGTGACTGACAGCCATGCACCTCCTGTAAAACAAACTTGCATTTTGTAGGGCAGGGGTGGTGAGCAGCCAGAGCCCTGGGCAGCCAGGGTGGAGCAGCTGGGTCAGGGCAGGGCTGGGAGGCTGCAGGGAAGGCCCTGCAGGAAGCCCTGTCTGCTGGTGACTCAGCCTTGGCATTCACCCCCAGAGAACCAGTGCCAGAGTGGCATTAGGGCACCCAGAGCAGGGTTAGGGACTCATGCTGTGGAAAACTGGATCCTCATCAGTAACCAGTCACACATACCCCTTGCTTTTTTTCAGGAAAATAGGTGGCCTGGCTGTGCTACATTTCATGTGTTTACATTGGTCCATCTAAAATTAGCCTGTCCAAAACCACTGCATTGGGCTGTGAAACAACATTCAGGCGTGGAGGTGTTTAAAGAGCCTTTGGAATGACGCATTTTGCTTGACCTCTTTGTCTAGACCTTTCCTGAGACCTAACAGACCTGAGCTCAGGGGTCCAGGGCCACAGCCACACTTGCTTTTGCAAACCAAATTTTACCACTGCCATGGTAGTGGCAATGTACTCACACATATATGTAAATTAGAGATAGATAGATAGATAGATAGATAGATAGATAGATAGATAGATACACAAACACAGAGACATAAAAAATTGATAGAGGCAGATAGATGGATGCACTGGTACGGTAGCACAGCCACAATTCAGAGCTGGGTGCCAGGGTTATTTCCCCTGGCTCTGTAGCAGGTACACAGACATGTCTTGTGTCTGGTTAATACCAGAGCTGTTACAGCAATGAGAATCAGACCTTTACAAAACTGTACAAATAAAATCTAAAAGTCTGTAGCCAATTAATAAAGATGTGGCTCTGCAGGGGCTGTTACTACTGCACTGTACACAAGAGACATTTCAGACTAATATAAGCAACAAAATTTGAGTTCTTCTGCTCCAAAAATGAAGGGACTAAGTGGGAACTTTCAGGAACCTCTGACAAAATGGGCCTCATAGCAGCCTCTGGAGCTTTCCTGGCTGTCTCCTGCAGAGTGAAGCTGGTGCACGATATATCCCTTCCTGCAACGCTATTATTTGCTCTTTGGACATTTGTCTTTATTGAGTTATAAAAGTTTCAAATGTAATTATTTTTAGCACAGATTTCTTAACATAAACACATCAGGTACGTTTCTCCACTTAAGAATGTCTGAAAGAGCTGTGTTAATGTGACCTCTCTGTGGTAGAATTAGACTTTGGCCCAGCATTGGTAACAGCCAAGGAAATCCATTCTCCTTAGCCAGAAGGATTGCCAGTGGGAATAGGTGTACTTCGGAAAGTTTTCCAAGTGAGGAATTTCTGTCACTGCACAGAGTTTTCACAATTTGTTACTTTTTTGTTTTTAGAGAAAGTAACTGAAGTGGAATTAAAACTTTTTTTGGACAATGCACAGTAGCTTACCATACATAAATTCATGTGTTCATCTCCTTGGTCAAGTCATTAAACCTCAGACAGCAGATAAACAGGTTAAGAAAGAAGATTTTATGGATATAAATTAAAGTTGTCATTGTACCTTAACAATGAAATTGGCTAATTGATGCCAAATACAGTTGTTAATGGGTATCTAATTTAAACTGATTTGTGTATGTATGATTTACTGCTTCACACAATTATCTTTTGTTACTTAAGTATCCTGCTTTATCTGATTATCTGGCAGCACTAATCATTTATTTCCTGAGGTATTGGAACATGGCATAGGCTGTTCTTGTATTGAATTAACGTGTAAAATACACTCCTCAATCAATCCTGCTTTGAAAGTGCAGCCATGAGGGTTGATGCAGAGCGTGTGACAGGAACTCATCACACAAGTGTTCTGCCCACTCTGTTACTGCCCTGTTGTGGCAATCAGGATCCACTTCAAGAGGCTTTTTCCTCTTCTTACAGGAGCTAAATCCCTGTTATCTCAGTGACTGACTAATTCTTACCTATATCTCCCAAACCTCCTACCTGCTAATCTCCAGCTGACAGACCCCAGATCTGACTGGTGACAAGGAGGGGTCTGCCACACCTATGTGCAATGTCTGTGTTTTATTCAGGCTCTGAAATGCCTTTTTCTTCCCATGCTGCCCAAGCCTGAACCAGCTGACACACAGTCCCTGACTCAGAAACACAGCAGTCTGAATAGACTTGGCAGAGAAAACCAAGACAGGAAACAGAAGATTGGAGGTACTTGCCCGGCAGACAAGCTACAGCTCATATCCATGCTTCTTGACAAGCAAAGGAACACAATTTTTGGATTGTTATTCTTTGGATACAGGATGGTGCAACACTCCTGAAGCAAGACTCCAGACAGCAAGAAACTCACCAGGCAATGTTGTTCTGTACCACAGAAGGAGGTGGCTGCAAGAGTGGCACCATGATGCAGCCTGTCCAAGAAGACAGGGTTATGCTGAAACAGTGTGTCTGTGTGTGTGTTTCCCTCAAGTTCTGCTGCTTCTGAACACAAGGAGGGGCATGGACAGGAATGGGGGACAGCAGGAGCTGCTGCAATAGGACAGGGAGGGTGACTTGGCACTCCTACCCACAGGAGCTGGTGCTACTGACTCCTCTTTCCCTTTTTTTGTTTTCTCTGTACGCACAATCCTTCCACTTCTCCTCCATTCAAAGGGTGTTAAGTCATCAGGACCATGTAACACCTTTCTCCTTTGCCCTGTGGGCTGACAGCAGCCCAGGCAGAGGGAAACACGCAGGAAGGGACAGTATGGCAGGAATGGTGGCAGGCCACAAGGTAAGGAAGAGCACAGGCACAGCAGAAGGCTGAGGCTGAAAGGCCTGCAAAGCCTGTGCTCCAGATTCATGGAGAAAAAAGAGGAAACATGAGGAAAAGAGAGCTCTCTCACACCCCCATTCCTTTGTGCCTCTGAGAACAACAGGCCTTACAGTGCTCTCGCTCCCTTCCATCTCCCAAACTGGGCCGCCAACAGAAACTTGAATGTCTTCATGCACTGAGAAGCCTCCAGTCATCCTTACTGTTCTCATAATTTGTCTTTGATAGACATACATTAATAAAAATATTATGAAAAGGACTTCATAATCCTGTTCCTTCACCCTCTGAGCTAATTTCATTTGCTATGACTTGTGGCCACAAGGTTTATATTTTACCCATAGTCCCAGAGTAGCAGCTACCCAGAAGTCTTGTACTAACTCTAAAACTAACTCTAAAATATGAACTGGGTATTAACATTGAAATGGCCTGTAAGTCCTCTAGTTACCCTTGTCTCTGCTGATATTTAAGAAGTTTCCAGAACAATTCCAGGGAACTAGTTAAGTAAAGTATTGCATATTGCCTCTGTTGAAGGTAGAGCTGTTCCATCTTTTCATGCTGTCATTGTGCAGAGAGTAACACAACATGCTTACAGAAATTACCACTGATGCCTTCCTGGACTTGGTAAAAACCTAGACTTGCAAAGACATTTGGTTTCAGCATTATTTCAGAAAATTCACTATAGTTTTGTATGTAACATTTCTGAAACACATGCAACCTCAATTTTCTTCACCCAGAGTCAGCAAGAAATGCAATCCCCTGTCCCACCTGGAAGTGATCTCTTTCTGGTCCAACAATTGTAGTACGTCCAGCTAAGCTGGTAATTATAATTGTTAATGTTGTCACGATTTCTTAAGATCTTATTTTAATAGAAGGCAATCACAAAACAATATTAAACATGCCATTGTTAATTAAGCTTATTCTTTAGACAATTGTGCTGTCACCGAACTGATGTGTTAGAAAAAATTTGAGGACCTTTGACAAGCACAGTGTCATACTCAAACATATGTGGGCACTCAGGACTGAAAGAAATAATGCCAGATGTGTGCTTGCACAATAGTGTGATTCATGATTACTGAAATCTGTGTGATGGAAAAAATTTAGTGCTTTTTTAACCATTTTGCTATTATTTTCCATTGAAACACTGCCCTTCTTTCATGACTTTGACAGAGAGGACCTTTCTATTTCCCCTTTAGTATTTCTTTCTTTTCTTTCAGGTAGAAAGCATCATGTCATGGACGCTACCTCTCCAGCTGGAAGATGTTCTTTAGACATAATGGGATCCTGGCATTCTGCTTAAATGTCAACCACCAGGCTGTACAATTTAAAAGTCAATAATTTTATTGAATTTAATCAATAAGAGTACTTAGGCATTTAGTCGGCTCACAATTTTACAGTCAAATGTCACAAACTATTCACCCGCATGATTCAGGATCTGTGCTTGTGACAATTTGTGTGTCCTCATGCAGACTTCACTCTCAAAATAATTGCTTCCATGAAGCTATTTGTAACATTAGGTTGTATTTCTGCAGAAATGTGAAATCGTGTACTTTTAGATGATTTTTGTTCTAGTAAAATACAAGACGAATTTTCTCCTAAGAAAATGCCCTTCACAAAGAATTACTGCTAAAAGACCTTCACAGTCAGATTACAAAAATAAAACCCAAAACACTCAAACACATGATTGCTCCTGTTTGAAGGACCTGTTCAGGGTGCAGTGGGATTTCTGTGATTGCTGCTTGCTGGAGGCATTGCACGGATGCTCATTTCCAGAGCTGCACAGCCAAATCCTCATGCAGGCAGCAAAGGACAATGTTCCAGCCTCGAGCTGCGACACAGACCTTGCAGACCTTGCTGACACCACCCTATCTCCTGCTCAGCTGCTGTCCCCTCCT
The DNA here is from genome assembly GCF_027887145.1 of Ammospiza caudacuta. Lineage (NCBI taxonomy): Eukaryota > Metazoa > Chordata > Aves > Passeriformes > Passerellidae > Ammospiza > Ammospiza caudacuta. The sequence continues at coordinate 23,217,512 of NC_080595.1, read as the reverse complement.
CTGCCCACTGCCCTGCTCTGTGTTTGTGAGAGGCCCATGCTGTTGGCCCAAGATAAGCTAAGGGAAACTTCTTATGGGAGAGGGCAGACACAGCACAAGAGCTCTTGAGAGCAACGTGCCATCCTAATGGGAAACACTGATGGGAACATTCCTGCCTTCTCTAGGATCCTGGGCATTTCCAGGCTTTCTGTCAGGGGCTTACATTCAAGTGCCATACTTCATTCCATGAGGGTCTCAAGAGCACCTCAGAGATGAAGGATATTTCTCTGGCAGATTTTCCATAGAGAAACAAATGCTGCTCTCAGGCACTTGCCTGCCCTTGTCCTTACAGACAACAATAGGATGTGTGCTTTTTCTGTGCACAGTAGTTTTCCCTCTTTTGTTAGTCCACCCTATTTCCTGCCAGATGTCCTACTTTCCACTGGTCTAGGCTTGTTTTACTTTATGGCTGGGCCTATCTCCTATTTCCATGGAGATACTCAAAACCTGAGTGGACATGTGCCTGGGCCACCTGTTCCAGCTGACCCTGCTGGAGCTGGGGATGAGTTAGATGACTCCAAGGTTTCTTCCAGCCCCAGAAATTCCATGGCTCTGTGAAACAGAAGCCAATACAAATTTTCCTACCATACGTAAATGAGATTTATATTTCCCACACTTTGGAGAATACTTATAACTGACTTAGAGGAAAATAGAAAACAGCACTTAGCACTTGCCTGAAGATTTGCAATCTCCCACAAGCACTTAATGACACAGATGATGGTGACATATTTCAGATCATATACGTTGAAGAGTACTAAAGTTTTTTTTGGCATACAGCTTTGCTTCTTCATTTTCCCCTTCATTTCTACTCTATGACTGTGTAAAACAGAACCTGTCTCACCAACATGCTTAACACCACAGTACGGCGTGAGCAACATTTCTTGCAGTTGCTAGACAGCTTCCTCATGTTTTCATCTTGGCATATGAATAAGTGACCTGATTCAAAATCAGTGCAGTTCTTAGATAAAACAACCTTTTCCTGAGCTGAGGAGATCCAATACCTGATAAATATTGACACTGTAAGGCCAGCCTAACTGTGTTATCAAGGAACAAAGTATTTCTGTGCGAGGCTTGGTGCACACACCCAGTAAAACAGCCATCATAAAATAAGCCTAGTAAAGCAGCCCAGGCACTCTCTGCTTTGAGTTTGAGGATGTGTATCACCTCTTTTACAGGGACATCTCAATTAAGTGTTTTGCAACCTATTTGGTAAAGGTAAAGGATAGCTTGTGCCCACCTCAAAATCTCCTGTCCCAAGCTACCACCTGAACAGAAAGAAAATCTTAGAATTCTGCATGAGCTGCTACAACAAACAGCAGCAAGGAAGCTGAGCAGATCTGAGCACAGTTAGTGTTTTCCAGGGGTCATGTTTTTTCCTGCTCAGAATGGGTTTATTGTACTGGGTAGCCTATCCAGACACCTGCCATTTCTCACCTCTGCACCACTGGCATGAACACCTGAGTATTAATACTTTGGCTTTTAGAAAAGGGGAGTCTGGGGTTGTATATCATTCTGCCTGGCATTCAAGCTGTAGGTAATGCATCCCTTGGAATGTTTTGCTTAAATGCACGCAACTATCTGGAGACTTGAAGCCTAGGGCCCTATTGTCCAATCATATGTAGGGTGGAATTAAATACCTCTTTTTTTAGCTATTAATTTCTATTAGTTTCTTAGCTGCTGCAAGAACATCTGTTACAGTGTGCAAGCCACTCCAGCACACAGATATAGCCTTCCACCTCCCTGTCTTCCCAACTCGCCTTTTCACCTACCTCTGGAAAAAAATGAAGTATTAATTCTTTACCTCACAGGAGTGAAAAAAGAAATGCCATATGTGCTTTCCAAACTCAGTAAAAGACAGTGCTGCAGAGAATACATTGTCCAAGAAAGAAACAGAGCTGTGAGAAGAAAGGGTGTAAGAGTAAGCACATGCCTGAATAGTTAGGATATTAATTGGAGTTAATTGAAGAGATGTCATTAAGCTCCTTGCCTGTTATGAACAAACTTAGGGGTTCTGGTTAGCTGTGTTGTGGAAAAGAGATTGAAAAGGTGGTCTTGCAAAAATTTGCTGAGCTCTACTGTCCCCAAAAGAGCAGAGGTCAGGGACAAGACATCAGAGAACAAAACAAAAGAACTAGACAATTTCATTCAAGTAATTTGCTTTAAAAAGAAAGCAGCAAAACAAAAAACAACAAAACAGGAAAAAAACAACAAAAATAGGTTTAAAGCAGAATTTTGAGGAATAGTGCCCAATTATATTAGGCAATTAGATACTAGAAACTTTAGAGTCACAGCAGATGACAGTTCCTGAGACAAAAATGTAACCAATAAAGTAATAAAAACAAAAAGAACAGTTACACTGCAGGTGTAGGCCTCATTCAGGAAGATACAGCACGTCTGACCAGACTGGGAAGTGACACACCTGCTGTTTAGGACCTGCCCACCAATGGGGGATGGAGAATCCAAATCATTCCATCAATGCACAATTCAATCAGGATGAACCCTCTTGTCTTTTGACCGACTGCCCTTCCTGCATTTACTCTGATGACTCTCGAGTTCTAATTCCCTTCCTTGATTTCTGTAAATATACCTCAACTTTCAGACAAGTTTTTACCACCTGTACAAAAAGCTATTGTCCTAAGTAAGTACTGGAAAACTGTCTCAGATAATAAAATTTCTAATGTATTTCCAGTGTGCAGAATTAACCTTTTGTCACTCATTGTTAGCAATGTATTATATTAAACTTCTAAAAAAGTGCTAAGCCTTACTCACAATGTGCATTTAGGATAGTATCTAATGTGTCCCTGTTTTTAGACATATCCAGATACAGAGAGTTTCAAGAAATGTAAATGTGCATACATATCTCCAAATATTCTCTGCAACTGAACAAGATGCCTTCCATAAACTTCACTTCAAAATAAAACTTTCTTTGCATGTAAGTGATTTTCCTATTTTGTTTTTCCATTAGTCAACGCAAAATTCCCTAGAAAGTTAAGATGGTGATATTTGTGAAATCAGTGTTCAGCTTTTATGTTGACAATATTTGCTCTGTCAACTTGAAGAGTTAATGTAATTTCTTGAAAATCATTTAAGAAAAATGGGATAAAACATGGGAATGTTTGACAGTAGAAATGTGAGATTTGTTCAAATACAAAACAAAATGTATCAGAAAACAGCCACTGAAACATTTTTCCAATTGTCTGTAAAAGGAGAACTCTGAAGACCTACAGCAGGAATATAGATGCATGCTCAGGGGACATTTCTGGCTTTCAGATTCCTGCTTTTTTGCTGCCAAAGACCAAAGCCAAACATATTGCTAAGGCTTTAAGACACATTTTCATCAGTAAAATATCTTATAAAATAGATCCCAAAAACATTGAATGACTGCCAAAATGTCAATTTATCTTTTTATGTCCTTATTGAACAATGAAATATTTATGTTAATAAAGGCATGCTATCATTAATATTATGGAAACCACCATTCACAGTTTTTAATTAGCAGTAGGCACTGAAATTAAAAATGAGGACACCCTATGTTCTTCCTTCTTTAAAGCCTCTTTTCAGATGACCGTGCTCTGCACAATAATTTTGCAGAGATATATTGCTCCAGGAATGTCCCATTCTGATTTTTTTTCTGAAATTATTTATGAGTGAGCTGTGTTACCCTGGTGCATGGTCAGAGCCCAGTCTGGTGCTGTTAACACTGCGTTTGCAACTCAGCTTAGGAAAGATGCCATCTCTATGTAGAGTTTTCACTTCTAGACTTATCTGTAGCTGCACCAACTTAAGTGGTTCCTTCACACCCAAAAGTGAGGTTGGTCCATAGAAATGGTTTAATGTCTAAATGCTGGTGTTGTTCAACTTCCTTGTATGCAAAAGGTGCAAGTTATCACTCCAACATTAACAAGTGCTCCTTTCCAGCATCAGTAGGTGGAACAGCATACGTTCAACACATGGAGAAGCTTTTATTCTGAAGGGCAGAAACCTGAATGGTGTCATGTTACCACTCCTGAGCTGGCAATTAGAATAGAGGCAATGGCTGGCACTGAAGCTTACTTTGAGAGCAAGCAGGGCTCCAGATTACTGTTTCCTATTTTGGACTTAAATTTGATCCACTTGCAGCTGATGTTGGATGTGACAGATAATATCCTGGATATCTAATTTATATTTGATTATTTAAGGTGAGATTTTCCAAATGGTCTCAGTGCTGGAATAACCCCTCTCCCACTGAAGTCACTGCCAAAGCTAGAGGAGGTTGAAAAAACTCCTGTCCTTATTAGCCATTGAATTATCTGGTGAAGAAACAGGAAGCCAGACATAATTTTTATGCTAGCTCCATGGAAAATGTACTGACTTTCAGAGTTTTCTTTTTGAGCTTGAACTCCTCACCTGGCTCCTTGTCAAAATCAGAGCACAATAGGAGGTGCAAAATACCTATTTTCAACTAAAAGCTCCTGGGATGGTTGCTCTTACCTTCATCCTCCTCTAGGTACAGAGCATCGGGAATGGTGTCAGGCATCCCATAAATAAGGACAGCTGCTACTACAAAAAGAAATAAAGTCTGATGAATGTTGACGGGCAAGTAGAAGGGATTGTGACAGAAAAAAAGAAGCAGGGAAAAAGTGGAAGATCTTGAGGTAATTTGCTAAGCACACCTTTCTACTGATACCTTTTTCTTAAAAGGGAAGGTTATTTTAATTTAGTCTAGCCTCCCTTTCACACATTTTTCTCTCATGTGATGTCAGAAGCAATACTTTTTGGATCTTTAAATGCTGTGATTTCAGTGAAGCTATTAAAAAATAGGGGCCTCCTTGTAAAGGGATGAAGAGCAATGTGTGCTATAAAGACAAGAAGAGCCAGATGTCACTTGTTAAACACATGGGTTGGGAAGAGTGAAAGGCAGATCTGAAAGCTTAGAGAAGCATCAGGGTATTCACTCCTCCAGCATGACACACTCTGTCCTGTAAATAATTGCTAAGTGTCCTCACACTCACACAGCTCATGGATTCCACAGGGGTGAGAGCATAAGACAGCCTTGCAGACACACTTTTGAGGTAACTCTAATTTGAACTAGGAAGCTTTCCAGTTTTGATGTCAGGAATTTTTAGTAATACCCACAGCACTTGGGTAAGTGTTTCTCATGATGAGTTGGCCTCACCAAGAAAAACAAGTGCCCTATATTGAGTCAAATGAGGCCAGCATAGAGCACTGGTATCAGAATTTATTCTTCCTTTGCCAAACTTCAAAACCTTAATACAATCAGGGCTGGGGGGCACAGGATCTCTCCTGTCACTTTCCAGTTGTGAGGGGTAACTGAAATCAGTGCTGGGCATTGGACCCATCTCCTTAAACACATTTGTTGAAGAGGTTTATTTCTTACAACATCAGAGCACATTCAACAGCAGATGGGTGAGGTGCTCTGCCCCTTCCTTTCCCCACTGCCCTGCAGCAGAGAGCTGTGCCACTGCTTGGGTGTTAACCAGAGAGGAGCTGTGCTTGCTGAGCTTGCTGGCCTTCCCTGACTCAACACAGGGCTCAGGAATCACAGAATCACAGAATCACAGAAGTTCAAGACTGGAAGAGACCTATAAGATCATCTAGTCCAGCCGATGTTCTAACTGTTCAACTAGATCATGGCAGCAAGTGCCACATCCAGTCTTTTTTTGAATTCTTCAAGGGATGGTGACTCCACCACCTTACTGGGTAAATGATTCCAGTATCTGACCACTCTTTCTGTGAAATATTTCCTTCTTAATTCTAACTTACATCTCGCTTGACGCAACTTGAGACTGTGTCCTCTTGTTCTATCCGTTGTCGCCCGGAGAAAGAGGCCGACCCCCAGCTCACCACAGCCACCCTTCAGGAAGTTGTAGAGAGTGATGAGGTCGCCCCTGAGTCTCCTTTTCTCCAGGCTGAACAACCCCAGCTCCCTCAGTCGCTCTTCGTATGGCTTGTGTTCCAAGCCCCTTATTAGTTTCGTTGCCCTCCTCTGGACACGCTCAAGTAACTCGATGTCCCTCCTAAAGTGAGGGGCCCAGAACTGGATACAATACTCCAAGTGAGGCCTCACCAGTGGTGGAAGCAGTGGTGATGTATCTGCCAGCTCTCTGGAAACACAGAGCCTTCCTGGCAGGGGTGTGCCCTACAGCCATTTCCAGGCAGATCACATCCACATTGTGCAGCGGCAGTGACGCAAGCTGGACCTGGCCAAAGGATCTTTCCCGTGCCTTTCAGGAGCACCACTTCAGAAGTCACACTACTGCAGTTAAAGCTGTCCCACTGTAGCTGTCCCACAGCTATAGTGATTTACACTAAGCTGGGAGGCTGGCCCATGGAATTAATGAATTTGACTGGCACATAGATGTGGACTCACGTGCTCATCCATTTGCAAGGTCAGGCATGCTTGTGACCTAAGTTCTGCTCCCTGCAACACTATATTATGTCAGATACTCAAGTGTGATAATGATGGGAACAGATCAGTGGAAATGCATAGATAGATCTGGAACCTGGTCAGAGGGCTGTGTCTCATAGTGCCATGCTGGAAAGGAGGAAAAAAATTAAAAGAAACAGAAAATATCCCTCTTGCTTAAAAGAAACCACAGCTTTTTCTAAATTTATTGTTCATATTCTCATTCTCTATGCAAGCTTTAAAAATGAACAAGTTCTTTAAGAACACAAAGCTCTCACTGTCTGCTGAAATGGCAAAGTTAGCAGCAGCCAAGGTAAAATTTCAAGATTTCCACTTTGAAGTGGAACTTGGAGTTAATGGGCTGGGCATGCCCTGATACATAGCACACAGTAACATACCTTAGTTGAATCATAGAAGCTAGAGATGGAAAAGACCTATTAGGTCATCTTTTCCATCTCCCTGCCAATGTAGGATTATTCTCTGCCAATTCAGGATTATTCTCGAATGTTTTCTAGTCTAGCTTTAAATGACTCAGGCTGTGGGGCTTCCACCACTTCCCCTGGGAGGCTATTCCACAGACTAATAGACTTTCTGTTAGGGAAAATTTTCCTGATATGCAGCCTGAATTTTACTTTGTTCCATTGCATGCTAGCTCTCCTTAAGTGTATTACACTACCCTAGGTAATTTGTCTCCCTGTGTTGGTGTTTATGACCTTCAAATACTTTGAGATGGCTTCAAAATCCACCTTAGGATAGATCTTAGGTAGCATTATACACCACGGCTGTCATACATAATACACTTGTAGCATCAATTAGATGATGATACTTAAAACATATTCATATTTTTGCTGTCATGCTGTGAGATCCTCCAGAGTGGAACACATATTGCACCGCTTAGTGAAACCAAACTTGCCTCCTGCTGTTTGGCAGCAATTGTACCCAAAGTGATTGAAAAGCACCTACAGCTTGAAAAGTGCCTGGAGCTACTTGATCCCACCCTGCTGACTTCCACCTGTGGGAACACAATGTGTGATGGGTTAAATTAGCATAAGCACCTCCAGTATTGCCTTTTCCATACATTTTCCACATGCTCATTTCAGAGTGAGAGGCTGACAGGCAGATGTGGGGGAGCTCTCTGGGGGTGGGAAAAGAGAGGGCAAGGGCAAATCACTCTGCATGAGAGGCTCCTGAAAGGGTGGTTTGGATGAGTTTGGATTAAAAAATTAACAGGCACAATTAAAGCTTTTGGGGCGCAGTGTGGGACAGCAGCATCCTGGGGCAAAGGCACCAGGACTGGGAGACTTCCTATGGGTCAGGATCTTGCAGCCAGGACTGTCCCACCACTTCCAGTTGGGGACCAGGGCAGGACAGGGCTGAAATGGAGCCATTTACCAGTAACTGCTTGGAAATGCATCAAGACATTGCTCTTTTATTATACAGCCAAATATATTTTAAAGGCTTCCCTGGCTGTGCAGGGATCACCCACAGAGGGATGATTCCTGAAAATCAGAGGTCTCTTGAACCTGCTGCAGTGTGTCATTTAGTCCTAGAGACTCTCTCTGCACATCTCTGTGTGCTGGCCAAAGAGTGCATGTGTTATGTGACCTCTTCCACTGATTTTTTTCTGTTTTGATGTGATCAGACAGGGAGTTGTGAAAAAATCTTCACTGAAGAAGATACAGAGATTTCTTATCCCAACCAAAATTCTCATAGTTCTTTTTTGGAGAAAATCTTACCTTCTCATTGTTGTTGCTATGGAGATCACTAGCAGTCACAGGACCAAGATGCTGACACTCCAGACACCATCCATTTGTACTTTACATATCCCTCCCCTTTAAATTTTTTGCTTGATTCAGAGTCAAATATTTTGAACAGAAAAACTTGTTTAGTCACAAATTATTCATAGCATTTGGATATATATAAAAGTCAACAGGATTAGGACATCAACGTATTTTACAAGGAACCTTCATAATATTCACCATGCTACCACAGTCTTTCAGATTTGTTACACACACTCATAAATGTGAAGAGTTTGAAAAATTAAAAACTTTTTAAAATTAATTTTCTTACTAAAAACAGGAAGTGGAAAACCAAAGCAAAGACATTTCCTTAGACTTCAAGCAGAAAAATGTTCATAAGATATTGCTGCAGGAACAGTATAAAAAAAGACCCACAAAACAAGTCAGAACATTTGAGAGGTGTCATAGTTCAGCCCATGAACTTGCACACATGGAACATCTGCTTTTGCTCTGTGATTGCTCCTAGTTGTTCCACAGAGGTCAATAATTCACTGGCACCATCTCTTTGCATTTAGCTGTATGTGTGATCAGGGTCCATAAAACATGTGTACAGACCCTTAACATGCTTCCAGCACTTTTGGACCATCTATCCCAAGGCCCTCTGTCTCATCAGGAGCATTTGATGTATGGCATAGTGACTTTGTAAGCCATATTGCCTTTCCCATAGGTTTATACTGCAGCTTGTTAAAGACCAGGTGAGCAGCAAAAAATATTTCCCTTTAAAACCACAGTGGCCTTGAGTAAAATAATCTTCTGCTGGTTTTTGGGTGCTACTCCAGATCATTCACTTTCTCCTGCCCCCAGCTCCTACTAGAGGCCAATTGCTGCATGGAATTGAAGGGCAGGTAAGGAGAAGAACCAGATCCATGTCACACACCCCACCCTTCCCTTCTTCCCAGGCTAAACTTTGTTCCCAATTCCCTATCTCCTGTCCCCCAGCAGCACAGGGAGAGGTGGGAATGGGGATTATGGTCAGTTCATGTTTTTTGTGCTGCAACTTCCTCCTCAGGGAACAGAGTCTTTTCCCTGCTCCAGTGTGGGATTGCTCCCATAGGAAATAATCCTTCACAAATTTCTTCAAGGTGAGTCCTTTCCATGGGCTGCACTTCTTTATGAACTGCTCCAACATGGGTTGCATAGGAGGGTCACAGGTGCTACCAGGAAACCTGCTCCAGCATGCACTCCTCTCTCAATTGGTCTGCAGGGCCCTGCCAGGATCCTGCTCCTGCCCTGGCTTCCCACAGACTTCATTCTGGCATCCACCTTCTCCACTGCGTTCTCCTCCATGGGCTGCAGGTCCATCTCTGCTCCACCATGGGCATCCAAGGGCTGCCTCAGCACGGTCTTCATCCCTCCTGCTGCAGCTGGCGCTGGGCTGTCCCCTGCTCCCATCCCTTAAATACATGATCCCAGAGGGGCTGCCACCACCACTCACTGGCTCAGCCTTGGCCAGCAGCAGTTGTGTCTCAGAGCTGGCAGGCTCTGGCTCTGCTGGACTTGGAGGAAGCTTCTGGCAGCTCCTCAGAGAAGTCACTCCTGTAGTCGCCCTGCTACCACAACCTTGCCATAAAAATCCAGTACTATGGTATCATCTGACAGACAATATCTTTGGAAAACATTACTTACTTACCACTGGAGCACTCACCTAGTCAGCAGCTGCCTTCATTCTCCACACAATTTTAGACACATACTTAAAAGAATATACTGAGGAATTAATTAATTGGCTAGACACCAATGTTTCATGGCAATCCATCTGTTTCCTGAGAGTCAAATTAAAAACGAGAAGCATTCTTTTCATTACTTTTATTAGTATATAAATACATTTAATTATTTTATTCCTTAAGACAATATGTACAGAATTGTTTGGAAATACGGAACAAAGGAAATAGCACAAATAATTTCAAGATAGTACATAGGTGTGGCATAGATAACAGCAAAGTTTAAGTTGTTTTGTGGACATAAACCCTTCTGGTTATTTCCATGCTTCTTTGACAAACCTTTAAAGCATGCTGACAAAGAGACTATGCAGCTATGAAGACTTTGGAGGACCCCATCTTTATTGAGACTAAATGCTTTAAGTACAGCAGAGTATAGTCTTAATGATAAATGCACATATGGCAATGCAGCTAACCCACACAAAGTTGAGGAGTTACAAGGGGAACCATCTGGCCCGTCCTTTCCTGGTGCCATCTCCTCTGTGCAGGGCTGACACAGCTCCTGCAGAGCTCCATCACCTCCTCCATGAGGCAGGTGAGTGGAAGGGGCTGCCAAGGTGGAACCACAGGTTGTGCTGTGCCAGCAGTGGTCCCTTGGGGCAAGCAAAAAGCAGCTCTTCTTGGCTCAGCAAGCTTCTTTCCTAGAACAGCAGGTGGACCACAACTGCCTCTGTGATGCTTCTGTCTTTAGGGTTGCTCCAGAGGCAGAGGAGAAACTCACTTTCCTTAGCAGTGCAAGAGCCAGGACTGAGCTGAGTGCTGCAGGTACGGGAGGAGAGCAGCACAAGCCATGGATGAGGAAATGACCCAAGGAGCCCAGAGCCAGATACTAATACCCTTACTCATAGTCGGTAGCATTCTGCTTCATGAACCGTCCCTTGTGGCACTTCTAATTTAGTTCTCTGAGGAAGGTTTTATTAAGCCAGAGTATCTGAGGATGATCTTAGTGTTGAAGACTTAAATTAGGCAATCACTGAAAGTCTGAGGACCATTAAGGGGAAAGGGCCAGATCTTGTGTTTCTGTTTTCTTCCCTGAAATGTGGTTTAAGGCCTTTAGGGACAGTTCATGCATTTTTACTGATGGGTGTGTGAAGCCAGCTGAACTGAGTCCCTCCCGCCAATGCAGCAGGGCTGAAAAGGCTGAAGAAGCAGAGAAGATTTTGATAAAGGCCTGTTTACTGAAAAGAACAGATATTAATAGGCACAATTAAAAGGAAATATCTAAAGTCAAATAAATTAAACTCGTGTGCATCCCTAATGACAGTAATGATAAAGGCATTACTATTCAGTGCAAAACCAAATGGTCCTAGATTAAGTGCTGGGCACTCACATTTCAGATGATGCTAGTAATCTGAATTTCTCATTATAGAATTTATGCCAGACTAACGCTCTTGCCAAGGATGATTTAACTATTCACAGTGTCAAACTGACCTTGTAGCTCACAGAAAGAGAGCATTAGTTGCAATTTCATTGTATTTCATGACAAATTAAAAACTTGGCAGTGTTTCATGTTATAAACTCAAAATTAAAATCTCCTCTATTGGCAGCTGTATTTAGAAGTACTACATCCCAGCTAATGTTAACTAAATGGGCAGTTTCTTCTTCCCTTGAAAACAAAGATATTTTTCTGATGATAAGGTAGGACTTGCTCAGAGAAAGGATGCCATTATCTTCCTGGTGCTTTCTGCAGTTCTGCTTTCCCAGCATCAAATTACAATGTAAACATTTGCTTTTCTTATCAGTTCTGTGCTGGAGCAAACAAGGTCTTAAGAAGATTTTCAAAGTGACAGAAGGATATAAGAAGAAAAGAACAAGGAGGGCATAGTTGAAAGAGGAGGATAGGAAGATATAACTCTTACATTTTCTTTATTTTAATTACACAGTGTACTAGAAAAAAATCCCAATGTTAATTCATTCAAAAGGATAATCAAGTGCAATAGGCATGGGTAAATATGTGCCTTGAACCCACCGGTATTTATAAATTTTAAAACTTTAAAACATCCTTATTTGCCTCAATATTAATGCATATAAAATCTCCATCTTTTAATTGGCCTGAAAAAAGTTTATAACAAATATTCTGGAGATGGTAAAAGGGAAGCCAGATATAATCTCACTGAGTGTTAAAAAAACACAGGGAATATGACTTCTTCTTTGCAGCTTCCCTCCTACAGGCTGCTAGGCTGTGTGCTGTGATTCATCTGAAAATCTTTGCAAAATGCTATGGAAATAATTTGATATTTACAGCCTATGTTTAATGCTTTATTTGCTGATAAAGTTTGTTTGGCACCAAGTGTCCATCACTGGATTTAGCTGAATTTGCTCACATAGAATTTAAATAACAAAGTACACCAACAACTGCATTTAAGATTAACGTCAGGTTGACTATGAATATTCAATCAGTGCATGCTCCTATTGAAGGACATGTCAATGGATTATGAATTTTTTTCTGATGATGATTCTGTACAGATACAATCCTTCAAAAAATAGTGATTGTAACAGAAGAGAATATGGTTAGAAAATCTGAGGGATAAAATTTGTGACACTTGACAAGCAAGAGAGGTTTTTGGTGACTTTTTTAGGCAGGTGACTTCACTGCAAATGGCAGCAGTATTTTGGAATGGTAAGAAAACTGTAAATGTTGTTAAAACAAAACTCTCTCATGTGCCCATTATGCCTGTTCAGAATTCTGCTTTACAGGAATCACAGCAGAAAGAACAGTGACAATAACTCTGTTATCTCTACAACGCTCAGAATATGAAAGTGCTTTGCAAGTGAATTGTGACTGAGCCATAACTGAGAGCACTGGCAGTGTCCTTGACTTATTCTGCCATAATTCTGTGCCAGCCAAGATGACACAAGTTTTTTCTGCAGGTTTGCCTACCCTTTGCAGAGAAGAGTTGTGTGAGAACAGTGCAGTGTTTGAGCTCCAGCTACTCTCTGCTGTACAGAAACATATCCTGCTTTCTGTCAGAGGCTTCTACACTCAGGACAGAGGACTCAGAGAACAAGAAATCCCACTACAAACCTGTGCTGAGGGCACACATTACTAATGGATGCACCTCCTGGCCTTTGCCAGCCCCTGCTGCAGGCAGCAGACTCTGCAATCTGTGGGGTAGCACTGGCCCTGCTCTTGCCTTAGGGAAAGGAGCCACACTGCAAGGAATACATGGACTTGATGAGACATTTTCCCACCATGCACCATTTTTGATTAATTGTTGCTTTCTCCTCTACTCTGAATGTCATTTTAGTATGCCAAGAATGCCAAAGCTTTAGTGGTCAAATACAGCCAAGGGCATTCTTGGAAAAAGTGTGACTGAAGAGAAGGACAAAGTGTTACACATGGTGTGTGAAACAGAGTGTGAGAGGTGAAGGACTAGAAGATCCCAGAGTGGGGAAGTCGCCCTTACTGGATGATCAATACTTCCTTATTCTGAATTCAGCTTCATCTTAAATAACCTCAGACTACGTAAAAGTGTCGCTAGATTTTTCTTGTTCTCCCAGCAGAGTACCTCATTTCCTTGCTGTTTTCATCAGGATGTCTGTGGATGTGACGTTGTTCAGAACAGCATCTTCATCCTTTGCCAGATTCTGCACTGTAGAATTTCTATTTCCCTTCTAAACACACCAAATAGGGTGTGGCAGACTTGGCAAAGATAATATCTGATGCAGGACAACCTGCAGTAAGGGAATTGTATTCCACTGTGAGCTTAAGGAATCATAGGGCAGTACATGAATAACTCAGCAAGACGCATAACTCGGGCAAAAACATGCCTCTAGAAACTTTGGTCCCATCCTTTGCTGCTCCTTAGAGGCATTTTCTGCAGTAGGATGCTCATTTCTCTCCTCTTGTTTGCTCAGTCAGACTCAGCCATACTCTGTAAGAGTGTTTCAGTCTGCCCCATCCCTGGATTCACCCCTCTTTGTTTGCTGACTTGTACCTCTGGTACCATTATTTCTTTGGCAACACCTCCTGCAACCAGAAGATGTCAGGGATCAAGAGGTGAATTATAGTAATACATCTGCCAATATTGCTACAAGGCAAATAGAGGCACAGTAGAAATGTTAATTCCCACTTTTGTGAGATCATCTGAGATTAGAGGCTGCTCTTGAATCACCTGTTCATGTCTCCACATGGTGCTGCAATATATTAGTTTTATTCTTTCTTGCCTAGTTTGTTTTAATGGTGGAGGTAAAGAGAAGGCTGATTTATTTGAAGCAAATAAAATTGTATTGGAAAAGAGATGGACAATTGGTGCAAGAGACTTCCCGAGACAGTACTCTTCAATCAATCCCACCAAATGTTTGCCCAATTTGTTTCATTCATAGTCTCCACTTTTCAGTAAGAGTGTGAAATATGTTCTCTGTTACTTTCCCTGCAAGAAAGACAGGGATGTACAGTAGTGAGGCAAGGGGAGGTCACCAAGGTGACAAGAGATCTGGAACACATGATGTATGAGAAGAGGCTGGGAACAGCATTTATTCAGTCTGATCAGGAAAAGGGTGATTGAATATCTCTTTTTTCTCTTTAGCTAAGGAAGAGTACAGGCAAGGTAGATATGAACTCAGAGAAACACACTGACAACTTGGTCACAAGCTGCAACAAGGGGAATTCTGACCGGATAGCTGTAGATGTCATCTCTAGTTACAGTCATTCTCTGTGCAACTAATGGATAAATAGATACGACTAGTCATTAAAATTATTTAATGTTCTGATAGTTAAACATTGTTGAAAGCCAGTTTTGCCACAATGAACTTTTTTGTTACACTTACACACTTATTTTCATATATTTTTTCCTCACACCACTGTAGATGCGGTCTATGAATCCAGTGGAGAGTAAGAAAAATAACAACTGTTTTTTATTAAGAGCAAGAGATTAAATCAATTCATTGGACCTGAAACTGCATGAGTAGGTGAGGCAACATTCCAGTTCATCTTAGTTCCAAAATACGCCTTCTCACACTGAAGCTCCACAGCAGGATATGAAATCACAAACATCACATCATCAGAACAAATGCTCATTGCAAGATTGTGAAGGCAGGACACCATAAATCAACAGCTCCTGAGAGCTGCTGGGTTTGGACTTTTCTAAAGAAAAATGAAATCTTTTACGGCCTGTCATTTTAAAATGAACCCAAAATATAGAAAATAAAAATATGGCTGTGCAGAAACTGTAATTTAATAAGCAGAGATGGCTAAAAAGCAAAAAAGTCTCCCCACAAATGCTCCTGCAAATGGGTCATGATTCAATAAAATACTTAACCATAACTTTAGATTTAAGTCTAATTCCACATTGGCTTTACAAGGAATTTAAGTACTTTGTTACACTTATCTAAGAATGTACCTGTTGTGCTGTTCTGGACATATTCATTTGCCTTTTAAACTAATTTCAGACTCAGTCACATTTCTCTATGTTTGCTTGTAATGCACATGCACACAAGTGAATGTGTAACCTTTTGAGCTGACCAAAAAGGTTTCCAAAGGTATACAGGTGGATATTGGCATCAGCTATCTTTTTAATATATTAATAAATCTGGATATTTTTATGCAGCTCACTGTGTGAATTAAAAGATGCAATGTGTCTGGGTAGCCTAATGGCAGCAAAGTTCAAATTATAAGTAAAATTGATTATTTTAGATAGTTAACAAAAATACAATTAGACAGAAAAGGTGTTGGAAAAACCTGTTGTGGGGCTGTAGGTCATCCCGTTGGAACACACACAACAGAACCAAATAAAAGCCGAAGGTGTTCTGCTGTGAAATGATTCACTGAGCTCTTGCCATCCGTTGTTTTGGCCAAGATAGCTTGGCATCATTGCATGTTGTATACATTCTCAGAGGAAGCTGCCAAACCCTTCTTATTTTAGCATTATTAGTGTTATAGCTGTTCTTCCTTTGTTGTGCAGGGCTTTGTTGTTGGTTTCAAAACACTTGATGCTGGGTGTGGTATGCAGCAGCCCTCACCCTGGGAAAGAGAGCTCTCCGCGTCCCTGCGGTTCCCAGCAGCTATCCCAGTTATTGTTTTCTCTCCCCTGGTTGCACGAGGACAGCTCTGCTGCCTGAATGCTCATAGCTGCTATGCACTGCATCAGGAGAGTATCCTGGACAGCCCAGCTCCTGCCTGGCTCTGCTTCTCTGGTTGTTGTTGTTTGTGTTGCTTAGGGTACCAAGTCGTTTCGGCTGTAGCTTCTTCTTTCCCGCGCGTCTCTAAATTCTGCTGCTACCCCCTGCTGTAATCTTGTACTTGTAAACAAAATGAACTGCTGCTAGACGAGCCAAATGAGCCTGCTGGCGACACGCAGGGCACTATCTCCCAAGAAACACCCTCTGTAAACTGAAACCAGCCAGCCAGCACCAACAAAATCCTTGCATCCATTCTGACACGTAGCCTCAGTTTTTTAGTGGAGATGCAAGCAAAGAAAAAGCTTCTCTGGGATAATGGATTTTGGATTAAATAGACCAGTCTTCAGGGTGTCAGTTTTTCTCAGCTGGTAATGAATCCTCAAATCCCAAAGAGTTTATTTGAAAATGTACAGATGGAAAGCAAAACAGATGAGAACATATGCAAGTTTGCGTAGTTGTTTATTTCTAATTTACACAAACATTTTCATATGGGTAGATGCTCCTGAAACTGAACGTTGAATTTCAAATGCCCCGTTTAAACTTAAACATTCTGCTTAAAAAATAAATCACAGGCGAGAAATTGGCACTGATTTCAATAGAATCTGTCAATTTATACCAGGTGAAGGTCAGGTTTTAAATTTCTTAGACTCCACTGTTTCTTGTAACCACAGCTCTGAGTAGATGGTAGAGTAGTGCAGATCCCCAGTAACTTAGGAATGATGGATGGTGTTTCTATGGGTTATGCTCTCTCTCCAAGCTATAAAACATAGAAAAGGAGTGTTCCACCAGTTTTTTTAAGAATCTAGAGGGGTTGTTTTCTCCCTGGTGTTGTGCATATGGAGAAGGCATCAAATCAAATGTCTGTCATTCTTAATGGAAAAATTCTCACTTCAGTATTCAGTAGGTCACCTTTAAGACATCTGTGTAGTTTCATGAGACTACTCCAAAAAATCAAGGAAAAATTGGTCCTCTTTTTTTTTCCATTTCGAAGTGACAATAAAACATCTTCTTTTCAATAGGCTCACATTTATTAGATAAATAAACTGTGGCATTTCAAAATACTCTGTACAAATTATAATCTAACTGACCCTTTGGGGTTTGGGCTATTTTAGCTCAAGTCTCTCCAGGATAAGTCCTAAGAAAGACATTTTTTTCCTGACCATAATCAGAGGGAAAATCTAGAATGGATAAATTTCAAGTACTCTCCTTTTATCCTTGCAAATTGTTTCATTATTTCTTATTTTAGCTTTTTCAAGAGTGCTCTCCATAGCTGAGAAGAAAGAACCACTAGAAAATTGTTAGCTTCATGTGCTTGAAGATAACATGCTTCACTCCAGTTTTACAATATATTCATGACCGAAAACTGATCATGATTTCTGAATGCTCCTCTGTTCTCTGCAAGCTCAAAAACTCTACAGTTTTGTTTGCATATTCCTTCTTCTGGGACCACTTTCTCTCCATCAGTATATTATATTTTTCTGTAAAGGTCTGCTTTAGGATTTCTCAGGTTGATGTTTCAGATAAAGATTAGGTGAGCATGCCTGAATGCAAAGAAAATGCCTACAAAACCAGCATATGGTTTCTTCTTTTTGATGCAATCCTTTTTTTATACATAAGCCTGTATAAAATATGGTCAAAAATTCTATGTGAATCTCTGAGAGAAATATGAATGCAGGGTAACTCCCTGCTTTAGTAGAAAATATCCTTTTAAAATGAAATTGAACTACAACACACAAAAAGTAATGTATGTTCTCTCCTTCCATGAATTTCAACGTTTTTTGGCTTTTGGATAAATGAATGCTTATACAAAAGTTATAAACAAAGTCAGAATGGTGAAATAATTTCATTTCTGAGAAAAGTTTTCAGATGCTGTCCAGGACTTGAGTTCTGAGTAGACAAAAGTAGTATGTTTTGGTTTTGCCTGATGTGACATCTTTGAGACCAGCTGCCAAATAGCACAAACAAAACTAAGCCTACTGTTCCTCAAAGCCAATGTAATCTTACAGAGCAGAAGGGGCAGGGAAATCTCTTAGATGAAAATAATACAGGGCAGCTAGAAGAGGAAGATAAAGAGGGACTCTTCAAGGAGATTGACTTTTTTTGTTTTTACAAAGTCATTTGACAACAGGCACTGAGACATAAAATAAAGTTGTATCATGCCTTTTAGCTGTAGTTTTTACAGCTACAGGATAAGTCATATCATTCTGTGTTGTAACCATTGGACTAGATGAGCTGGAAGAAGAACACTGCAGACTTTGAGTTAGTGAGGTAACAGCCCTTGCAAAATATCAAACCTACTTCCTCCCATTGTAAGTTTCAGTGTAGTCCATTCTCAGGCAATAATATTTTGCCAAAATTAATTTATTCCTATGTCACTCATTATTCAAAGAGATTCATATGATATTATACTAAAAAATATATTTTTTAAAGAGTAAAATAAAAAGCTCTGAGATGTGGAAGACATAAGATCGTAGGATAACTCAGGTTGGAGGGCCATCATTTAGTTCTGCCACCTGTAGGCAGCAGGGTTATTGATTCAGCACAATTGGGTTATTTATGGCTTTATTCAATTGGATCTTCAAACCTCACAGAGATGGAGGTTGCACAGTCTTTCTGGGCAGCTTATTTCACTGCCTAACCTGTCCTCATAGTGAAAAAATATTCTTAACAAGCAGGCTGAACTCTCTGTTTCAGAGTGTTCACTCACATACGTTGACACACATGCATTGACTCACCTTGCCATCATGGGAAGGTGCTGGAAGCCCCACACTCTCTTCTTGCACCCTCCCCATAGGTAATGGGCACTGCTGTCAGGTCCTTAAAAAATTACTCTCCTTTGAGCTAAACAGCCCCAGCTCCCTAGGGATGAACTAAACTGGAAGGTTAATCTGTAGATAGGCAGGAGGCACACTTGGTGCCTCACAAATCTCATTAGACGTGGCTCCAGATTTAGACAGGCAGCAGAACTACAAGTGGGGAAAAACCAGGTTGGGTGACTGGGAAAACCCTGCTTTGGTAGTCACTTTTGAGAACTCTATGTATTCTTAGTGCTTCAAGAGAGAAAGTACAGACCATTCCTTCCACTTTACAAACTGGGATGCTGGTCTCCAGTCAACCAAGAATAAAATCACATTCTTCTGGAGAATTTGTGTTTTCTTCTCTACCTGACTAAATGGAAAGATAAGCTGTGCCCTGGATTTTGTTCCAGTTTAGGAGCTGACTTTTTAAAAAAAGATTTGTAATCGTGATGTTTTTGAGATGCCATTAGAAAGGCTAACAAATTTTTCATGGAAAATCTTAAAAATATTTAGAATTCCTGAAAAACTAAAAGATATGATAGAAAATTCTCAGGCAATACATTCAGTACTCAGACCAATGATATATTTTTGATAGGAATATGCTATATGCTGCACTTTTATGATCCTTGAGAAGATTTAGTTCTGGCTGTGACTGGAAATCTCAGTTCAACTTTAACTGTGAAGTCTCTATTCACTGCCATAATAAAGATCAACCTGGAACTAGTCTCAGTCCTTGAAGACTTGAGAATTGGTGCAGTTACTTTGTCTTTTAATTTATAGAGTTATCATACTGAAATGTTTAAACAAAGAATAACATTGCTACAAAAAAAAGCTCCATTCCTGTTGTTACTATGCTGATTTTTATAGGCTCTTCTCCTTACTATTGCTAGTCAATGTAAAATCTAAAACTGCAGATTTTTCCCCCCTGTGAATTAACCGACTTAATTCCATCAAACTACCTTTAAAACTCAGTTTAGCTCCAAAGAAATGTATCTTTGCATATAGACCTTCATATATTGCTTTTCTCATCCAGTTTGTATTTCACTGTTTTCAGATATACATTAGTCTCCCTGTGCAATACAAGACACAGAAACATACAGTGGCATTTACTTTTGCCAACCATCTTTCTCTTTAAGTGTCATCATGAGAACACAGTTATTTAACAGAAGGCAAATTGTTTAAATGTAAATGTAGAAATGCATCTTCAAGATAAAGCTCCAGTGGAAATCAGGTGGAAAAGTGAATGTGAAGGGCAGGAGGAGCTGACAAATGGCAGGGGTATATGGCAAAGCAAACATGAAGTTAAAAGCTTCAGAGTTACAGCAAATAATTAATTAAAGGTATGCACTGGCTCACTGTGTTACAGATTGCTACAGATGCAGTGCAGTACTATACATAGAATAGCCTACATTACTGTGAATTGTTCATTTGTATGAACCTTTACCTCAGTTGTTTATTTAAAAAAGAGATGCGACCACAAGGAAATGCAACTTGAGCAGGTGACTCTGGCCTCTAGTAATAATCCCTGTCCAGAATTTGCCTCTCCCCACCCTTCCACTCCCCTGACAGCATTCACTTCCTTCCTCTACCAGTTCAAGCCCAGACTGGCAGTTCTCAGGCTGCAGACTTGCAGAGGTGAGAGGGCTCTGCAGCTTGTCTTGCTGTAACCCTTTGGGTTGCTCCCAAAGCACTGAAGAGTCACAGAATTAAGCAGCTGCTTCACTGCCAGCTATGACAGCAGCACCCGTGCTCAGGACAAAGCAAAATCACTGTGCCTTGCCCCAGGAAAGCCTCACAGGAACTGGGCTTGAGGAAGGAATCTTTAAAATAGTTGTCTGTTTTCCCAGTCTGCCTGTGCCAAGCACCTTTCACCAGGAAGGGGAGACAGGTACAAGGAATTGTCTTCCACATAGATGGAGGTGTAGACATGGACATACATAGAGACAGATCAATAGATGGATATCTAGATGGATATACAGATGAGTAGATAAATCAATGTAGATTAGATATACACACAGAAAGGGAAGGAGAAAAGCTAAGACAAAGATTCGCATGAGCTACAGCTTTTTCAGCCCTCAGACAGAAGATCTGAGAATCAGACAGCACTTCAGAGGGATAACAACATGAATCAGCCCCAAGATGTTACCAGAGTGTTGCTGTGGCTGCAATTGTTAGTACATAATCTAAGGAGATTTCTTCAATCAGCAAGATGTAGAGAAAGGACATTTTTGTTCAGAAACTTTATAGATAACTGAGATTCAGCTTTCTACCTTGCTGAGCTAACTATTCCTGCTCCTTACAGGAGAGTTACAGGATACATCTGGTTTGCTCATTACTGTGCAAAGGGGAACTGTGTTATTGTACCAGACAGTAACCTGAGGCTATCTGCAATCATCATTTCCATTTTTCTCTTGCTTTAATGAATGCTTCTCCATTACTGCTTCCACTACAACAAGAGCATTAGCTTTCCTCACCACTGAATTATATCAGTTGTGATTGCATTAAGAAAGTGGCTTAGAACTTTCAGAAAAGCTGGGTGAAAGTATTATAGTAGACATTATTTCTGATGGAAAATACAAGTTTTTGTTTAAAGCTTTTAAAAATTTTTAAAGCAAGCATGCAATATCAGCAATGTCTGTTCATGAGAAATCTGAGAATGTATAATTTTGAACATCATAGAATGGCCTGGGTTGGAAGACACTCTAAAGATCATCCAGTTCCAACCATTCTGCCATGGGCAGAAACACCTTTCACTAGACCAGGTGCTCAGAGCCCCATCTAAACTGGCCTTGAATACTTCCAAAAATCATCATATGAACAGTTTTCATTTAGATAAGGAACAATACTTTGATATTGTTTAAAATTGTATTAGAATTTTAATTTTAATAATAAATCTATACAGTGTCTTTTGTGAATTATATATACTATTACTTACCATACCTGAGCTATTAAAATATAACATACCATAGTGCTTCAACATGGTTAATTTAAAATGTATTAACAAGAGAATTAAAGTCACACGAAGCTGATGCTATCAAAATGAAACACTTCTGTGAATTTGAAGCAAACTTTTGTTCATGAGGAAACACAAATATTTTCACTTTTACTTCTGATTCAAATAAAAACCAGTTTTAAAATACTGTGTTTTTCACCGGAGATAGGAATTCTGTTTTTCTGACCAGTCCTTGTAGTCAAATAAATTTGTCCTTTAAGAGTTGTTGTTACAGATGTTCACACCTAAATACATCTATGGGTACAGAAGAGAGATACTGTGATTCAATGTATTACTAACAGGTATATAAATTCTGAATACCACAGCTGCAATTCTGCTTTCCTGTGGATTCAACACACAACTCTCTATAAATTTATTAATTGTTCTGTTTCATTTCTCCCAAATACAGCTGGGACTAAACATCATATTTTAACTCTCTGTCTGTTGTGAAGTTTAAAAAGCTTTTTTTTTTTTTTTTTCAAATGCCCTTTCAAGGAACGAAATACTAAAGCCTGAAAAAGTTTGCTATAATAATTTAATTAGATCTCCTGCAAAGCTCTGGACTAAGTTGAACTATATATGGGGTTTTGAAAATCTGTGTTAAAGAAGTAGGAATCCTCAGCCCTTACAAAGTTGTTGTGATAAGTATTATATTTATTGTAAACAGAAGCTTATGTCTCGAGGAAACCACCCCAAGTACTGCCACTTGGATCTTCCATATTCTGGTTCTCTAATGCAACACATTTAGACAGTGGAAAGCAATTGGAATGGAAAGAGCTATGGAAAGACATAGAAAACCATGCAGTTGTTACTTTTAGTCTGATATGTTCGCTTGCCTAATATCAGATATGTGACATGAATATGCAAGAGAAGAGCAGTTATTAAAAAGCATGTAACAGCACAGTTGTTTCCCTAATGCCCTTCACTTAGAATCTGGCTTACACAATGAGGCAGATGAGTTTATATCCCTTGCAAATATTTTAATGTAACAGTATCCAAAGTGACAGTGAATATTTTTATTATCCATATAAATGACCCATCACTTCCTAAATCCTGTTAAGCTTTTGGCCTCAATAATATTCTGCGGTCATGTGCTACAGAAGTTAAGTATAAGCTATGTGAAAAAATGTTTTCTTTTGTTTGTTTCAATTATGTTATCTTTCAACTCCATCAAATATCTCTGGAGCTTTTAAAATACAAAAAAGGGACATGGTTTGATTCACCCCTTTTATTCAATAGAGCTTTCAGTTCCTCTTCTGTGCTTGCTATTCCATAGAGAAGTTTGGGGGAAAAAACTTCTGAACCCTAAATTTTTCTAGAAAGAAACTAAAGCAGCAGATTTCCGAACTTTGGAGAGGTCTCATATATTTCCATCCCCCTCCACTTCTGGTTTCCATTTAGAAGAAGAATTGTTGAAATACCATGAGGACGGCTGTTTTCACTGCCATGACAGGAAGCAGGAGTGTTGGAAATGTGACGAGAAAGTCTGTTCTTACAAGATTTCCATCCCAACAGTCTCTCAAGAAGTTACTTTGTGTAGTTTAGATGTGGTTCAGATAAACATCTAAACTTCTGAATACTTACACACAAGCTGAATCCAAACTCTGAAACTTTTCAGGTTTGTCTGTCACAGACACTGAAATGGCGTAAAATTTCAACAAAATAAAGCAATGCACCAATTGGCATGGAAGCATTGCTTGTCCTGCCCTCTAATCCTGCATCTGTTCTTTCTTTATACAGTCCTTTACCAGAAATAAGTCCAAAGACACCACAGGTGTTAGAGGCAGGCTCTTTGCACAGTAAATGCCCTGAATGATCTCATGTGGGAAACCAGATTTCCTCAGGCAACTCCTCCATTTCCACATCTCTGCCTGCTCTCCCCTTCCTGAGTCCACCAAATTGCTGTTCACAGAGGCATATGCAGGACACCTTTGCCTGAATCCATTGTCCTGATAATTGTCCTGGGAGAGGTAAGAAGTGAGGAATGAGTGCCCTTGCTGGCCACAACAGCCAGCAAAAGAAGTGCAATCACTTGGTCTTTCTCAGCAGGAGGGGTCTAAAATTTTTCATTCTTTGGCCTGGTCTTGCAGCTGTACAGCCACACTCTGACCCTTCTCTGGGACCCAGCAGTTGGTGATGTGTAAATTATGCATAATTTCCAGAGCACAGCCCCAGTTCTCCTTTCCCTAGTGCTTTGGTGCCAGTGGTGGGCCACCAGCATCAGAAGAAAATGTCCACTCAGAACATAGCCAACAGAAAGTGATGTAGTAGCTCTTAACAGACACTCCTGCTTTCCTGTATTTTGAGTGCACATTTTGTCCTGGTGCTGATGGACCACCCCTGGTGTGGAAGCTGCAGTTACAGGAATAATGGGGGAGTGCAGGAATGAAATTCTTTCATTGCTATCAAAAAAAGAATTAAACTATGAGAATCTCTTCAGCTGGGAATGTTGTCAAGCCAAAATGCAGTGTTAAAACTCCAGAGCAGCTGCTGTGAGGGCAAGGGAAGGCACACTCTGTGCAAAAGGAAGCCCAAGGAGCATTTCTCTCCCTTCTCTCCACTCTCAGAGATGCTTTAACCCAAGTTAGGGATGCTAAGGTAATGCTTCATCATCACAGGCCCTCAATGCACTGAAAAATCTCCAATTTTTGCTGGCTCGACTGGGCACCCAGTAGAACTGGTGGATCTGCATGGAAAAATCTGTGTTTGAAGGGTCCCATGGTTTCTCCACGTGTCCTGACATTTGTGTTTCCCACAGAACTGTGACCAGACATCTGACTTTGAGCACACATCTCCTTGGGATTCAGACTCCTATAATGATAGACAAGCAAGCTTATATAAAAAGAGGTATCAGCACAGGCCTCAGCATAAAACGTATGTTTGAGGTTCAAAAATTTCTTAAATTATTTTCTTTTGGGTAGTTTACCTGGGAGTGTCTTCTGCTATTCTTCATCCCAGCTTGTAAAAAAAAAATAGATATACTGATTTACCGTGAGAAAGACTGTTCCTTTTCCATTTCTATCACAGATAGGGTTAGAAAGTACAGACATCTCCCAGGGGAAGGTCTACTCAAGAACTCCTAAATTACGTATGATTCACTTAAGTGTCCAGATTTCCTGAACTCCACTAAAGTCAGTGGAACTGCAGCAAAAGCAGAATAATTTTTAAACCTTTTTCAGTTGGTCAGGGCTTCCGTGTGTTTCTCACTCATGATGTATTTCTAATCTCAGAAAAAGAGGCTCTTTTGGTCATCACTTGGACGACACTAGGCATGGTAAGTCAGACCTGCACAGAGTTAAATGCTGAATTAATGCATGTTTGACATATTTAGACAATCCCACACATCCATGTTATGACCCAGAGACAGCCACAGAGAGCTAAAATGTGGTTGGAGGCATGAATGGTAAGGATATCTTTACTGACTCTTGTCTTTCTCTGCCTGTCTGGTAGTAGGGAGAGAAAGACACATAAGAAAATATTTCAAACCAGGGCACTTATTTGTTTTTTAATGAAGAAGTCACACTTTTGCAGAGGCAGTACATTTCAATTCTTATGAAAAGGTAGCATTTCAAGTGGCTTTGTTTCCTCAGACTTAAAAACAGCCTGAACTGTAGTAATGCATCCTCTTTGACTAGCAAGCCCAATTTCATTTTTTTTTGTCTTGTTTCATTGCATTAGAAGAAACAAGATGATGCAGTCCACATGGAATGCAAACCATGGCACTGAATCGCAAATTATATGGAAATATGCCTTTCATCTTAATTATAGACTGGACAGGGGAATGTACTATATTCTCTCATAAATGTGAGACCAGGGAAACTTTCCCAGGGTGTTTTGCTTTTACATTTCTGACTCTTATTTGGTTGAAAACTTATCAACCCATGTGATCCTGAGCTGTCTGACTTTCCATGATAAGACTGAAAGTATGTAGGAAATGTTTTCCCAGCACTGCCAGAAAAGGTCTAAAGGACTGGGATATTGAAGTCACAAATTGCTGTTTCTTTGTAATCCTTTGAAATACTGTCCCTTGGCTGAAATGGTAACTTTATTTTCAGATATCCAGGTAATTTTGGCAAAACTTTCCTCATTCTAACTGAATGTTTTATATCTCCAGTCTTGATGTTTCTTCCTTCAGACATCAGACATTTTGCTAATTTTATCCTGGGTTGTTTTGTTTTGAAGTAAAGCAAAGCAGGGGCTTATAGCTTTTGAAAAAGGGCCAAATCCCACTCAAAAGGGTTGTAAAGGGATGAAATCCCTGTACTGAAATCAGCTGCCCTGCAATCAGGTGCCCAAGGGATTAGGGATCATCACTATTTTATCTAGGAGGACTCTGCTTTGGCCCACTGTCATTCCCTTTACAGAAGCATCCTGGTAAGATCTGATTTAACTGCTGCAAGATGAGGTAGGAACTTTCAAAAATGTTCCACTGGCACACAAAAGCATTTAACTAATGCCATTCTTTTCAGAGTACTTAAAGGGACTGATATAATTTCAAATACATTTGCACATTGGAAGTGAAGTGTGCATTGATTGCCTTTATGTTCCAACATTTCCAGAATCATTAATTCCTAATGGCTTGGACATAGTGCATTCCCAGTGAGACCCCTGAGCAGCATTTTCTCAGGAGTTATTCACAGTTGCTTCACTAATTTTTTCTGCTTTTAAGCCCTTTTGAAAAGTATGCTCTCTCAATTTTTTAATTTTTCAAAAGGAAGAACCTGTGTTCAGCCTGCCTGATATTCACGCTTCTCCTTTGTCACGGCTATAAACCATTCAGGACTAATGTACGGAGGCCTTCAGCCTGTCCCAGGGGTCAGAAGCTGTTGGAAAGGAGGAAATGTTAAGGGAGCTAATGTGTGTAAACAATTCTGCAGAGGTGTCCTAAAAATAAACCTTTGGAGTGGAATATAATACCAGCATTAGGAGTGGACAGAATGCAAGGAACAGTGGAACTGAAGTCAAGAGTCTTTGGATCATTTGAGATGATCTGAGCCAGCAGGTGGTAAATGTAGTTCAATATTAGCCCACATAAAGTAATTTGTCTGCAAGCAAGAAACTGATGCAAGAACTATTGTGTGTGTTGAATTAAATAGCCATCAAGCACCATTCTCTGGAAAAAGACCTGGGAGTTATTGTGGAAAAATAGAAAAATAATTGAAGCCAGCAGCCAGCTGCTAAAAAGAAGATGAAAAAAAAAGGGAAAAAAAAAAAAGGTGAAAAATGCAAGCAAAATGCCAGTTTATAGTAGCCAAAGGATAGAAGGGCAAAGACAGGCAATGTGTTTTCTGTGTTAGCTATTTGCAAGAGCTTGTACACAGTGCCAGTGGTTGTACTGTGGGAAAGATATTGTAGCCAAGGAAAGGGGGGAATGATGACAGGAGCTCAGGAAAAAGAAAGGAAGAATTAGGACTAGACAATCTTAGAGGAAGGAGTTACTGAGTGGCTCAATCAAAGTTATGTGTAAGAAAGGGAGTCACTGAATACTCAGAAATATAAAATATCCTCCTTTAAAGAGCTCCAAAACTACACACAAAAATTTAAAATTGGAATGCAAGAGTTAAATAATTAAACCAGCCATAGCCATAGAAGAAAAGAAACTTCACATTTCAAAGACGAGGTTTGAAATCAATGGGATGAGACAGAGTTACACCAGCTGAAGAAAGGGGTTATCCAATCAGCTGCAGAGGAAGAGCATAAATCAATGATGAAAGGAGCTTATGTGTTAATCACTCACAAAAGCTCTGAGGAAGCAAACAACTGACTCACCTCCATGAGCATGGTGGGTGGAAAGCTGCTGGCTGTCTGCCTGCTGCTTGCCCTCAGATAATGCCTCTGGTGACTCTTCCTGCTTGGCTTACGAAGGGGAATCCTTCTGAGATTTTTTGAGTTGCTTGCAAACCAGCTCTACTCACTTGGAGATTAATTTCCCTGAGATATTCTTGTTTCCATGTGTCTTATCATCATCTTGTTCAACTTCTCTCTCTAAAAAATGTGCTTTCCTTGAGGTGACTGCGCTGCAGAGAGCCAATACTAATTTGGGATGCCTCTGAGGGAAGAATCTCCTGTCTGTTGCATGAAAGCATGAGCTGAGTCAATATTTGACACTGATCCCTCTAAAGAACACACTCGCTGCAGTGCTCTGCAAAATATGTGGAGGCTAATTGCCCTGTGAGGTAGAACAGGCTATCCTGGAAATCCATGGAGCAGCACTGCCTGAACAAGTGACATTTTCAACCTTTTCTGTATAATCTCATTTTCATATTGTTTCAAGTCATCACCTGAGCTGAATATTCGGGTCCTTCATGCTCACAGTTCAAGGAAATGGAGCAGACCTATTACAGAAAATTAATGAGTCTGAAACCAAGCAATAATAATAATATTAAAAATCCATGTTATTAAAAGCAAAGCCATAGGAAATGGGAAGGAAGTAATTAGAAAGTGTTTTAATATTTTACCTTAACTATTGGGATTATATTAACAGGCTTGGGGGTTTCTGATTGAAAGCAAGACCTGCTAGGAGAGCAAAAGCTCTGAGCTGTGAGATTGCAAATCATGTGGGAAGAGGCTCCTCCAGCTCAGCAGTGAAGAGTGGTTGGTGATGCGATCGGGGAGCGTGGCTGGAATTTCTAGGTGCAATAAGGCATGGTGAGCCCACAGGGTCAGCCCATCTGTGGAAAGTAAGGAAAACACATTGTTGATTCAGGGATGTGGTTAGCACTTAAGGTAAAGGCTGACCAGCAGTGATTTATAGCTCCAAATTCCTTTTCACACTTGTGTGAGAACCTGAACCAAACAAAATACAGACGTTTAATATTGTACAGGATATAGAGTTCTTCAGGGAGTGCTGGCATACTGGGTATCAGAGTCACATCCTAAGTGCATGACGCTACAACACAAATATTTAACATAAAATAACAGCCTCTGTAGAGGGGAGGGAGGTGGGATAGCAATGAAGGAACAAAACATGGCTGCAAGTTAAAAAACTCATTCCCAGGTCAATAAATTTTCTTCTCACAGCTGAGAAGTCACTTGCACTCTGAATCAGGAGGACACTTGCACACAGGTGTGATCTTAACTTCACATCTTTAAAACCACCAAATTATTTCCCTAAATCTGGGTGAAGTACACGACTCTTGGGCTGACATAAGCAAGTGACAATTGGTAGACAGGTAAACCAGCTGTGTCAGGGCTGGTTAAGTTTTCTATCACTGGGTTTCATGGAGTTGAAAGAAACTTGCAAAACTTCTTTTAAACAGAGATTATGAAAGATTTAGGATGTCAAAAATGTGTAAAGAAGCAACACAGGTAAAACAAAAAAAAAAAACCAAAACAAACCAAAAAGCTCCCCCCCCCAAAAAACACACACACAAAAAAAAGAAAATAACCAACCAAGAAAATTTAAAAATCACACATTTGGGCCTAACTTTTCTAAAAACAGTTTTTAAAATCTAGACGAAATTTTGAAGGTGGTTTTCTATGAACTCAGGCAGAAGAAAAGGGTGGTTCTAAGACTGAAAATTATTTTTATAGAGTACTAAGGAAAACTTTAGGTATTTCAGAATCAGAAGCTCACTTCACTTGTTTGATTTCAGGTGTTTTTCAATTATGCAACTTCCAAATATATGATTTTATTGCTGATGTCCATATGTATAGATTCTAAATATTCTATTAAACATACAGGCCATTGTCAATTATTTTTTTTCTGTACTCCCCAGATAAAATTAATTTGTGTGTGTGCCTTGTATTAGATACAATCTGCCCTTTTCTTCCCTGAAACAAACATAGGAGAAGCAGGTATATTAAAAAGAGAAAGGGAAATATTTTTATCTGCCTCCTCCTTACAGTCTCCAAAGTAAAATTCTGCCCAAACTGCATTAGTCTAAATATCTTTTCCCTCAAAGAGACAGTTAAAGTAGGAAACAATGACAGGACAAATGTTCATCACATTATAGATGTGGTGCTGAAAGCCATGCAGTCACTTCAGTGGCAACTAACAAAGTAAAATGAATACAGACAAGAACAGAACATTCTCTGTTTAACTCAGGCTTGGTCCCACCCAATGCCATTACGATAAATAATCAGCTTGGGTTTCTTTCACTTCTATTGTCATGGGTTTGAGACTTTGCTGGAGTATCTTGAGGGAACAACAAGAATTTGGTTCTGCTTTCACTTTCAGAAAACTTGTCCAACTCGGAGCAACCTTGAACAGTGCCTAGCATTTATTTCCCCAGAGTAGACATAAAAGAGGATTCCCTTTTCAAGTATAATCCACTCTGTAAATCCCTCAAGAGCCATTTGACTCAGCCAACATTATCCTCTGGCCTTCCATGGCTCAGAGCGCTGGCAGAGGCTCCACAGCCAGGCTGGGGCTGAGCTTTCAAGAGTGATCACTGTTGTCATTTATTAATCGTGTGGCGGCCGTTCCTTTCAGACCCAGGCATGGGGGAAAACCCCTCTGCACAGAAATTAAAAAAAAAAAAAATCCACTTGCCACAAAGCCCTTACAAAGCAGCAGCTGCCTCCTCAATAAAGCACCCTGGTTGGAGACAGCTTGGATTAGCCCATATATTCCCACACCTCTGTGTCTGGGTCAGTAGCACCATTCACTCTCCATGGAAAGTTTTGCTTTGCTCTGAGCCAAGAGTTAGTTCTGCCAAAGAGGTATGATAAACGTCTGTTGCCTCCAAGCAAAATATGGAAAACAGCTTCTTTTCTCTAACTGCTTGTTTGTTTGTTTGTTTGTTTTCTCATGGTGAAAGTCTCTCTCTATTCTGCTGGGGACATTACAGGCTAGTCTGAAATTACATCTTAAACTGTTTCTGAGATACTCTCCCAGTCCATCTTGGAGCAATACTTTTGATGTAGTCATGTCTAACCTTTCAGAATAAAACCCTGCTAATCACCAGAGACTTTCCATCAGTTTTCTCCTGGCTCCAGCTGAGCTGGTTGTTCACATCCCTGGGAGGGGGAAGCAGAATCACAATGGGATCGGGGAGCCCTGTTGCTAGTAACCCTGTCCCCAGCCCCTTGCTGCCCCATCCCCAGGGCACAGCACTCCTGGGCAGCTGCCACCAACTCCTTGAACCCCTCTTGGGAACGTGGGACCCTGACACGAGTGCTACTCTCCATATTGCTCCATTTCTGACCCTGCAATTCCCCACAGCCCCTGCCTTTTTTTGTGCTCCACAGTCTGCTGTTTATCTCCACATGTTTGTTTTTCCTCTGTCTCCTTCTCTTCCTGGGAGGGCCAAAAGGTCTTGCTAGGGTTGAACTGGTGCCTGCTCCTAAATGAATTACAAAAGGAATAACTGGTTTTTCAGTTTCTGACTTTTTTTGTCAGACCTGGTTGCTATCAGTCAAAAAATTGGTATCTGAAAAAGGGGAAATTATTTCTTCCTTATCCCGTCTCTCACTTGTGTGGAAGCAGAAATGTTTTATGCTTTTATGCAGATGATGGATGAGTCACTGGTGAGATGAGAGGAGACATTTCTACAGCTTTACCTAAATTCCTGGTTTGGGGATGTTAAAGATCTCAGAAATAATTTAAACCCATAAGCTCATAGCCTGAAATTCATCTGAGGAAAAGCCCTAAATTATTAACATCACCCTTTCCTGCTTCCCCCACCCCAGGAAAAGGCACACCCTCAACCCTGAAGAAAACAAACTGAATTAATAACTCCTGCAACAGGAAGAGGGACATATAATATGATTTGATGAGAACTTTGATCATTTCAATATATATATTTGACCTGGGCAGAGAGGCATTGCCTTGGAGGTAGAAATTTACAGGTCACCAGATAGGAAAGAGCAAAACACAGATGGGACTTTATCCGTGCAGTTACAAATGGACATTTGGTATTCCTCAAACAAGTGCATGTTTGTGCCAAAGAGCTGCCACTGAAAGATGCACCAGGGCTAATCACATCTGTTGTTTCGGTAATTGTCCCATTCTAGAGAAATGAGATTTCCTCTGCTTAGCCTGAATCAGCTCTACTGTTCATTTCTAAAGCGAGTGCTTATGTGGGCTTATCTGAGACTCAGTGTGGGAATATCCCCAGTACTGCAAGGGCAGAATGAAGCAGGACCATAGGCTTTTATATGTAGCATTATGCTGCTGCTTGCCACAGTATCGTGACAGTACTTGCCAGATGCCACAACAGATGTTCCCCATAAATTTAGCACTGAAGCAATGGATTTCATCACTCAAAAAATTATTATTCTGCTCTTTGGTGAAAGATTTGCAAGAAATTGCTTTTGTTTTAAATCCACATATTTCCCTGCCTATTCTTAAGTCACTATTCGTCCAACATCTTCTCCCATATGTTTTATAGTAACTCCACTGTATTGTCATTATGTTATTGTGTCTGCCCTTTTGCTCATCCCACGCTTTAAAAAAAAGCAGAGTCCATTTAAACCTGAATAATTTGGCCCGTTTTAAAGAAAGAATAACCTGAACAATGTTCTCGGAAGAAGGTTCCTAGCAGATGGTGTTACAAGTTCTTTTTACAAGTCAAAAATTGAATGTTTTGTAGAAACCGAACAGTATTTTTGTTCTTTGTTGGTGCTTATTTGCAGAATTGTTAATGACCATTATAAAAAGATCTCAGTTAGGATCAGAGCACCACTGTGCTACAGATTGGCTAATAATACCTGTTGTCAAAAATTAAGACCAACTTCTATATAGAAACCTGGAAATACTATTATTCCCTCTTTAAATATGGAAAAAAATGTAACTCTGGCACAGCTGGCCCACTTAAGAGAAAGCCTACTTATTCTGGGCATTGAGAAGGGACCATCATCATAGAGGGAAACCTGAGGCAAAAAAAGAATTGAATCCAGTTTACCTGAGCTCCAAGAACTTTAGGAAGTTTCCAAAGGATCTTCTATGCATGGGTACTAGTCAGTGAGAACTAAATTAGAATTGTTAGCATCTAAGGTTAATTACTGAGACATTAAATGCAGATGTAATAAGAAAATTTTACAGTTCTCTACCACTGGATAATAAAATTACAGTTTTTAGGTTTAAAGTTACTGGGCTAGAAGTGAGAGGGTAATGGTGTACAGGACTTTGAAAATGAAGATGGTCAACACAATGCAGACAGAGCTGTCCAGAGTAAAGCTATATCTATTGTTGCTGTAGAAAATTGACTTTAGTTTTGTTACAGGTAGATGAAAAGGGTCATGACAGTCAGTAAATATTTAGGTAACACACAAAATACTAAGGAGCATTTCTACAATGAAGATGTCAATGTCACAAAGCAAGTGATCTGTTTGACAAACTTTCAGGACCTGACAAAATCAACACTTTGTGAGAACCTAATTCACAAGTAACAATCATATAAATCATTCTTCTTTCATGTAGAGTCAGTGGGTATTTTTCTTGACCGATGCTAATTTCACGAGGGGCATCTGAAAAGCCCTGCAGGGCACTTGTCTGATGGCCATCCTGGGAAAATACACCTCTTTCCTTATACTTCCACTGATGCCAGAGATAACAAAGGAATTGTGCTTTGCTTCCTTAAACATGTCTAATGTGCTTTTTTTAGACTGATCACCAGAATCTCTTTAAATGCAGTTGAGCTCATTCAAGGGAGGCCTTGAGTTCCTGGGCTTTGATGTCAGCGGGCAGGCACTGAGGGCTCTGCTGGCCCGTGAGTCTCTCACAGCACAGTCACGCCTGCCACTGAGCTGGAGGAATGGTCTCCACTGTTATCAGACTTCTCCAAGAATGTGGATGCAGTAATTGCTCCACTCTTTAAGCCTCTTGTGGTTTCTGCAAATGGCATTCTTTCAAACTACAGCCAGAACGAATTAACCCAGAGATACAGAGCTCACAATTAAAATAAATTCCTTTTAAAAAAATCTTAATTTTCTCCAGTAGTAGAAGACATTCAGAAGATACCAAAAACATTCAGGTGCTGGCAGTTGAATGTATGTTTTAGTAGGAAAATCACTGAGGATGCCCAAGTGCTGTGGGTGCTCAGATGGTGGAGGCACAATCAGGGCTGGTCCTGGATAACAGGGTAACCAAGGGAGAAGGGAGGGCAGGGCCAGTGGAGCTGCCTTTTCCCCTGTGCTCTGCAAGCAGCACACAGCTGCATTCCCCATGCACCCTATAAGTCATCCACCGACACTGGGCACAGCCCCATCTCCTTCAGAGAAAGCAAATGCTGAGCTCAGTGCTTTCATGGGCAGCTGAGGAAAAACCTATAGCTCTTTGGCTGTGAAAGGCAGAGTGTGAGCCTTTCACCCACAGATGTGTTTTCTCTGGCCCTCCTGTGCCACCCTCTGCAGTACAGGTCTGCAAAGTTCTTTTTTCTTCAGTAAATTCCAGCATCTCTTACATGTTTACATTGGGGAATGCAGGAAAAGTGAGCGTATGTTTTAAATGAAATGTAACTACTGTCAGAAGCTACTGGGAAAAATTGAGCTACCACCCAGCTAGATCTGTGGGTAGGCTTTTTTATAATTCAATAGAAAAATGAGACAGCAACTCACACATGCTACATCCATCACACTTCAAAGAAGTGTGCATATAAAAACATATTTGTGGTGTTGTTCAGCATGCTGAACAAGCTTCATGCAGCAACCTGTATCTTCCATCTGTCTGTAATTTCCAGTGGCTCCACTAACAACTCGCTGCATGAAAAGGCATCAACATTAATATGAGTTTATATCAGCAGCACTTGTCGAGAAATATTTCCCTACCTTCCCGTGCCATGCACCATCTCATAGAAACACACAAGGCATTTTATTGCAAATGCTTTGGCTTTTCAGCCAGAAGCTGGAATTTACCATGGAAAGCAGACAATCCATGAAAAAAAAAAAAGAAGTTTAGCTGAAAAGCTAATTTTCCTTCCAAAACAGATTATACAGCAGTGTTTCAGCCAGCTGTGCCTGGAATACTGCTGACAGAGAGAGCCACAGAGATAAGCACAGGGGTACCAAAGCAGCAAATGGACTTGGAGGTTCTGCAAACTCTTAGCTCAGGGAACAACATTGTTTTCAAAGAGGGTAATACCACCAGTTTTACAAGCATGAAGAAGAAGGTGTGGGTCATAATAGAACAGTTGAGGGAGAAGTCATGGCACGTCACAGATAATCTCCCAGCTGGAGAAGCCTTTGATAAGAAGAAGGTTCAGCTCCTTGAGCAGAGCTCAGTGTTTCCACATTTCTCATCTCTTGGTGCCCAAGCAAGCCCATCACACAGGTCTTTCTGTGCAACACCACCAGCATTTCACCAAAAGATCTCAGTCCTTCCATGGGTAACTCTTGTATGCTGCAGACACAGTCGCTCCTGTGAATTATCATCCACATCTTCACAGGACCTCTTGCTTTCCAGGATCAGGAATGAGAAAGCTGTAAAGACAGAGATCTCATGTACTCTACAGGACTATTTGAAACAATTTTGGAGTTTTATTTTTAATGTTATTCCTAGTTGTTGAAGCACTAAAGCCTAACAAGTCTGTGCTTTGCTTTGTGACTGGCCACCCTGGCATGGCCTAAACTTCAGAGCCTGAACTGAGATTCCTGAAAGTGAAAAGCACTGAAATTTTGGGTAAAAAGTAGCTTTGGTGAGCTAATGATGATAATGTTAGCTGGTATAATTAGAACTAGAAGTTCATTGGTTTATACTTTGCAGCCATGCACAAGTGACTCATCTGTTAGGACACATTTCTGTATTAGGGGCTTGATCTAGAGCTACTTGAGTGGATCTTTCCACAAACTCCAGAAGGCCTCAAGCCTCCAGTGCTGACACAAATTTCCTGCAGGTTTTTGGAACAGCTCCCACAAAAATTCTTGCAGTTCCTTCCTTGTTTTCACTTCACATGCATCCACCACACAACAATTAACCAGCAAAGCAATGGGGCAATTTCATTGGGTTGTGTTTTCCCCCCACTTTCTCCTTCTCCAGATAAAAGGCACAAGAGAATTCCCGCACTGAGGTTTGGGAATGCTGCATGGTGGGAATGTTTTATTTCCAGTAATGGCATCTGTAGTCACATGTGCACCCAGGGAGGAGATGAGACCCCTGTTGTGCCCGGCGGAAGAGATAAAAGAAGGGTCTTGTAAATATATCTTGCACCTCGTGCATGTCTAGGAAGGTTCCATATAAATAGCACCATAACTTTTGCACTTGATGCCACTTGAGCACATTATAAGCAGCAACAGGTGGGAGGCATGTTTGAACAATTGAGCATGCTGTAACAACTGTGCTTAGGAGGTCTATTATGTTCCTAATGCAAATTCCACATGCATATTTGGTTATTTCAAACAGTTTGGGCTTTCTGACTGGATTAGGGGGCTGTTAGATAGGCTAGACAATGTGAGTCTATAGATTGAGAAAGAGTAAGATGGGTTTTGTTTAAGCAGTTTTGGGGAGAAGAAGTAAGGCAGAAGAAGTGCCAGACACAGAGCCATTTTGTTCAGCTGAGTGATGATGGGCAGCTAAAATGTTCACACTTTGTATTTCACACAGGGTTAATGCTACCCTGAATAGCTATTTCCCCCCAGGATTGCTTAGTACTGCAGAATGTAAAAGGAAAACTAAGTTTAGAATTAGGATATACAAGGGAAAAAATGTAGATAGTTTTTTGGCACTGGACTGTGGACGAAACCCAAGCCAAGAGCGCTTTGCATTTTCTAAAGATATTTGGAAGTGAATCGAAATTGCAGAAATGCCTACCTCTGGGAACTAGAGAACAGGGCATAGGAATCTGGAGAACTAGGAAAAAAATGAAAGAGCACAGCCAAAAACTTCATATGGCTCAGCACTTGATGCTATAATGTTGCTCAGCAGCACACAGTCCCTGCACCACAGCCGTCAGTCAGGGAGGAAGGTTATTGTCTGTAGTCCCTTTCCATGAAAATAAGAAAGACAATGAAGGGAAGTGCTGTTGCTTTTTGAGATTAACAGCAATTTGTTAATTGCAGTTTTCTTATTTCTGAATTAGAGATATATTTTAAAGAGAGACTTCATGAACTAGCCTCTGCAACTTGCTCAGTCCTTCAAGCTCTGTCAGCATCACGTCCTGCATAAAATGAAATTCCTTAATCTGGAAGATCTGAATGGAGGAAAATAAATGACAAATTGTTAAAATTATTGCTCCCAATTATCCCCAAAATCTCAACACTGTAGAACTATATAGACCCAGTTTTTAAAGGGCACAGAAAAACACAATGTCCCTTATGCTCTTTGCCCTTGAACAGAACTGATGTTAGCGTGTGCTTTATTTTTGGTCTGAACTTCTCAATACGCTCCAACTGGAATTTGTGGTTAGCTTCCAAGCAGATAGAGCAGGTCAAAAAACCAATACTTTAAACATAGGAAAATGCCAATGATGTTTTCATTTTTCAAGATTTAAAGCAGACTTATCTGATTGATCAAGTGTAATTCAAGTAATATCTTATTACATTTCCTCCAAAACAATGAGATTATTATGTTTGTTCTTCTGTAATCCAAAGCAAGGGTTTTGTAAATCAGCCATTCTTTTTTATAAAATAAGTTTTTATTTTACTCAGAAAATAAGATTGAATTTTCTGGTTTATTTAGAACCTGAAATAAAATAGGCCAGTCCTATTTCAATAGCTACATCCATTTAGAAAAAATATTTGAAAAAAAGAATACCCTCAAAAATGATAATCAATCACTTTTGTGATGGACTTCAATACAGGCAATTCTTTAAATGTAAATGTTTATATTTGAATACTTTCTGCCTGGCTTTTCTCCTGGGTAAGTAGCAGTTCATTTTGTAGGCAATGAACACACAGGCTTCAAAGCTGCACAGTAGAAGCCAGTGGGAGTGTTGGTACTGACTTAGTGGGAGAAGGATTAAGCTCTCAGACATTATATTGATGACTGTCTTGGAAATAAACTGTCAGTATAAACTCACCAGATGCAAGGCAGGTCTTTGAGCTCATATGCATAAGTATGTGAGCCACTTCTCCTCTTCAGTTATACTCAGTTCTGTTCCTGTAGTGCACCTTTCATCAAGACCTTATTCAAGGGTCATTTTTCTAAAGAGCACTAAAAAAAAATCCAGTGAGCTCTTTTCTTCTTTGCACTCATGTTTGGGAAAGAGAATTTGTGGATTGTTTTGTCTGGGGTTTTTTGGGTTTTTTTTATATCCATAAAAAATTTTGATGTGAATTGGCCTATAGCCAACAGCATTTCCTTGTATGAATTTATTTTAATGTAGTTATTAGATTTGAGTGACACAGTTTCTGCAAGTAAAGTTCTTTTAACTGTAAAGGCAGCATAAATTTCCATGACTCACCCCACTTTCTTTCCTTTTTGCCTTCTTCTTGTAGAGACATCACTTGTTAGGTTAAGAGGTAAATTCCAGAATATTTGTCACTTAAATCTTGGCTTCAAAGCCTTAAGTCAGGCAACTCTGTAAAGGGCTCTTACTTGTATAAATTGCTTAGGCCTTGCAAGACAGGGGAATAATGCCTAAATATCTTTAAGAATCTGGAAACTGTCAAGAAATGTGTGATCACCAAATATCCTGATGGGCTTCGACATGAAGACCAGTACATGGAAAACTGGACTGAGATCTCTAAGCCATATCAGGAACATGTATGATAGAAAAGGAATTGATCTCATTTGTTGTACTCAAACCAATTGTTATACTCAAACCACTTATACGACAGTGCCAATTAATAGGTATCAGACCCAGCTAAAGCCAAAGTGGAAGGTTTTATATAGCATTATTGGTCATCTGTACTCTGCAGTTTTATCTCCACTATATATTACAACAAAATTACTTAGAACTGTTCAAATAAATTCAATGTGATTAGTGAAGCTATGGTCCAATCTTGATTTCACTAAGGATGTGAGACAATAGACTCAAGTTACCATACAAGAAATTCTGGCTCAATATCAGGAAAAACTGAAGTCACAGTCAAGCCCTGGAACAGGCTGCCCAAACTGGTGGTAGCATCTCCATCCTTGGAGACATGCAGAACTGGCTGGGCAAGATGCTGGGCAGCCTGCTGCCACTGCACGTGGTGCAAGCAGGAGTCTGGGCTGGAAACGCTGAAGATCCCTGTCCACCCCCAGGGACTCTACAGCTCAAGGTCTTTCTCCCTAACAGTACTGGAATGTAGGAAATGGGATGTGTATACATCTGTCATGTATAACACTTCACAAAAACCTCAATGCTTCCATATCAGAGAGCATTTCATGCTCAAAACCCCATCCTTCATATTTTCGCTGTCAATAAACTTTGGTATTTCTGTAATTCTCCTCCAGTTTCTAGCTGCCTAAGGGTTAAGGCTGAGTGGTTCTCAGGAGCCCAGTGCTGGTTTTGTAAGGGGCTCTGTCTGGTTTTTGTCTCTGAGAGCTGCCTTTCAGCCAGCCTGTGCTCCTCTTGCATTTCCTTGCCTTGACTCTTTGCCTCCTCTGCATCTGAGCACATTAGATACGGAGTGTGGGGGATTTACAGTGCTGCTGGCAGCACCAGACAGAGAATAGCTTTGTAACTGTATCCCGGTCTTCCAGCAGAGAAAACCTTTGATGGAGATCTCCGCTCACTAATGTACATGTAAGAACACAACCCCTCAATGCCCGCCTTTCATTAGCACTGCAGAGATAGTTATGCACATGCTGTGAGGAGAATGGTGAAGCCTAAGCATGACGTGTGTGTCTCTGTATGCCAAGCCAGACCCTTCCTTGCTATAAATCTGTGTTGCTTCAATACTGCCTTATCATGCTGTGGTCATTCACCTCAGGCAAGGAGAATCTGACCTATGACATCCTCAGAAGTTTATATTTTTGAAGTAATAGTATCCATAGGCCATCAGAATTTCTCTGTAAGTTGCTGCTGTCTCAAAACTAAACTCGGTGGTCACAAGAAAACGTTTAAGGGCATGTGTCCTTGGAGAATTATTTCTGAGTCAACAAAAAAGGAGTCTAAAGTTGTGACACTTATCTGTGCCTCATCTCAGTAACTAGAAATGTGCTGAGCTCTCTGGATATTTGGCTGAACACTCCAGCCAGATGGTTTCCCGGTGGGCAGAGTGGTGAGAAGCATTCTGGAAGATTTGCACAACATCATGTTACATGACATCATGCTACCTCGTCCAGGAGAACCATAAAGAGGGTCTGAACTTTGCAGAAGATATCTGCTCCCAGAGCTTGGAGATTGCTTAGGAAATGAGAACATAGGCTGTGTCTGCAGCACTGCAGCAGAAGCAGGCTGGATATGAAGGGATGGCAAACAAAGAAATCTAAATGTGATTTTCTAATGGCAGGTCTCCATAAATACTCTCCATTATTGTTTGAATGGCTTCCAAAATTCATCTGAAAACAAAAGTGGCTAAACATCAGTTTCCAGTGCACAACACAGCAGTGAAAAGATAAAATACCTGGCTTTTCAGGGACTTCTTACTTTCTTATAGCACATTAAAGAATAGTCATAATGCTTCGAGCTGAAACCTGTTCCTAAGCATTCCTGCAGGATCCCAGTGTACAGTAGTCTTCTCAGAATTATATTCAGCAGTTGACTACTAAAGAAATGTTCTATTATTAACTAACGTGTAATTACTTCATTAAAAAATACCTCAGCTGAATACTGTGTAACATAATACAGCCTACTACTAGAGTGAGGAGATTTCAGGGCCGGCACAAATGGAAGTGAAATTACAGTGCAAAGAAGTGGAAAGGAGACAGTGCCAGCTGGCAGGGTACTAAGTGTTTCAAATTACTGTATGTTTATGACCTCTGTGTTCTTAAACAAAATTAATTAGATTATGCTATTTGAGAATCTTGGAATGCTGTGGCCACATGCCAAACTTATCTGAACCACACATCTTAAGTTTAATTAAGATGTTCTTAATTTCTCCAGGTATTTCTTTTATACACACATATACTCACATGTGTGTGTTTAAAGTGGTGCCTGTGGGAAGTGATAAACAACAGACTGCAATTCCTGAGGTGTGTTTAAGGTGGCTGCTTGCTTAATAGGACTTGGGGGCTAAATCCATGAAAGGGCTTGGATTCAACTTTAATGCTCACCTGCTGCTTTAGGTCCCCAGTCAAAATTTCTGACCCTCAGGTCCCTTGTTCAGCTGCCACCTGAATGTGGGGTATTTATCCTTGTTGCAGGGAATTAAGCTTTCAGTGTTACAGTTTTCTCTGTCTTGAAGTTCTGCTGCTTATTGTAACAAGTCGCTTTGCCTTGTTAGCACTGATAATTTAGCAACTCTCCCATGCTGAGCTGGGCTATACTTCACTAATATTCCTGCAGATTTTGAGGTGCTGCTCCTGAGGTCAGAGCATCATCCACCTGTGCTATGAAAGAGATGGGTCCATTTCCTTCACCAGCCAAGGAGATTTGAAGTCTCATCTCCCATGTCGCAGAGAGCATCTTCACATTTAGAAGATGGTGTTCAGTGGAGGTGGAAGAGGAATTTTGGAGAGGGTAAGTGGGTCAGAGATGGGAAAGAATGGAGATGAGGAAATGCTTGTTGCTCCATCAATGCTGATGTGCTAATTGGAGAAAGGAGAAAAGGCTCTGTCTCTTAAACATCCTAATGAATATCATTCCTGATACTTTTCTCTGACACAGTCAACACTCCCCAGTTCTGAGGAATGTGGGAAAAGCTTCAAAGAAAGGTGAGAAAGTCCATTGCCTGCAAAACCCCAGAGACTGGGCGGTAATGTATATTCCAGCAGAGAGTGAAATGTGCACTTGAATTTCACCAGGCTTACAACCTCCTTGATGCTGATGGTGAATGCTGAGCAACAATGGACACAGAATATCACCATACACTCCTCTGGGCATGCTTTGAAAGAAAGAACAATCTTTCTTTCTTCCATCATCTTTGAAAGCATTCAGATGCGTATCTTTTGCAAGATATTTCAGGACTTTGAATGCTCAGGAGAAACACTCAAGGAACAAAAATTGTGCAAAATAACCCCCTTGAACTGAAAGAAAATTTAAGCTACCCTTCCTTGTTGATGTTTACTGTGGTTTGCCAATAGACATGATGGTCCTTTTGGAGCCCACACTCTCAGTCCCATAAAACTCACCTCATGCTTATGTCTCTAAGTCAGAGCTAGTGATTCTCCTGGAGGCTGAGTGCTGATGCCCACCAGTATGGATGGGTAGATCTGCCAAGCTAGTGGTAAAGTAGAGCTTGGGGAGTGCCCATAGCTCACAGAATTTTTGCTCAGAGCAATATTGCTCAGTGGTGGTACATAATTTTACATGCTCAGTGCACCAAACATATTTGTAAACTCAGAGATCAACTTGTATGAATAGCCCCTTGAAGGGCTTGTCTGCTTGTCCTTGCTGGGCAGGCACTTTAATATTACTCTGTCTCCTGCTACTTCTAATTAACAAGTAAAGCTAAAATATTCATCACTGTCATACAAGGAATTGAGTTGCAAAGTCTCTGGATGGAGTAAAGTTTTCCCTTGGACTCCTATTTCCTTACTCCTCTGTGTACCATTGAATTGGCAAAGAAAGTGTAAAAAGAAATCTTTGTGACTGTTAAGTAGCTGCCATTTTGGCTAAGAAAAATAGATCTGGTGGCTCAACATACCTGTTCATCCTGGACCTCTCTTCAATAAACACAGACCAAAGCAGTCATCTGTAGTAAATACACATATAGTTATCAAATGCGATGGGAAAGTTTTTAAGGGACACTGCTGTGAAAAATTAATCATGTCAAAACTTGATCATATGTTCTCTGAAACAGCTGGCTGCTTGCCCCCAGGATTTGGTTTCAATAACCTTTTGCTGAAAATGTGTCTTTCAATACAACCTACTGAATTAGATTAAAACAGTTTAATGCCCTGACCTCCAGAATTTCTCTCATTTTTGTTTGCAGAATGCAACACAGGCAGCGCATTCAGTCAATTTTGTTTTTTATCTCAAATATATTCTCATATTCCTCTATTTTCTCTTGACATGTCTCTTCCTCTGAAAATGTTGTGATTCTCAGGTCACAGCCTGCCGTAAAAAATTGTATAAAAAATGTTAAAACATCACCAGACTTTACAAAATGAAATTTCAAAGCAACCCATCTTCTATGTTTACTGTGCCATTTATCACATTTTTTTAAATCAGAGAATTGCTTCTTTGTGGAGCCCACTTAACTGAAGGTGGATTCAGGAGCAATTGAATCCTAAGGTGGATTCTTTGGAGCAGTTGAAAAACTACAAGAGAGAAAGGCACAGAGCCTATAGATAGTGTCCTTATTTGCAAAGAGAAACTTTTCACCAGCTCTGTTTCTCAAGAGTTTTTTTAGTTTGTGTTTTGGGTTGGTTTGTTATTTGGACGTTTTCTGGCTCTTACCTGTAACAGAGTTAGAAGCCAGCTAAGAAAGGTAAAGACAGTCTTCTGCACAAATAGCTGAACCTGCTTTTCTAGCTCCCATAATATTCTTAGACCTCCTGGACCACAGCTGGCTGCTTCACAGCCTGCATGTCTGAGTTCAAATAGTGTGAAGAAAAGCATTGT
Source organism: Ammospiza caudacuta (assembly GCF_027887145.1). Lineage (NCBI taxonomy): Eukaryota > Metazoa > Chordata > Aves > Passeriformes > Passerellidae > Ammospiza > Ammospiza caudacuta. Next base: position 23,174,170 of record NC_080595.1, on the reverse strand, counting down.
GTTGGACTGGTACAAACCTTTTACCTCTATTCAGGGTGTTGCTTCGCTAAAACATTATTGCTTCCTCCTCTTTGACAGGGACTTTTCAACTGATAGATGCACAAATAAAATGCCTCTGGTTCAAAAAGAGAATAAAAATTACTCTGGCAGAGTGCTGTGCTGTTGACAGGTGATTTTTCTAAGAAAAGTACTTGCCTAGGGGTAATGAGCATAACTGGATACTGTTTTACTCCAGTTTAGTGCCAGGCTTTGCAGACTAAAACAAGGCCCTTTGAATTCAGCAAGCCATTATTTAAAATAGAAAACAATTATCTTGTGTTCTGGCTAATGTCTGGTAAAAAATAATTTGATTAACCAAATATGAGAATGATAGGAAATGTTGGTGTTGGCTTGTCCCAGTATTTTCCAAACAGTAGAGTACAGTAGTTATGCAATACATTTCCATGCAATGAAAGGCTTTTTTCCCCATGTTGTCAAATGGACGATACTTATATCATTGTGGTAAATGTATAAGAGGGGGGTACTGCTTTTCATTACCTTCATTTTTTTATGCTGACATCTAGACAGCTTCGGTGTGGCCAAAATTAGTCCCCTAAGCATAACTTTTGTTCTTTCCCTCATGGCTCCCTTACTCCTGGAGAACTTAGGTCCTTATTGTGATGGCTGTCAGTAATCCAATTTGGAAGTCTTATATAAAATATGTTCAAAATTTCTGCTTTAACAAAAACTGTGGGAAATGGGATGTGTTTGGGATGTAAAAGACAAAAAAGCAAAGATGGCTCATGGGCTGATTATGCAAAAACAGAATTTCTGCCACAGATTTCAAAGACAGGCACTCTTCCACTCACAAAGAAAAAGGAAAATAACACCAGAATCAACCCAAGACCTTACCCAAAGAAAAAACCTCCAAGCCCAAAAGACCAAGGACTGTATACCAGCATACTAAGGGTAAATGTTTCTAGTTACTCTTATATATTCTTCTGCTTCAGATTCAAATACAAACATATATACTTCTCTATTGGCTCAAATAACTTTTTGCCTCTGCTGGCCTTATTTTTTTTTTATTTCTCTACCCTGAAACTCCCATTTATTTACCCATGTTTATTCTTAGAGGATCTGTTTTATTCTTTCCCTTCCTCAAGATGCAGAATACTATTTCGATATACTATTAAAAATAAACAAACAAACAAAAAAGTGTGATTTTCTCTAATTTTCTACAAGAAAGAGACAAGCAGTCACAATGCACTCTCCTAGGCCTGGGCCAAAGAGATGTACAACTCCTTCAAAAGTCTGTCTCAGCAGCAGTCCCTGCCAGCCCTCTGCCCATCACAGCCAAGGGTGTAAGCCCAGGACAGAGCGCTCTTGGAAGGGTTTTTCTGCAGTTGGGAGCTCTGGCAGGCTTTGTGCACATCTCTTAGCTACAACTGTTTAAGATTATTTAGTGGCTTTAAACGCTGGTTCATGCCCATTCTGAACAAGCCCACAGAACATCTGCACAGTGTCTGCTTGCTGTGCTCAGGGAGTGTACCAACAATCCTATATTGTTCTAAGCAAACATATTTCAGTCCAGATTTTTTCCTCTGTCTTACTGTCCTCTTTGAGCATTGAGGAGGCTGTGACCTTTCATTGATTCAGGCATGGAAACTGTAACAGCAATACTGAGCAGTTATATTTGCTTTGGAAAAGTAATTCTATTGTTCTTCTCTTTTAAAGCTTAAACTAACAGTCAGCATGAATGTCATCTTTATAAAATGATAGGAAACCTACAGTGTCTGGTATTAATAAATGCCTCTGTGTTCAGTGTGTGAACAGGGTTGGGGCTGAAAGGAGAGAATGAAGTCCTCATGACAGAACTCAGGGGTAGTCTCTCTTGTGAGTATTTTTATGAGATGCAACTGCTACAGAAGTGCATCTTGTGCATCCCAAGGCAATCAGTTTGGTCGTCAAGGGAGCACAGTGATAATTTATTCCTGACAGGAGAGGAGAGCCCATAGTGGTGGTCTGAACTGCCACTGCTGTTTGCTGACTCAACTGGAGTCTCCTCTGAACTGCTGATGGTTTGATCAGAGGAAGAATTCCTGCTGGGGAATTCCCTCCTGATGGGAAGAGATAGCAGCCTCACTGAAATCAGTGAGCCCTGCACTGCATCACAGTCAATCCCAAACACTCTGAATTTTACCTTTCATAGAATCATCCAATAGTCTTGAAGTGCAAGCAACAAGAAGCAAAAAACTTTATAAGGATAAAGGTGACAGCAGAGAATTATGCACTGACTAGCACTGCAACTGTGGACTGCAATCACTCAGAAAGTTGATGTAATTTGCCCCAGTATTTTTCATAACCTACTTGCTGTTGTGATGACTGATAACTGAGGACAGTGGTGGAAGATTTGTCTTAAGGTTATTATACAGGGCATGATCTCAAGAGAACAGGATTTGGTTCACAGTTCCTCTTTAGTCCTTCTGCATGGATTCAGGAGAGTCACTTAATCTTTCCCTTTTCCTTGTCTACAAAAGAATAATGTTTTCTGTCTGTTAAAGTTGTAAGCTCTCTAGTTCCAGAGTGTAACTGCATTATATGTTTATACTGCTGAAAATAAATGTGGCTTTGATCTCAACAGTGGCCAACATGCAGTCATTAATAAAAATAGTATTAATTAAAAGTAAAACCTCATTACATTTTAATAGGGCTGTATTAGATAACAATGGTGGTGCATACTTAATTTATGTAATTTCCACAATTGTGCTCAGAAAAGGGATTGATTTTGGCTGGAAACAAGTCAAACAAGCTGTGCCAGCAGCTGTGAGGTCAGGAATTACTGCTGGGTTTTATTTTTCTCTGTTGGTATTCTTACAGTTCAGTCAGTAAAAGAAGGAGGTGAGAAGCATACAGAAAGTTCTAATGGTGTCCAGCACTACTTTTCTGAAGTTGGTCTTTGTTGGGAAGCAAGCATAGCTCAGACTCACTGCTTTTATATGATCCTAGGAATAAATGGATCAAAGCAGATTGTACTATGGTAAAGTCAAAAGATATGTAGCTCCTATGCTTTAAATCTTGTTTTCTTTTGCAAATCAATCCCAGAGCTAATTTTCACAACCTACCCATCATATGCAAGCCCCAGAGTGAGTAAAAGTGGAGGCCTAGCATGCACCTTATTTCTGTATGAAAATGGGTTTTTCTGGATAATATTTCACACAAGCACAGTTGTCAGAAGGCCAAAAATGTGTGTACATCAATGTATGCCAGTTCTGGAAATGAGTTCACCTTTCAGCTCTGAACACAGGCTGTACAGGAAGGCCCCGCTATTGCAAAGGCAAGCAGGGAGAGACAAGGAACAATGCTGCCTTGCTAACAGGCTCTTCAGAAGACCTTAAGTAGGAGGAAGACTTGTGCAAAAAGTTGTACATCTCCAGCTCAAGCCTTGAAGAGTGCATTGTGACTGCTTGTGTCTTTCTGGAAGACAATTAGGGAGAATCACAGGGTTTTTTGATTTCTTTTTGATAGCATGTAGGAATAATTGTTTCTGCATTTTTTTTGCCTCGTGATTGGGACATTATTTGTATTCAAAAATATAAACTGATGATTTTTTCACAACCCCGGAATAAGTAGCCACTCTGCTGTTTGGTCCATGACTTTTAGATCAGTCCAAGACTTTTAAATCAGTCATCTTCTTTCTGATATTTGGCCAATCCAGGTAAGAAGAAAGCCAATGCCTCACACAGATTAATTATGCTTGAAGACGTGGCAGAATGTCTAGAACACAAAATATTAGAAGAGTGTTTTAAAACAAAGACGTGGGGTTTTTTAAATTTAGAAAATACACGTATGAATTTTTCAGTTTTCTTTCTGACTTCTGAGTCTTCTGTCTTGCTTTTGCAGACTTCTGCCTGCAACCAAATATGTAAAGAAAAAATATTTCAAATATTTTGCATCTAACTTCATTAGAGCTTGTTAATGCCTTAAACTCATGAACTAACCAGCTGGACTATGCAGAGAGATCATGTGTCTAATGTAGCCCATGTTTTGGATACAAGTTTTCAAGTATTTAAAGAAATTTTGAATTCTCTAACTGATCTCCTGCCATCAAATAAAATTTCTGCTTGTGAGTTTTGGATTACAAACCATCACATGTGGAAACATATGGAAATAAACAGCCAGTTTACAACAATTTTTACTTTCAGTTTGGTGCTCAATTGTCATTATTTTCTGTTCACAGCTTATGCTGTGCCCTCTGTCTCCTCCTCTTGATTCTGTGATCTCTCCTTTAAGGTGATGTCAACAGATTTATTCATTATATCACTAGTGTTGGGCAGATGAAAATAACAAATCCAGTGCATGAGAAGCTTTTTAGGAAGAGAAAAAATGTATAAACCATCAACTACCAAGGACAAGGAAGGTAACGGACAGAAAAAGAAGTTCAGATGCACTTCCACCTACGCAAAGTAATAGCACTGCAATTGAGGCTGATGCAGTGACAAGAATCCTCATTATCTACCAGGAAAAAAGAAATGCATGACCAGAACCAGCACAGAGTAGATTCCAGCTTTGCTGGAGAAGGAGACAGCAGGTGCCATCCAGAAACATTATCATTGTGATAATCATCATCATCAAGGTAAGTTCACATGCCTCATGAATAGAAGTCTGAAAATGAGTTGGGTTTGTTTTGGTTTTGTTTTTCACTGCCCTCCTCCTTGATGATTCAAATTGCTGCAGTTATTCTGCTGAACTAGAATGTTGTCATGAACAACCCTGAGTATGGACAGGCTTGTGCCCACATCATCAGATTAGCAGTATCAGGAATGATCTGTAACCCATATAATGATATATTTTGGATACTTCTTGCTCTCTGAGCTACTTTGGGCTTCTGTTTGATCTGTTCTCCAGACCAGCACATGAGGTGAGGAGGACAGTCCTGGTGTGATATGGCCATACTCTGTTCCTGTGTCTCTCAGAAGAACTCTCACATATGCTCTTTGTGGCTCAGAAATGCCACATATCTCCTTCCAGTGCCTCAAGGCACCCAGATGTGGCAAAGGGGATGATTTGGAGCCCAATTCTCTTGTGAACCAGTGCAGAATGGGAACCAGCCTTGCTGCAGCTATGTTCTCATACAAGATTTCCTGGCACGTGAACAGCACAGACATTTCTCGTGGCTTCATTTTAGACTTTGCAGAGGAGGCAAAGTCACCAGCTCCTTGAAAGGAGAAGAAAAAACACAGAGCCAAGCTTTTAGTGAAAATTACAGTGCTGCATAAAGTCACTATTTAATACTCTGTTATGCTGTATCCATGAGTATGAGAGAAGCTGCCAAAATGTGGAGTGTGAAATAGGATTTTTCTTCTGTTTCATAGAAGGCATGTCTAAATACACAGCAGGAAGGGCTGAGCACATATGGGCAGCACATCTGGGTGGTCAAAGAGAAGCTGTCTGTAAGCTGGACTCCCTTCAGGAGCTGGTGCCCGAGGACAAGGTTAAGCCTCAGCACCCATCAGCTGTTTCAAACAGTAGGGCACACCATAGTAGGATTTTGGACTTACCCACCCCAATGACTATCGACAAATTCATGTGGTCGCTATCACACCCAAAGTAAATTTTATTATGTTTAAGCATAAGGCCAATGAACCCCTTAATTATTATTACATCGTTCACACAGGAATCATGTCAGTCCAGCTAAATGTGTGAACATTTGGCCACTGTCTCTGCTTCCTTTTTGATGCAGAAGTTTCTGGCCTTGTTCCCAAAACTTCAGCAGAGCCATCAAAACAGCAGTAGGGGACAATCTGGCAGAGTGAGACCATGTGGCTGGGAGTCTGGAGACCTGGGTTCTGGTCTGGGCTTTATCACAGATTTCCTGTGGACATGAGATGAATTCACTTAATCTCATACTGCCTTAGTTTCCTCTTTTGCAGAAGAAGGATGATAATAATCACCCACTTAGCAGAGGAGTTGTGAAGGCAATTAATGTTTCTAAAGCCTGTCGATGTCCATAAGTGTAACCACTAAATAAGCAAAATATATTACAACTATTATTTATTTTACTATGTGAATATTGCCAAAGCCTGCAAATTTCCCTCAGAGTCTGCAGATGAATTAGCTGTTCTTCTAAATACTCAAGTTAGAAAGAAACTATGGCCAAGGAAACTATTGCATCCTGCTTGAGAGAAGTAGCTAATGAAGGAACAGTTCACTCTGGAAAGGTAGAATTTGGACTTGAAATCCAGACATTTGGTGTTCCTAGGTCACTGTGAGCAAGCTGCTGGTTAGACCAGATGATCCACTATGGTCCTTTCCAGCCTTACCTATTTTGATTATGTGGTATAGGACCAAATGATTATTTTCAAAGAGTCCATCATTTCCTTACGTGCAGTTTGCTAACTTGAAAAATAAATACTAGATTTTGCTAACTAATCCAATGCGTTATGGATTTCCCAAGTTCTGGTAACAACATACACTGGAAGTGCTTAACTCAAACTCAAAATATTTTTTCACTATGAAATTATTGTTTTCACAAAGCCATCCTTTTAAAATGAAGTACAGTCATGATCTGGTACATACGAAAAAAATTAGTGTGTATTTTGCCTTAATAAAAATAAATCCTTTTCTGTTCTCATTACCTCATTATCATGACTGCTCTAGAAATTTATGGATTATTTCTGCCAATAAAAATTTAATTTAATATATTTTAAAGCTTTTTCTGATAGAACCATTTAACATGATGGGAATTTAGGTATCTTTTGCCACAAATATTTTGTGAGATGTTATTTTCTGATGTGACCAGTGGCATGAACCAGTTTATTGGCATTACTTACAGATGTAAAGCATTCAGGGCTTCTTAGATCAGCTAATGTACCTGAACATCATGAACCAGAAAGCATTAAGATCTGCTAAACACTCATATGAATATTAAAAGTTCCCAGTATTTCACAGACATTACAACTTTGCATTATACAGGTAAAACAATCTACTTATTAGGAGACCATAGAGCAGGGGATTTGGAATGTAAACATTCTAAAATATTTAGAGACAACCTGTTCCAAATTCAGGAGTAGGCTGGAGACCCACTGGGGCAGGACAAGTACTGAAAAAGCAGTGCTCTCACACTTTGTCAAACCTGCATTTAATATGTTACAACCCCTATTTAATATCTCTCTTGGAGCTTTGTCTATTCTGCTTTTCTGTTTTAAAATGTCTGTGAAATGTTTTTCTGTATGACTGTATATGTAGTAGTATAAGAATCACAGAGCAAAACTGAGTGTATCCTCTTGTCTTGTCCTGGATCAAAACTGTGTTCCAACATTAAAAAAAAAATTCAATCAAAGAATTATATAACTAATAGTAGATCAGATTAAACAATGAGTATCAAACTGGCTGCACCACATTGATATTACTGTTGTCTACAAAATAGAAGAATTCTAATCAATAAGAAATTTTGTAAAGAAATACAAATGTTTTAAAACAGCGCAGAAAAACAAGCCAGTAAGAGAATGGGTCATAAAGATTGAAGTCCTTATTTAATTTAGTATATGTTAAATTTTAATAACCTTGCAGAGACAATAATCTGAAGTACACGATCCCAATATTCACATATTCTTTACAGTATTGACTGTCATGGGTCCAACTTCATGCCTGACTGGAAATGTAAAATACATTCTGACAATCCTTACTTCCATGTAATGAAATAAATGGGTTCTTTTCTTTCTCTTCCTTGTCCAATTCCCACTACCTCACCTTAGTGTGGAATTCTATGCTTGAAATGAGAACAAAGTGGAAAATGTCTCCTTCGCTTCCAAGGTATCAATCCAGAAAAGCTGGAAACTTCCAGTAGATGATATTCAACATTCCTTACCCCAAATAAATGGATTAATAAATGCAATGCTCTCTGTGCAAAGTCAAGGAGAAGACAAAAGGACTATTCTTCCCACCCTTAACACACAAGTGACAGATAATCCTATATGTGCAGTCAATGAAACAAACTGCATTCCATAAGCAAGTTGCTTTCAGTTAGTCCCACATCAAGAAACAGTAGTAAGGAATCACATTGTAAATTACCTTAAGCTAAATTAAAATAAGATTCCCCCTTCATCCAGCATCTCCTGTACATTGCATTGCTATTTCAGCAGGACTTCAGAGATCTACTTCAGAGATTTATTTCTCCAGAATTAAATTACAATCTTTGGCCTGATAATTTATCATCCAGCAGATTTGCATATGCTTCAATCAATAAATCAGGTAAGAAGTCTCAGTCAAGCTTATGTGATCAGATTCTTATATAACAGGTGTTAAAAGTAGTGGGAAGTCTGTACTTGATAATTTGGTTGCCTTTCTTTTGGGCATGGCATTATATACGCAATGAATGGATACTGATGTGCTCCTCCTGCAAACACTTTCCCACCTTCCACTGGCCACCTGTAGGCATGGTTTCACCATCACTTGTGGAAAGAAAAAGAAAATATTCTTTTCCGTGAACCCAGAACCAAAGAGATTTTTTAGTGGAAACTTCTCTGAATTCTTCTTACAGAGCCTCTGCATTAAATGAGGGAGCAATGAAAGATCTGCACTAGCTGGTCTCTGAGTATTTGGGAGTGGAATTATCCTGCACAAAGAGAGTGCCTGCAGCTGTCGGAGTAGAGCTCAGAGAAATATGCCAACGTTTTCACAGTGCAAGAGCAGATGTGGTTGAAATTGTTGACATGAAGCAAGGGCACAAGGTCAAATGCAGATTTTCCATATCAGTTTTTTCAAATGTCTTTTCCGATTAAGGCAAGGATGGTACTTGGCCAGGGAATTCAACACAAATCTCATGAAAGGCATAATTGGTCAGGAAACAGAAGCTGGTGTAATGTGTTCCAGCTCATAACAATACTACCTTTGGTTTGTAATGAATAATAAATCTTTAGTTTATTTTTATTTCGCTTTTTAAAAGTTATGAATATGTAGTACAATGCCTACTCTCAGTCTTATGAATGCATGTAAACACTCATTAATGTTAACAGGAAACGTGTATGATTTTCAAGGGAAATGTAGACTTTTCCTTCTCCCTCCACACCCTATTTTGCTAGGCAGAGTTTGAGGGGAAAACCCCTGGGACATCCTGCTTGAACCGGTGGTTTTGATAAGCACCATTTTGCATCATACACTGTTTTACAGAAGAAATTTAATCTCATCTTTCCTACAGAAATATGAGGCAAAGGCTCTTGGTCAACAGAGCCACGTAGTGGGCTGAGCAGGACGCCAGCACATTCACCATCTTGAACACTGGCAACAACAAAGAGAAGGGGGCAGACCCCTGGAGGGAAGAGACTATGTTAAAAAATCGCCTTGAAAAAAAAAGAAATCATCTATCATCTCATTCTTCACTTTTGAGTGTCAAAGCTGTACAGGAGTCCCAGATTTCTCAGTATGATGTGAGGCTTTTCTATAAAACCAACTTTTAAAGTGAAAACTGAGGTTGCCTTTTAATCCTAGAGCTGGGAGACATGAAACAATAAGGAAAGCATCAAATGTTGTGAGATCCATCATAACATCTCAGGATTTGGCAAGGCTGCATCCCAGTTTATAGCTGAGAGAACTCATATCCCAAGCAAGTGTTATTTGCAGCTGAGCACGGCACTCCTGGGTCCTACTGCTCCAGGACCCTGCCTGAAGTCAGCCGAGCTCCCCTCGATGATACCAGATCAGCACAGGGCTGAACAGACCCCAGCTTTTATTGACTTTTCAGGCAGCCTGCCACTTGGCAGGAGAACTTAGATTCAAAACATAAAAGCCATTTTTTAAAGCATGAGGGATTCACTGGTAACAGCAACTGGAAAGCTGAAATGGAAACCAAAAAAGGCACAGTACCATATTACCAATTCCCTGAGCCATCTTGTCCCCTTTACTGCTTCTTTAATCTCTATGTGCTGGTCACTAATCATTTTTTGCTTGGGCTAGAAAATGACAGTTAATGTTACAGTTTTTTTCCCCCTTAATCATTATTTCATAGTAGTAATATTTTAGTCATGCAATCTTATTTTCTCACAGAACCGGTTGGGGTTGTTTTTTACTTTTCCAATACTCCAAACTATTTTGAATATTTTCAATATTTTTAACTTCTGGACAAGTGACAAATATTAGAACTATGAGCTGCATTGAGTAGTGTTTGCCAAACAGATTAAATCTCTTGAGAATTTTTTTGCTCCATTCATGGACAAGCAACCAATCATTATTTGCTGGAGTCTGTATGTGCACAGTTAAATTTTGGGTTTTGACAAATATTCATGTTTGTGACTTGGACATTTTCCTTCTTCAGAGAATTTTTTCAGTAAAATTCTGTTGCTCCAGAAAGCAAAATGGAAAGTGCAAAAACATTGGGGGAGCAAACAAAATTTGCATTTTTATTGCAAATTATGTCTACCCTACTAGAAAAATAAAACCTTTCCCAACAAGAAGAGTTTCTTTATTCTCATTTTGAACACCTTCAAAGCAGGTATATTACACACACAAGCACAAACCATAATCTACATTAGATTTTCAGCTAGGTTTTCTTTTGTTTTTCACTGCGGTGCTTGATGCTAAAAGTGGGTCTTCCTTTATGTGTATTTTGTTTCAACAAATCCCAGGTTTTCAACAACTGGTATTTTTTTAGGTGTGGTGGCTCACTGTTCAGTAGCTCTTTGAGGTGAGTTTGGTGCTTCCACTAAACTTTACTGAGGATAAACACAATAAAACATGCTGTATTAGTGAGAAGTTACTTGCTTCTGTAATGTAGAGACCAGGTTTTAAACAGTGATGAAGGCTAAGTCAGATGTGCCTAAGATAGGCCAACAAAATAACATGGGGTTTCTGAGCTGCCTGTGGTTTATTTTTCCAAAGGTAAGAAGAGAAGTTGCAATAAGGGTGTCACTAATGCCATCAAATAGATACTTGTGGCGTTTCACTTGGTTTTTTTTGTCCACCATTTGGGATAAAAACCCCAGTGATAAGAAGCCAAGTGAGGGGTTTTCTCTTGGCCCTGTGCTCTCTGATTTGTCATGTAAAAAGTGGCCCAGTAGTCCAAGAAATAACAACCAGGAGTATGTCCTTCCCAGATCATTGCTCTGTGCTGAAAAAACCCTGAGGCTGGTGGATGGATTACTCATGGGGAGGGCAATTAGAGAGATAAATCTGATGGAACACTTGTAATACATTGAATGCCTGTAAGGAGACCAAGACTGGGACCCTCTAAACATCCCATCCTAAATTCTCACTGTGACATCACTCTGAGAGAAAGTATGGAAACCACAATGCACACATTTCACATGGTTCCGATGTTTCCACTGATTCATAGACAACTGAAATAAGCCTTTAAGATTCTATAAAAGGATAAAGTATCAGAAGTTACTTGTTTATTACTTGTTAATAATTTATTATTATTAGTGATTCCTCTCAGCCAAGCATAATGTCTAAACCTGTATTTGTGTATCTGCAGCAGGAAGGGGTCACAACCTGCTGAAGACTCAACCAAAATACTGCATTAATAATGCTGAGGAGAAAAAGCAAAAGAGGTGCCCAAGACTGAAAATCTGTAAGTAAAAATAACTTGGGAGAAGAAATTTTAATTTCAAGGAGCTCCAGTCTGAGTTATGGCAAAGAGCCTGAGATCTGATCCTTGGTCTGATGCTAAATTTTTTGTGGGGCTGGGAGATGAAAGCAGATAATGTTTACATGGCATATCTGACCCCCTCTGTGCCAGTATCATTTTATTTCAGTGGAACATTCCTTTCTTCTAGCATTAAAATTATGTATTTAGATAGCCAAAGTCCATGACTACTTCTTGTGAAGTCTGTGTTTATGCACTTGCAAGCGTGCTGAGGGCCCTAAGAACTAATATAACAAAATAAGAGATGGTCTCAGGAAGTTCAAGGCCTTCAAAACCCTTGCAGAGTATGGAGATTATTTTTATGTCTTCTTTGTTTTTTTACTTTTGGTCCATAACCTTTTATATCTCACTGGCAATATAATAGAAAAAGCTAAGAAGAAGGTGATAGTGGAAAAGAGCAGAAATTTATTAAAGTGCCATTTCAGGCAACTCAGGAAAAGTATTCTTTTCACTCTTTACTCTGGGCATGTTTCATGCACTTTTTGCATAATAATTTCATTACTTCATCACACACTGCAGAATAAGAAAGAAAAGGAAAGCTCATTTATGAGGCAGTCATCTCCAAAATTAGGAAAATTTTCTGTTTTCAGAGAAGTTCAGAGACAAGGTAGGTGCCAGTTTTGTAAGTGCTCATTGACTTTCCTAGATGCTCTATCTCATTAATAGATCAAGACAATAGTTCTAAATTTAACTGATTGGGAAACAGGAAGAAAGTGGACTGAATATATTGTATGAAGGGCTATAATCTGCAAAGGCTACAAAAGGGCATTTTCTAGCTGAACATTTGCTGTACTGTTTTTAACAATTCTGGCTCTTTAGAATGCACAAAGAAGCAGATAACAAAGCCTGTAGGCTAAAAAATTCCCTTTTCCCTCGCTATATCACTGGCCAACACATGATTAAATTCAATTTGTACCCTAGACAGAAGAAAACAAATCCATTAAGATGATGATAAAACAACCGCCAAGGTACAACAGCTTGCGATATCAATGCTTGTTGTTACACCAAACCCAGAACATCACAGCCTTTCAGTTCCCATTTCTGCCCATTAATTTAAATGATAAAGTCAGTGGTAATTGAATGCACTATTTAAAGTGAAACAATTACCAAAGAAAGCCCAAGAAACAACTTATTTTTTATGGGATTAAGCTGTTGACTGAAATATAGAAAGGGAAAAGTAAAAGTAGTGGTAAACCTGGCTGAAAGACTTGTTTACATCTCTGTAATTTCCTGTGTTTCATCTGGTTATGAACTCCAGAGACTGAGCTATTCCTTTGGGCTTCAATATGTTTCAAAGTTTTCCTCCTGTTCCCAAATATCTTAATTTAAAGACTAGTGTAAGTTTTCTTGGTGCTTTTAGATTTAAAAGCACAAGTTTAACCCTTTTTGTGTTAATTTTAGCACCTTAAACAAGAAACTCAGACGCCAAGGATTCTTGATTCCTTCCTAAGTGCCTGTATCCCATTCATGAGGTTACATGACATTCAGTGCTGCTGCAAATTTAATCCACAGGCAAGCAATAGGATGTTTCCTCATGTAAAATTTATATTATATAATTTGTATGTCCCCATCTCTTTCAGAGTGTTTTTGTCTGTTTTCAGAGTGTTTGTGGGAAGGCTTGTCTTTTGCACAATCCTTCCTCTGGAGCTGGTGAACTATTCCTGTGCTTTTTCACTAACTATGAGAGAAAGTGTCTGGTATCCCATAGTGAAGGGGAGACTGTCTCAGTCCTGAGAGCATTTAGGTATAAACTAAATACCTAAGCACCCAGCCAGAGGTGAGCTTTCAAAGAATGAAGGATTGAATTATATACTCTGTGTCACAAAAAAGAGTAATCAAGAGGGCCTGTCTACTCAATCTGCTAGTCTTTCCTTCCTGCCTGCCTTCCTGTCTTCCTGCCTTCCTGCCTTCTTTCTCTGTCTTGTTCTCTTTTTCTTTCTGAATCATGAATTCAAACATTATTTTATCAAATATTTTCTTGTCAACTTATTCAGTGCATGAGGCTGCTTCATGTACTGGTAATTGATTATACTATGGCTCCACAGTGAAGATAAAATAATATGACATTAATGTAAAGCATTCAGCACACAGGTAATCTGTGCAGTGCCCCCTTTTTGTGTGCTGTACTGCTTTCACACTCACTGAATACAGCTAACTATATTTGCCTTCTTCTGCTACAAAGCAGTGGCAGAACTAGAATGCTCTTTAGAAGAAGAAATGACAACACTCTCCCTTGATTTTGAGTGTCTTCAAGCAGCCTGTTGTTTTGTAGCTGTAAAAAACTAATTTTTGGGATTGTTACTCAGACATCTTTTTAACATGCCAGGTGTGAGAGCACATATTGTAACCATATTTGCATGCAGGAGAATGTGTCTTAGTGAACCAAAGATTGCTTCCAAATCTTTCTTGCAATTGAGTTCTCCCTGAGGCCCTCCTACTCAAATTTAACAATTAAACTTTTTTTTTTTTTTTTTTTTTTTTATTCACAGCTGTTGAACACTGGGAAATTCCTATGACTCTGTGGGTGCTGTACAATTCAGGTCACTTATTTTTAAAATTCTAAAATGAATTAGTGGCACTAAATATTAAGTATTGAGCTTCAAAACTTTTATCTTTGCATGAGGGACATCACAAGCCTGTTTTACTAACTGCTGTTAATAAAACGTGAGACAACATTTGCATAGAGCCAAGCCCCAGGTTAATCCCTGGGCAGGCAGTGAGAAGTACAGTGTGTGCTGACTGCACAGCCTGGAATGCCACCCCCTCACCAAGCTCAACCTGGAATTAAGGTCAGCTTGAGAACGAGGTATTAAACAAAGAATGCAGATGCTCTAAATGGAAAGTTTACAGTTTTAGCAGACTGCACTCAAGATCCTGGAGATTTTTACTTCACCTATTGACTTAAGCATTACAAATCTCCACAGTCCCCACATCCTTTTTCAAAGAAGCATCTGTTTCTCATGGTTCATTGAGGTATTAACCATTTCAGGCACCAGGTGGTTTTTATGACCAGATTTAATGCCTGACCCTAGAGCCCTTACTTGAAGACTATTATACCGTGCAAAGTAGCTTTAATAACAATGAGAGGGAGAGGAGGGAAATGGCTTGTTTATTGTCCATCCATGCCTTTGATATCATATGGAATTGATTAGACAAAACCTGTAGCTTGTTTGTTTCAACCCTAATCAACTTTGTACACCCAGCTTGAGACATGAAGGTCTAGCTGAGATTTTCCCTGCCATGCAAAGCTGCAGAAGCTCAAAGCCTAAGCTCTGAAGGCTCACCTGCAGAACCCACGGCAGGATGTCAGCAGAGATGCCAGCTTTGCCTGTGGCACCCAGCGTGACTGCCATCAATTTTGGCACCACCTCCACAAACTGCTGCTGTTCAGAAGGAGAACAGGGCTATGGGTGCTGTGTGCCAGGTGCTCCTCAGACCTCTGACAGCTGGCTCCAGAGAAATTTATGTTTTCTGTGACCTTCCTTAAAACTCCTCCACTCCTTGTTTGCTCCGGGTGAGGGCTTGCTCAGCTTACCCAGTTGTTGGTAGCCTACCCCATATCACCTGAGTGTTTCAGCTTTCCCAAGGGAGGGTGGCTTTGTAAAGCACTCAAAACATATGCCCTTTCTCTGTATGTGAGGAGCAGAGAATGGATCTTGCATCCTAGATCACAGAATCCTAGTGCTTGATGTACCACCACAAGACTTTCAGACGTACGGTGTCAAGGCAATACCCAAAGACTGTACAAAGTGTATGAGTTCTGGCTTATGCATTTTAAGTTGTTCTCTTTGTCTTCTAAAAGTTTCTTAGATTTGAATGGAAATTATGGAGTCATATTTTCCATGGGTATCCTTTGAGATTTGTGGGTTTTTTTGCTTTTCTTTAGGACTCATATATCCACTCCTAATTCAATTCTGAAGGCTCAGCAGGGACTGCAGTTTTATCAACATAGATTATCTTCCTAAAAAGAGGCAGGGCCTTGGTGAGACAAGCAGGGGAAGCCTGTCTCTGTAATGATTGTGCTTTGGATAATAAAGAGAAATTATATCCCAAATGATAGCTATCAGCCTGACAATATTCAAACCCACTGAAAATGAATGGACAAATTAGAACAAAACGGTTATTTTCCTTTTCAGTTATTTATCTAAAGGCTTTACATGGTACATGATACAACAGTTCAGTGAAAGTTCAGTTTTCAACCCACGGCATTTGCTGTATTTCTAAAACTGAAGAGATGAATAGTGTTTTTCTCCTGACCAGTGCAGCATTTTCTCCTGCTTGGGCAGGGCCCAAGCACTGGCAGTGAGTAGATGAGTCCTTAACTTGCCCGTGCTCTGTGCTCAAAGCAGGTGAAACACACTGGGGTAGAGGGGCAAGAAACTTGTGGAAGCCAAGAGTTTAAATCAATGAGATGTGAGAAGGCAATACAAGGTAGCTGGGCAGAGGCCTGACCTAGGCAAGCTGCTCTTCAGCCTGCAGCTGAGGACTTCATGTTGTCTACCTTATTTCTTTTTTAACTTGCAGTGTCTCTTTAATCTGAAAAACAGAAAATGGAAGGTGAATTACAAAAGCTATTCTTGTTGCTTAGGTAGAATGTCAAGAGCTCAGTTGCTCTGAGTACATGAAAGCTGCCTGGAGTGGCCAACTGCTTTGTCGTGTGAAAGTGTGTTCCACTCAGAGGGGGAATAGTTGTGTTTTCTAGGAAAGAGCTTGTATCCTAATGATGTTTAGAGAAAGAAAGGAAACTGGCAAAAAACAAAATATAGCCTAAGAATAAATGACAGGCCTTGTGGTTTTGTTACAGTAGTTCCTTGTTAAACTAAGTTCTTCCAGAAAATTATGTTTCGTTGGGGATTGTGAAATGTCTGACTTAATGAGAAACAAGCATGTTGCCAGGGGCCCTACAAAGACACTAACCAGTGAACAATGTCTCCTACCAACACCACCACCACCAACTCAAATGCAGACAGTTCGAGAAGGGCAAGGGAGAGCCCGTTGAAAACCAGAAAATATGATGGAGCTGTGGGGGAACACTACAGGCAATATAATTGGGTTTAGTTTTGTTTAGTGTCTTTGGCTGATTTTTATTTTAGTTCTGCCTTCTTGTACTTGATTCAGGGGATTAAAACATCTGTTAGTTTGGGGAAAAGCAATAAGATTTCTTAAACAGTCATGGAATTTTCAGAAATGCTGCAGTCAATGTCTGACAAAGAAGCCAATCTATATTAGAATATATATAATTATTTGCTTCTATGAAACTCACAAAGCACATAATAATTACAGAGAAAGGAAAATAACAGATAGGAAGGAGCACCAAATGTCAGAATGTTTGGATTACTAAGCCATACTAAGGTTAAGATCAAGATCAAACTGAGTTTCAACTGTAGAGACGAAATTTAAAGCAATTAAAGAAAATGGTAAGGCAGATACCAGAAGTAAAGATGGGCATCTGAAAGACCTCTGTCAGAGCCAGAACAAAGCTCTTGATCTAAACATTGGAAAGAAACCAAAAGCATGAAGAGGAAGGCAACATGGCATGAGTATATATGCAGTAGGTAGCATAAAAAAACAGCTTGTATTCCAAAATATTCATGCGAAAAAGTAGCTGATAATGTGTCATGCATCTAGAAAATGGTTAAAAACAAAGACCATAGAATATAGCTGTAGGTATAAGAAAACTGAGCTGTGACTACAGATTTCAGTGATTTTTTCTTGTCACAAACCATAGAAAACCTATTCATGATGTGATATTGTGCATTTTTCAGCAGAAGTATGAAGATCTGCATGTACATCTAAATACATGATTGCCATGAATTTTTCTCTGTTATGGGGATGGAAACTTCAGTGAATTCTGCATCCATAAAAACTCAATAGACAGGAAAATCATAATGAGTACACTGCCAATGTTTTTTTTTTAATATAACAGTATTGTAATAAACATTAGGATATAAATCCACAATATAAACAGAAAATATAATTTAAGTCAACATATAGTAAATCTATATATTACTACTTAGGGAGTGTAACATTTAATATAATGATATTTTTAACATTGTAGGAGGTTGGCACTCAGAATCATTTGATTTTGAATATTACTAGATGCTACTTTATTTATGTGCCAATGGTGACAGCAACTGCAAATCAAACTCACTTTGAGTCTCACTTTTCACTTTTCAAAGTGTGCAATTTTCAAGGCCTTGATTTGGGCTGCTAGCAGAAACACGTTTTTCTGCAGACTAAGAAAATGCAACCGTGTGTTAGCAGTCTCAGTCTCTAGCTACCTGATCCCAGGCATGGGCTGTAAAATTACAGCCAGCTCAGTCATCGAGGCTGAACCTGCTGAGGGGTCACTGTCCAGCTGCACAATCCCAGCCAGGATTTGTGGCGGTGCAGGAGAAGTGCTCCATCCCTGTATCAGCCCTGTGCTGTGATACAATGTGGAGGGCTCACGGTGCATAGCAGGTTTATGTGGCTCCAAGAAAACACTGTGTGGGAAAAGTGTGGTTCCCAACGACCTTTCCAACGTTATTGACCACTGGGATTTACCAGCTGCTCTTTCCTCTCAGATTTGAGGGCTATAATTTTGAGTGGCTGTAAAAGATGCACCAGGAGAGCAGCACAAGTTCAAACGGGGCTCTCAAGAGACCTGTCCCAGGAGAAGAGCACGCTTAGGGCAATACAGCACAGTATTTTAATTTATGCACTTGAGAATTAGTAGAAATACAATGAAAAGTATGACAAATCGTATTGATTCTATAATTTTAGGAGGTGTTGAGACTTCGGCAAACCATCCAAATATTCCTTGGGTTTATCCAACTTTTTTTAGCTCTTTCATGTTTGTTATACACACATGCTCATAATTTAGAGCATAAAACAAACACATCTTTCTCAGATCCTTAATAAAAAGGGTTTTGAAAGTTCCTCCAGTACTTGTGTTGTATATTTGTAAGGGAAAAAAATTAAGAACATGTTTTGGGTTTATTGCTGTTTATGGCTTTCTGGGACCATAGAATTACAATATAGAAGCATTACTAGAAAAGGACAAAGGACCCTTGCACAGAAATTGCCTTTATT
Organism: Ammospiza caudacuta; assembly: GCF_027887145.1. Taxonomy (NCBI): domain Eukaryota; kingdom Metazoa; phylum Chordata; class Aves; order Passeriformes; family Passerellidae; genus Ammospiza; species Ammospiza caudacuta. The sequence goes on along the minus strand of NC_080595.1, from coordinate 23,155,479 downwards.
TTACTCAGTTTGATTTTCCAGTCAATACCTTGCTTTCCTTAGCATCAAAATTCATTGATTTACAGAAAGTGCAATCCCTTTCAATTCTTTCCCAAATCTGCAATCATGACTAGGAATTCATGAGGCAATCAGCTGTGGCTGTTTGTTTCAGACAATCTTTCTGTCCACCTTTAGAGGTGCAGGTTATTTAACCTCCTCACATATCTTGTGTTCAACCTCTACAAAATGCAGAAAACTTTTCAACTCTTGTTGAATAAGATGTGTGTTTGTTAAGTGCTTGATGACTTTTTATATTTCTTGGGAACCCTGACCATTTTAATGAGCTACGAAGTGGTGAAGATTTGTGTGTTGCCCAAAGCCAAGCTGTTTAATTTAGGGTTTTCCTATAGCTTATGCACAGATTTGAAATATGTTCTGGGTTATTTGTTGTTGTTGGGCTTGGGGTTTTTTTCCCACTTCTGGCTCCACTCCTTTTAAAGCTTAGTGCTAAAGTTTCCCCAGGCAGCATTTTCCAAAACAGCTCAATTTGTTGGTGTCATAGGCTTGCTCAGCACACACAAGACACATTATTCCTTATTTATTTTGAGTTCCAGTATAAACACATTTGCAGCATTAGGACCAGCTCCCTCCTGCATGCCTGTGATTTCTGCTTGACGGGTGCCAAGCTGCTTCTGTAAACCTAAGGGTGTAGCCAGAATCCACTTTGGGTGGCTTTAGAAACCCAGTCTGTCATTCACCTTATGTCTAGCAATATTAGGTAATACAATTCATGTTTGCAGCAGAAGATTCTATGTACTCTCACATACTTTCACTTCAGCTGAAACAGGGAAAAGAAAAATGGTCCTGGAGTCATTTACAGAGAGATGCTTAAGATGCAAATGACGTGGGAGGTCATTAATTCTGTATTAACACTGGGACATGAGTCCAGGCAGAGGGCAGGTCAGAAGAAGGAGCAACTGCAGACACCACAAGCACAGACATTCTGCTGCTTGTGCACATGCACCTCTTCTCCATGCCTGGCTGTAGCACCACCACAGCAGGCAAGTTCATTGCTGTGCTAGCCATGCACAGCTCGTTGGTCCTGCACACCAGTTTACAAGGAAAGCTGGTACTTGGGGGCTTTTTTTTTTTTGGTGTATTGGAGGAGAAATAGGTGGAGAAGATTGCTTGTGTGATGCAGTGTCCATTGATTTAAAGATTGGAAGTTTGCTCATTCAAAATGTTTGCCATCAGCACTGCATAGCCCACAGTCTGTGCTATGACTATTAAGCCACTCAGGACAAAAAAACCAAAGAGGTTTTCTAAGGTGAGGAAATTCCTCAGTTTTTTATTTGACTTTGCAGGACACTACTGGATGCTTAAAGGTTTCCTTCATTATGTCTTTCCTGAGACAGAGGTCCAAGGAGGCACACAGGCTTTGGAATATTTCAGCAGGTGTTTTCTACACTTAGGTAGTAGAGTAATAGTGTATTAGAAAGATACTTAATATGTGTTCTGGCCAGAATTTCAGCTGGCACAAAGAGATATATTTCCACTGAAGTCAAGAATCTGGCCTTACACTATCTAAGCACTTGAAGTCTTCAAGACTTGGCTGCAGACCTTGAGAACAAGCTTTGTTGCAAGACTTTCAGCATTGAATGCTTGCACTTGGACCACAAAAATATCCTTTCGTACAGTATTTTGGCACTCCACCTTCTGGTTTGGGCAAAGAATCGAGATGTACATGAACATGGAAAATAAATTTTAAAGCAATGGAAATGTTCAAATGGAAACTTCAGATGGGTCTAGGCTAATGTTTAGTTGAAGGAAAACTTCTGATCATAGTTATTTTTATGTGCACCGTTTCATTCATCTGTCTCTCAGTAGCGGTCATTTTGAAATGAACTGAGTTTGAAACTCCCAGGAGGGAAAAGATAATCTTGTGGTTAATGCACAGAACTAGGAGTCAGGAGTTCTGGCTTTTTATACATCTAGAGTGATTTTAGGCAGTTCACTTAAGCCTTGATTCAGCAAAGTATGTAAGCATGGGAGTAACTTTAAGTACATGAGTGGCCTTGTTAAATCTAGTAGTGCATTTAGCAGCACCCCACAGCCACAGAGCACTGTAAACAGTTTTTGTTAATGATGAATAAACAACTGTTATCCCTCACACTGTGTGCTGGAGCTCTGATAAACAACAACAGAATGCACAGGGGAATGGAGTAGTTCCCAGCACAAAAATTAATATTGATAAGTATGCAACGCTGGGCAAACTCTGAAAAGATGCCTAAATCTTTCCTTGCTCTTGCCTGAACAAAACCCCCCTGTGTAAGGTCTTCAGGCATCCATCTGAGTTTCCAAGGGAATTTTTTTATTTTCTAATGGAGTAACTAAATAGCTGCCTAAAAGCCAAAAACCTAAATAAAGTGTATTCAGGTGGAAAATGCCTACAAAAGAGTTGTAGGGAATGGCTCTAAAGTGGTGAGAGAGCTAAGGAAACAGTTCCTTCTGTGAGGAAGAACATTTGTGTCAGGGGACTCTTGGATAGGGTCTGGAGTTTCATAAACACCAGTGCTGATTGTCAGAACTTCCTTTTCAAAATACTGAAAATAGTTTTATGTAGAAATGCATAATAAAGAACAGGGAGTGAGGGGGTGCATGATCCATCACTCTCCTTTATTACTCTGCTCAGGAACTGCAATGGTTAGTGTGAAATATGTTGTTTCTCCCAGCAGAATCTCTATAAATGGGAAAATCAAAACTTATTCTACCGCCAAATAAACACACTAAAGGTTAAATAATGTTGTGCTAGCTAGTGCTATTTGCACACAGCCCACACTAGGAACTGCTGAATGGAGCACAACCCCTGAGACCCACCAGTTATGCTTGGGTGGGGGCTCATTTGAAATCCCTCTTTAAAATGGTGTTGCATCCTTTCTTTCTACTGTGAAACAGACTGCAAGCTACCACTGAAACAACTCCACATCCCTCAGAGTCCCCCACTGCCACTTGTACCCCAGGGAGAAAGGGGCTTTTGCTCCTGTGCACGGCAGCGCCACTGAGATAGTGGGCCCCTGGCACAGGTCTGCATTAGCAGGAGATTCTTTCTTCTTACACCCATAGCTCCAAAAAAAATAAAAATACTTCCTCTTTTGCAAGTCCTTAAGGATCCTGGCTGCAGTCCTGTGAAGGGAAACATATATAGGGATGTGTCTATAGATGTTTTTATAGATGTGTCATAAAGATGTGTCTACAGGGACACATCTTCTTTTTCATATCAGGCTACCCATACTGCAGGAGTACCTGGGACCTCTACTCCTCCTGTACCCTCTTCCTTGGCCCCAGTACCTCATGTCCTAGCTGGATTTATCTAGTAAGGTACTTTATAGGGAGCTGGTTTCCTACCATTGGGAACCTGACAGTAAGCCTGGATATCTCCATATCATTGAAGGTTCCATCTCAGGAAGTGTAACCAGAGATTAATGCTTCCCTTTGGATTCAGACAAGTGCACAGCTCTCCATCTCCCCTTGGATTTCCCACATAAAATGACACATCCTGTTCTAAGGAGCTAAAAGTTAGGGCAGGCAGCTCAAGAGCATCATCACCAAGATACAGTCATGAGTTACGCTCCTTAAGCACCTGATGTTTTATCTCTACAGACCCTTCCTGGCCAAAGTGGACATCTCAGGACCTCTCTCTCCATCCTAAGCATTGCTGGCATTCACCAGGTAGGTCTTTTGACACTGAGCTGGTAGGATTCACTTGTGGAAGCTTTTCGCCACCCAGGAAAATTACTCCCATCATGTTTTATGCTAAACTCCACTGAAAGGAATGCAAAGCCCAGATACAGATCCCAACATTGCATATGTATTTAAAGCCACAAGACAGGAGCAGAGCTTAGGATCTTTCAAAAACTTAAATTTCTTACTTCTGATTAGTAGACATCTTTAAGCAGGCTGCAGGCTTTCCATCTTGCAAGTAGAGATGACAATGATTCTCTAGCATTCTAATACTGGAGGGATTTCACAAAGAAAAATCACTGAAAAAGAGTGAGGCATTGAGGTTACATTGTTTGAGGCTTCATAAGTATCTCAATAGCCTATTCTGAACTTTCAAGAAAGTTATAGGTGAACTCCCTCTAACCTATGTTCCCCTTTAATGAATGTCAGGAGGATTTGGTGTTGTATTCTAGTTTGTATGATTGTAAAAAGTTCTGAAATTCATAGGAATTTTTTAACAGCCTAATGCTAGAAACTGAATTAATTTGATCTACACTTTTATCTAATTCAGTTTGTGTTCATATTCAGTTGCTGAAATATATTTCCTTCTCCATGGCTGAAGCACAAAATCAGCACACAAAAATGTTTCCATGGGGGACTCAGTAGCTTTGTTGGTCCCCAGGATCATCATTCTCAGCATGACCAGTCTGAGGAGGTTCAAGGCTCTAATTTTGATGTTATTTTTGGAAATGGCTTGAGTTTCTGCAGTTTTGGCTTTAAATGAGATTGGAGTCATGCTTCTCAGCCTCAGCTGCCAAGCTAAACTTTTCCCTTGGTGTGAAAGCACGTGTTTACCCATGTGCAATCTAAGCTACAATGTCTTGCTGTAATTGCATTTGTAAAACGTCTTCCTAAAAATGCTACCTTTCCAGAGCATGATCATTTTTCATTTGTCTGCACCCAAAAGGAGAAAGAGTTTAAAAATGCAAGTGTCATGTATTGCACATGAGCTAGTTTGTTTTAAAATGAAAATAACCCACGGCATCAGATGCTATTATTACTGTTAATTCATGGCCTCAATGTATCTGCCTCTGTATGACTTGATGAATTTCCACTACACATTCATTATTGCAAATGCATTTCCAAACACTTCATATAAATCAGGCTTTAGATAGCTCACCACATTCTTGTGAAAAGCAACATTGTGAAGCAACCACGGGGAGCAGTCATATAAAACAGATGCTCAGCACCCACTACCCAGCAACACAAAAGGACTAATCAACTGATGTGAATAAATTGTTTTATACACAGAACTTTGGATTCCAGTGGGCCCATGTTTTCTGGGCTGGGATGTTAAATTCTGTTGGGAAGTTTGTAAAGGCTGCTGCAAATCTGCACAACAGAATTTGGCACCCAGTTGCTCCATATCTTCTGATAGACCGTAAAACCAAATTGAACTGGGCAGCCTTACACGAGGGCTACCGGCACACCCGTGTGACCTACTTGAAATCTAAAGCTTCATTAAACCATTTCTGCCAAACAAAAACTAACCTGAGCCCTCCCAAAAGTCAAACTACATTTCCATTGTGGTCCAAGAGAAATACACTGTAATGTCCCTTTATGCTCCTAGTCCAGTTTGTCCTTGAGGATTGACTCCAAGGCAGCTCTAGCTTCTATTTGCAGCAACATAGAAATTCCTTTAATGAAGAGTAAAGGAAAGACTTGCTGAAACACTGTCTCATCCAGGCACTCCTGGATACTCTCTGGCCCCCACTCCACACACTGCTTTGGCCATGTTGGCTGCCAAGAGATTTTCCAGTAAATGCTGAAGTTGTTGCACTTTGCAGCATAATCTTTATCTCTTAGATTGCTCTTCAGTCAAGGACCTACAGCTTTGTTACTGACAGTAGAATTCCCAGGAACCAGAAATTAATCAGAACTGCTGGTATATATTTTTTCAGCCATTTTACACTTTTGTTTGTGCTAGTAAGTGACAGTGCTCAACTAACACATAAAAAACATATTAATCTTCTATTTTTGGCATAACCAGGAAGAGACTCTCTGGCAAGTCTCACTAGGGAGGTTGTTCACTGAAGATTTCTATCTCCATTTTGTGAAGACAAGGGGTCCAAATAAATAATGAAGCTTCAAAATGTTTGTCTGGCCAAAAATCTCTACCAGCTTTGAGTTCCCTCTGCTTCTAAGAAGAACTGTGAAACTTCTGTGAGTTCATTACCAGGTAGTGCAAGTCCTTCTGTCATCATTACCCACTGATTTCTATTGTGAAGCAAGTTTTGCAAAGCGTGTCTTTACCAGAATCTCTAACAGTGAGAGTCTGAGTTAGAAACTCTAACAGAGTTTCCTATCACTCAAAGAATCCGTTTAAACTTTCAGTCTTCACAGTCTTAGGTGGCAATGAGTTCTAAAATTTAATTATGTGCTATACATAAGACATTGCCTCCTTTGTCTATTAATGGAATGTTTCTTCTTGATGATGATACTTCTCTAAGTACTTTGCTGGTGCTCCTTTTCACATTGTTAATTCTAATTGGCATCAGGAGATCAGGAAGCTGCATCTTTGGAAGAACTACAATAAAAATAATGCAACTTTCTCCCCTCATTTTAAGGGTATATTTATATTTGTTTTTTCCAATCATATCTATTAGTGCTTGTGCTTTTTATAAATAAGGAAATGTTTATAAGAGAAAGAGCTATGAAGAATTCAATTCAGTTATTCATGAGAAATAATGATAAAGGATAGGTTAAAAAACAACCTGTGAAAAATTCCTTTAGCAGAAACAACCAAAAAGGTTGGTTTGCTGTAGAAAGAAAAGGAAAAATATCTCTACTGGACTTGATACTGAGTCATCTGTTTATTCCCAGTGCATGATGAAGATAAGTGCAATTTGCAAAGTTTCAGTTTGGCTTATGTTTCGAAACACTCTGCATTCCAGAAGGATTCAATCTGGAGGTGGAGAGAGGGTGCTTCATCTGATCAGTGTATGCAAAACTTCTACAGCAAAAAGACAATAATGGGAAATTCACCTGTTCTCATTTTTTATTATAAAAGAAAATCTTAGGCTGTATATTTCAAGTGCTTGGCTTAAGTTCATGAATCTGTTGAATGAGAAGGGGAAGATTTATGATTTCTTGCTGTTTGATATGAAGTAAGCTAGCAAAGTGTGCGGTCTTTGCTAAGTTTTACTTCAAGACTTGGATCTGCTTTATGGCATAATTTGTTGGTTGCAAATTACAATGAATTGAGCCTGGTGATAGCCAAAACTGAACCTGTCCTATAACTGGGACTTCAAAACTGATGTTATATTCTGTTTTGTTTGAATTTTCTACATTAAACCTTAGCAACCCTGTTGTGGAACTCCTTTATTCAAGCTTTAGAAAGAAAGGTTTTTGGACTCATTATAGGGATGAGTAAAGACAAGAATAAATTGATAATTAGGCTTAAGAGAATAAAAGCAGGAAGGAGATACTAGCACACTCTGTAAACATTGGAGGGAGTAGGGCAGCTGATTCTGCATGGCACTGCTGACAAAGAGACAAATGGCCCTAAAGTGGGAATGGATAAACATAAGCTGGAAGGGAGAAGAGGTTATCAGCTCTCTGCAGAGTGAGGGCTGACCCAGCCTTCCAGCAGGATCAGTAGGAACAGAAAGCCCCAGATCAGTTTCCTGGTGGCAGATTGTCTGCCACCATTGCTGGTTATAGTAAAGGGCTGAGTTCTCACAGGGTTCCTGCCTTCAGATACAGAACATGGGTTTAGTTAACCCTGAGACAGATTTTCAGTCCAGATTTTTGGCTAGTGTGGTCTTCACTGTAACCAAAGAAAATATTTGTAAGAAAGAGCTGCAGCAAAGTCCAATGCTTTGGTTTCTCAGGCACAAACAGAACTCACCGGATGCAGTCATAAGAGAAGAAGAACTAGTCTAAAGCATATCTTCATCCACCCTAGAATTTTTTTACAGATGTTCTTCTAACTGATGCTGTATTTGTTTTCCTTCTGAGAGAGCACTGATACTACACCTGAGCCCACAGAGAAAACAGTTTTTAGATGTTTTTCAATGCCTGAACTTCAGCAGATAAAATTTTTGTGATTAGCCTCCAATTATATCTTTAATGAGCTGAAAAAATCCCTGAATGTCTGTGTTCCAAACCTCAGGGTGACTTGGCTGTGGGTTCAGCTTTTGCAGCTTGGCCCTATTTTTAGTATACATTCATATATCTTCTATTTACATTTTCCTATTCATCCTACTCATCGGTAAATCTCATTTTCGGAGAATTCTCTCAATTTTTAACTAAGTCAACACTGTGTTTGCCAGGGACAGTATCATTACTGAAGTAGGAATTTCACCTTGTGCCAGCAGAAATCATGGGACTTGTGCTTGAAGGCAGCCTGCGAATCATCCCCATTAAAGGCACGACACCAACTAATTCTGAGGGTCATGTCACTAAATGGACAGTGAAGCCCCATGAGCATTATTTCCCATTCTGGAAAGGGGAGAAGTGCTTCCTCTCAGTGGAGAGCTGGTAATCCTGCTTCAGGCAGCAGGCAGGACGTTTTGGAAGTCCCTTCCACACACTATTTCTGTGATTTAGTATGATTAAAAGCACCCAGTTTGTAGTATTTTTATATTAAATGCCAGTGATGTATTTTTAACTTTGGCTTCAATAATATCTCTGAGAAGTCATATTTCCTGTGAAGTAGAAAAAGCTTTCCAGGTGGCTTGAATGAGAGGGTAGTTGTAGATTTGAAGTGTTTGCTCAGTGCAAAGAGGGTATAATCCTCTCCAGGCATTTCCCTTTCTCTATAACAAAACTCACTTTTATTTCAGTGGTATATTGCCATGGTCTCAGTTGGCAGTGGGTTGTCACATTTCAGTGATAATTGTGTTTACCCTTTGAGGTTGCTAAAAGCATCTTGAAACAAATATTTCTAACAATAAATTATTTACATTCTTTTAATTAAAAGAGGATGAGAAAGCATTAAATATATTTGCATTTTCCAGGGCAAAGTTCTTTATTCAGAGTCATATTTTACAGAAACTAAGTCACCAAAAAATAGAAGTATCCAGAATTGAAACTGGAGGTAACTAAAGACTGGGAATAGGCTGGTAACTCGGAAATATGAGCTTGGTAAATCAAAGTGGTTAAAGGACACAGACAAGTTGAACTGAAATGAATGACAGCTCTTTGTTAATAAATTAGATGCTACTAAACAAATTAATTATATTTTTTATTCGTATATGTGTGTTATTTTTCTTTTTTCATGACTCAAAATTCACTCACTTCATCTGTAGAGAGAACTTTCTGTGAAAAAAGTGAAAATGAAAAGACCAACACCACAAAACCAGTGTCACAATGACTTTACAATGTATACAGTTAAATAGTTTATTACATTTTTCAATAAAAGGCTCAGAAGGAGCCCACTAGCTTACAATTTTCTTTGGCAAAAAAAAATCTGATTTAAACACAACAAAAAGACTTGCATGGGTTCAAGAAGGGTGACCAAAGCACTGTTTTTTGCTATCATTGGAACACTATCAAATTATGTGTCCAAAACAAATGAATCTGAATGGAAGTAGTTAAAATACTGAAGTAAACCAGTCCAATTTTTTAAAAGATATTATTGCTAGCAGTATCCTCCTCCATTAGAAATCTGCATTGGGAGATAGGGACCCACTTCAAGTAAATGAGTCACTTTTGCTTCCTAGCCAGAACAATTAAACTTCTTGTATAAAACATGACCTGAAGCCTGCCCTTCACCACATCATCCCTCCTCAAACTCCCAGAGGTCAGCTCTGACATTTAGCAGCTCACAAATTCAGTTTCTTAGCTCCTGAGGCCAACTTCATGCTTTTAAAACCAAAACTTTGTTACTGAGATTGATGTATGTGCCTGTGTGTGCTTGGATATGTGAGTCTAAGTACGTGTACGCGCATACGCAGCAGGCACATACTCCTGCTTCCAGTCTATTCAGAGCTGTCCATGGCTTTCTGTCATTCTGCAGAGGTAACACCTTTGTCTCTTCTCTTGCATAGCTGCCACGAGTCGTAAAGGTACACATTTTGTCACAAGAAATACTATTTCAGTGTTGGTGCCAAGACATGAACTTGTCATATGAAACTGCACAAAGCAGATGATACAAACAGGCCAAAAAAACCAGTTAATGCGTTTTGAAACTTGGTACTTTATTGCTAGCAGTTGAGTAGTTTTAGGTGGTTTTTTTGTTTCCCCAATTGTTATTATCTCTTGCCATATTGTGCATACAATTCCCTAAAAACATGAGCTCATTTCTACACCAGTTTTAAAGCTTAGCTCATCTGGGTTATGTGCTTTGGTGTGTAGGTGTTGAGTGCTAAACACAACTTAATTTTTCATTTGTAAAAGGCATGCTTAACGATAACAGCTACTTAATTAGCTTGATCTTCTGAGCAATTTATCCCACTCTCTGTACCAGCATAAAAAATAAAGCCATCAGGTGGCAGGTGCAGTTTGAGGCATCAGAATTTTAAGTTGTTTGTATACATTTGCCCAGAAATTTCCTCACTTTTCCATAATGTTTCCTTTTCGGTGGTGGTAGGAATGAAGTAATGCCATTATAGTAAAGGTAATAACTCAAAGGTCACTAATATATAACAAATGAAGACAAATAGAACGTGACTTTTCCCCACCTGCTCTGGCTCTTTCAGACAAGCTCCCCTCGGGCAGAGAGGAACAATGAATCATTTCAAGTGTTCGATAAGGACCAAATAAAATTGAAACCACAGATGAAGAGTTTTTCCCAAATTCTTCAAAATAGTTTCATGGTGATATGAAAACTATGCAGCCAGGCTTCCCCTATGCAAATAATTTGTGAAATCCATTTTGTGGTACTGACAGAAAACAATAATTGCATATTTCAAAAGTACTACCAAACACCAGATTCAGTATCTTTCTAGGTTTTCAAAGACTTTCAGTCCCTACACTGTCAGACTCTGCCATCAGTGTGTCAGAAGGGATAGATGACTGGAAAAGATCCATTTAAGCTACTAAGATAGGATTAACTTTTAAAGTTTTAATGAAGACTAACTTTATTTTTATGATTAATGTCCTGAAAAATCTCTTTTCCTAAACAAACAAATAACTCAGCCAACCCAGCCATAAATTCCATTGTGCTCTTGCTAGCCAGATTTCACAAGGTGGCCGCGGAGGTCCTGTAAAATTAAACCAACAGCTCATCACAGAACTTCACAGCGAGGAGATGTGAGATGTGGGGGATGGAGAAACCCAGTTAGATCATCCACTCAGCCCACCCTTCACCTCTGCCAACATGCAAACTTCCATGGTGTTCTCATTTTGTGCTAGCCCAAGGAAAATGAACTTCATCTCATATAAAAGAAAGAATGTAGGGTCAAACATCAAGAGAGAGTACAGTCAGTACTTATAATAGTCAATGCAATTCTCCAAACTCCCTTTTTTCAATTACCAAAGAAAAAGAAAAAAGGGAAAAATAAGAAAAAAACCCCTCCTAAACATAAATCATCTGAGCAGCTGAACATTATTAACATTTGTCTCTTTGTGATAATTGTTGACATCCGCAGATGGAGGTTCTCTTGTCTTTGAATGTCATGATCTGTGACCTGGTGTTCCCTTCCTACAGTTGTAATCGTATTAAGGCACTGAAATACATGCTGTTGCTGTGCTGTCTGATGGAGAAAAAGAAATTTCTTTTCAGTCAGCAGATTATTCTTTCTTTTAAGGAAAACAAAACTTTGCTGTACCTCTGGTCAACCAGTTTCTGACAGACAATATCCCATCTTTCTTTGTTTTTACTGACCTAAACCTGACTTCTTGCCTTTCAAGCTGTGGCTTCAGAGAGTGCCCTGATTTTATCTTGTAATATTAATTTGATCAACATTACTAAATAGTGAAAAAATTAAGCTAGGCTATTTTTCAGGATGTTAGTTGGATATTTTGATTGACGGATTTAAATTTTTTTTCCCTTTAATTTTTTGAAATCCAAAGAAGGACCTTCCAGAACTGTTGGAATCCTATTGCTGAATTAATTGTCAGAGACAAAATTTCTCAGTGTCTCAGCAAATAGAATAATTTCATCTGAATCTGCACAACTCAGAGCCCACATTTTCCCCTTTCTGGGCAAAAAATACTGGACAATGCTTTGCAGAAGTCTGCAGGAGATGTTTGGCACTGTGAAAAAAACAAGTCTTCTTTATGAGCGCTTTTTCCAAGAGGGAAAACTAGCATGGGGTGATGCTTCAAGGGACAAAGGGTGACAGGAGGAGCATGGTGCTGTGGCTGCAGGAGGCAAACAGCAGGGAAAAAACCCCAGTCTGGCACCTCCTCCAGTGTGTTTAACACCACATCCAAAGCTGGACTTTAGGGTAGGTCAATAGAAATTCCAGGTGGCGGGGACTAGGGCAGGCCAAGGTAATGCAAATTTTTATCCTTGGCATGGAGAAATGTTTCTGAGACTTCCATAGCTCTTGCCATTTGCAACAGCAATGCCCATTAAAATGCTTACAGCAACAACCACCTCCTTTTTTTGTACTTTGCTTTAGAAGTAATGTATAATAATTGGAATTTGAGCCAAGTTTTCCAAGACCTCAAGTTACTTTAAATGAATGTACACACACACTCTATTTCAAGATACACAGTAAAAATAATGCTCTAAAAATAATGGGTTTCATATGTGTGTGTGTATGTTACAAATTAGCTGTTATTTTAAATGTTTCATTATAAAAAGCCCCCACACAACATCAGAGGGGAGTCCAGCCCTAAATGGTATTAAACTCTAGGGGTATGTTTAAATAATTGCTCAAGTTCCAGGGTTTATTCTGATGTAATTAAAGTATGTTTTACACGCTAATCAAAATTAAATAAAAATTATTAAGTGCTAATTTACATTTAATTAGTTTTCAGTAAAATAATACTGCATTTCTGCTGTCCACTGTATAGTACACAAGAATAAACCAAGAAAGAACATTCTACTACAGAAAACGTACTGCTGTAGGAGCTAAACAGGAGAATATTCAACATACAAGTTGTACCAAAAAACACTCCAAAAACATGGAACTGCTCTCATAGCATAGAAACTGCTCCTTTCCTTCATCAGCTGATTGTGGCTTAAGGCCTCACTCATGTAAATTATTACTTCAGAAAAATATCTTCTTCCATGTCTGAGCCAACAAACTTAAACATGGCATGGGTGTGGGATGAAGGGATTGCAGTTATTCACTAGGGAGCTGCAGAGGTTTTCAAGAAGTAACAGTGCTTTGTTCTCCACAGAAGAAAACAGGCAGCAGAGCACAACCCAGGAGAGGCATTTTAGAGCAGAAAATTAAGTTGTTAGGTAAATGAAACTTTTTTTCTATGCTCAAAAATCGTCCAGAGAATCCTGGGTTTATTTCAAGAAACAATCAAAGCTGAAATATTTTGGGAAAACATGCCACCCTCATTTCTCGAAAGTGTCTTGATAGTTTCAGATTCCCTTTCTCCACTTCTCATGGCTCAGCAAGCCTAAGGAGTTCAGGTCCATGAAATGCACATCATGGGGCAGACATGGAGGTTTGTCTGAACTCTATTGCTGGACTCCTCTAGTCTGTGAAAGTCTGTTCTGAACAAAAGCACTGGACTTAGGACAGCGAGACAAAAGCTTTCTGAATTCAAAATATTTTGAGGCTTGGGTTTGTTTTTTTTTTAATTATTTCTGAGTTCTGAATGAAAGACTATATATTTCATATTTCTCCTGAATGCTTGTTTTCTGCCACAATCATATTTTGATGGTTCATTTTCCTAATTCGCTTTTGCCAGTTCTACTAGCAATGAATTTCATGGGAGCCTTTGCAACACTAAGATGAACACCAGCAAAAAGAAAAAAAACATGTAAGAATCTCTGGCTCTTCAGCATCCAAACTAACCTGGCACCTGTTGTTTCATGCCACCACACAATATCTTTTCCTCCTCCTGGTCTGGGATAGAAGTGATAGTAGGGCTGAAGTGGTGATTGAGTATCTACCAGTAACTACCAAATGGAGAATAAATTTCCATATAAATGGAGAATAAATTTCTCCCCAAACTCTCAGTGTAAACAATTTTACCCCTATACCACATGGTGGATGTGATTTCATAGAGATTGTAGAAAGGCTTGCATTGATAGGGACCTTAAAGATCATTTTGTTTCATCCCATGGGCAGGGATTCACCCACCTGACCAGGCTATTGAGGGCCCCCTCCAACCTGGTCTTGAGCACTTCCTTTGTTGTTTGAGATTTACAAACAAGATACTTCTCTAAATTATTTCTCATCCATTGGTCTGGTTCTACACAGTTCTTAGTAAAATGTGCGGCAATGAAATTATTATATCAACTTATGTTATTAATTGAATTATTATCTAAAGTTTATGGCTGAATTATGTCACCTTGTGCCAGCTGCAACTTCAGAAAAGGCAGGCTGCTAGCTGACACTAGATAACTGACACTCAACAACTGTCCGCAATCTTTGCACATCACTTGAATTTGCAGGACATCTTTGAAATGTTGTCATTACATGTTGTGTGCTGACAGGGTGTTTTACGGTTCTTTTTTCTTATAAGGCCTGAATATTCAGGATGCAAGTTAAGAGGTCTGTCCAGCCTCATTGTGAAAACCCCTCTACAGATGAGTGTCAGTGGCTGTCTACAAGTGCCAGGGTACTTTTGGGTATGAAGGACAATGGACTGAACTCATTCCCGAAGGGATTGTTTCTTCATGGGTAAAACCATCTATGGCAGTGGGGATTGGGAACAGTAGACATCTTTCTGGAGGTCTTTTTCAGACAAGAGGCTTATTGAAAAGCCTTATTTAGTTTTCAGAACCTACTTAGGACACAATGGACCTTTTCTCATTTAAAACGTATAAATCCTTTAACAGTATGATCAATAAATAATAATAATATCCAGTAGTAGCTACATAACTACCCCTTGACTTGCTTGATTTTCACCTGGCATAGAAGAAGTTAGGATCACAGCTGCTTTATTCATAGTACAAAACTTGGTCTGACCCAGGACAGGCATTGCTCCTAAGAAAACGTGGAAAGGAAGCTTAAAACTGCACAGAAGCATTTATGCTTTGCCTACAATGCATGATTCAAGAGTTTGCCTTGCTGAACAGGTAGAAGAAAAATCTGAAGTACTGAGAGCCATCACAACAGTAAAATCTGGGCTGGAAACAGGGGTATGCCAATTTCAGAACCTGGACTAACCTCTGCCCTGCCCTGCTTGTTGCTGTGTCATCCCTTCTGCTAAAACATGCCTATTTCCTTACAGAGCCACGAAGAACAACGTGTGGGACAAATGCTTGTGAAGGATGTCAATGGCAGAAACCCCCTCTGGCATATTTCATGCAGCTTAAAAATAAAGGGGGCAAAGGAAGAGAGGAAGGAAAGGTACTGATTTTATCCCCCTCCATTCTCCTAAGATTAGCCATTTAAATGTAGGATCTTGTTTTGCAGGGCTTTGGATCAAAATCAAGGATTTTGTTTCTTCGTTTTCAGAACTTTTCATTACTTTTTCCTTCTAGCTTGAAAATGCAACCTTAAATACTTTACCAGGGAAAGCTTCAGCGTTTGAAAACTAATTTTACTCTGCCAGCATCTGCATTTAAAATCAACGTCAATTCAGATTCAATTCTGACTCCCACAAAGGAATATTAATTTTAACCAGTAAACGTCTTTACTCTTTATGTACACCTATTACACAGGACTGAAGAAAGAGTGGGGAATTCTCCATTACTTAAGAGCATCCCTTCTATTGTTTGTTCTTACTTCTCTGATTTCCTCCACAGAGACAGAAAAATGCACTCTACCAGAAGATTCCTTGGGCCCTCAGTTAGGGTGGAAGTCACAGTTTTGGATAACTGAGTGCTGAATACAGAATTTGAACTAATTAGCAGGGATGGGAAGAGATAAGTGGCTATTAATATGATTATTGTGCAACAGAGAAGCATGTGCAGGACCACAGTGTGTGGGAGGCTGGAACACAGGATTTGTTCTCTTAGGTCAGGACAGCTCTGTGCCAAGCCAAGTATTCTCCTGCCAGCCAACTTCAACGTGTGCAGCATCTGGATAGTGTGGAAAACCACAACAATGAACCCACCCTATTGTGCAGCTCTGAAGAAGAGAGTGAGCTAAAGGTGGAACTCCCTCGTGATCTCTGAGTGAAGAATGCAGTCTAACTTCACTCCTGTTTCACCAACTATGATTATAAAACCACTCAGCCCAAATACCATCTTTACCCAAGACCTCTGACACCCAACTATTCCTGCTTCTCCCATGGTCATTCAGTATGGGTTTATCTGGCATGAATTCTGCATTTTAAAACTGCTTACATCTCACAAATCTGGTATGCAGGCTTAGGTTTCTGATTCATGGTGAGCTGTGCTGGATTTGGATGTGACCACTGAGGACACTGCGGCTCTCAGCTGTCCTGTGCACCCATGAGCTGGGAATTATGGAAACCCAGCTTCTGGGAGAACAGAACAAGTGGTGTCTGCCCATCATTAGTCACAGCCATTCTACTAAAAAAGTGTCCTTTTTCTGCCATTTCTATCAATTTGTCAACTGGCAGCAGTTCCATCCTGCTGTTCCTGCTGGAGCCTCAGCATCCTGCAACTGAATGTAGAGGAGTATGGTCCTAACTTTGCAGAGCCACAGCCAACCTGGCTTCTGAGACAGCTGTATCAAAAATTGATACACTTCTAGGTACACACATCTTGTCTGTGTGAGATGCTTTTTGGGTGAAATTTGGTATGCTGAGGGTAGGTGTTTATTTTAGTTCTTGCCCTCTTGTTAACATAATACTTAACTTTCTGTATGGTTTGTGTAGCTGTATATACATGTCTATATGTTAAGTCTTTAGTGAGAAAAAATAGTACTGACACTCAAATTTTTGCCTCCAGGGCTTTTAAAAATTTATGTAATTGATTATTTGGTGTCTAGAAATATTTCTTTTCTGTAGAAAGTAATTTATAACCTTGCTTTAACACAAATCTTGGATTTAGTTCATGCTTCCAGTTGAGTGGCTGATACTTTTTAAACAAAAGACTGCAATGATGACAGCTACTGTATAATGGACTCCTGTGATGAATTTCCAGATGATTGATTATTTGTCCAAAAACTTTTGAACTTCTGGTATTTTTAAACATTTTCATGACTAAAAGTTAGCCTGAATATCCGTGAACAATAGATGACATGAGCTTAAGAACAACAAATAGTGAAATACACCCTGAAATAATTTTGCAGAAGTACTTGCACATTATTTTAATAAATTGAGAAATTCTAATATTCTGTCAGAGGTGAAAAATTAGTTGCCACTGAACTGACTGCTTCATGGGCCTGAACTCAGCCTACAGAGTCAATGGGATTTTTTTCCCCCTTGCCATCAATGGGGTTTGAATAAAACCTTAAAAGGAAAAACCTTTCTGATTTCTATAGGACTTCCCCCTAAGGACATAGTTGTGCACAAGGGCAAATCCTAACAAATTTTAAAATGCTCCAAGACACTGCCATCAATTCGGGACCAAGAGATACAGCACTTCTGTTTATTAATTCTTTTCTGTGACAGCTCAACCATACTGAAAATTCCAGTCTGTGTGAAACATTAGTTTATTTCCAGTTTTAAAAACGGAACTCTGCATTCTTCAGTGAATGGTGGCAGGAGCCACTCCTTGCTTCAAAGCCATTTTGGTCCCATTTAATTCCACAGCTGCTGTCTTTTTCTTTCCTCTATAAAAAAAAAAAAAATTAGCACAAACATTTTTATAAAAACAAACTGATAATAAAGCAATAATGGCATGATGAAGAAAGTGGAAGGGTTTTAAGGCCATGAACAAATGCTAGGGTCCCAGGAATTATATTCATCTTGCATTTAATTAAAAGCTCACCTGGATAATTGCATCCTATTCTTCCCTCAACCAATGTTTTTTCGAAGATGTAGTTGGATTTTGGTTCTTGCTATATTACATGCGAGCCTGCAAGTTCCTTTTTTATTGAGAGCCTTTTGCTGACTTTGAGCAAGGATGTGAAAAATGTACTTGATATGCAAACATTTTTTTTTTTAAAAAAAAGAAAGATAAGGTTTACCAAGTGCTGGAATCCAATCAAGTAAAACTGAAGTAAATGGAAATAACCAAAGTACAGATGCTGTGGAATTTAGCCAGTAGTTCATACCCTTGTTAGTGGTGCCTCTGAGGTCCATGGTCTAATTTATTCTTGGTATAACTCCATGGATAAATCTACACTCTTGGGACTCCTCTGTGGGATGCAGGTTCCAAGTCTCTATCCGTATTGAAAGCTGAATTGCAAATCAAGAAAATACACAGTGAGAACTGCAAGAACTTAATGAGATATATACACATATTAAAGGATGAATACTTTCAAACGTTGTCATGTGCCTCCATAATAAAATATATTTTTATTAAATGGACAGAAGGTACATGGCCCTTGCAACTCTTGAGATTGGTATTGAAAGTATATTCATGACTCTTCCATTGCAAAATCAGAAAATCTCCACTGTACTTTTTTTCCTCATCTGCTTTGTTCTAGCTCTTCTATGTAAATTAACCAAGGTTTTGCACATTGTTTCAGTGCCCATTGATATGCTTTATGCCAGGCATATATTAATCAAAAAAGGTGACATTTTATTGTGCTGTGAAATTTCTATCAAGAGACTTAAAACAATATACCTTTTTATCTTTTATTTTTGTCTCATATCCTAGTGACTTCAATGGATGTCACAACATCTTCAAAGAAATAATAACAGATTTTCTTCAGTTGCTTTGGTGCGTGACTGCAGAGAACAAGTCACGCTTTTTGTCATCATTTAATGTGTGCTGCACAATTAGCGACATTTTGGTTTCCAGCTAGCAGTTAAAATGTTCTCAGTTCAACAAGTGATTATTTATTTCCCTTTTTGGAAAGAATGCAGTGGCAAACAAAACACAATATTTTTTTTATTTCTCATTTTTATTATTTATACCCAAAATAAGACAGATCCTAATTGAGAAATAAAGGCAGCAAGACAAAATTCCTGCTTCAGTGAACTTGCATCTAATATATCATCATGGTTTTGAACAGAGATGAATGCTGCAGACAAAAAAAGAATAACCTGTGTAGCTTTAGGGTCAGCTAGGCATTCCGGGGAATCATTTTCTGTGTTTTTCAGCAAGTACAGCACTTACCATATATGTTCATAATATTTACATACCATAATGTTCTTAGTTGTAAAAGCTCAGGGTCATATTGTCACACGCCTTGGAGGATTAGTGGGAAAGTTACTCACTTGTAGCTTGGTGCCTGCTTGTCTGCACATACATTGCAAAACAAAAGGAAATCCCCTTCAATTCAACTGATGCCAACAGCTCTCCTTCCTAACAGTAATAGAGAAGGTTGCCTTTGGTGTGAGACTACTGACTTAGGATTTATTAACATTTTGGTGAGTTTTCCAAAATGAATACATTCATATTTCAAAAGAAATATTTCCAGGAGCACCTTGAAAATTTAGGAGCACAAATCTCACGAGTGAAGGATTTGTGAACCCAGAGTGCATAAGTTGTATTTTTCCTAAAAGCATACGGGGAAGCTTTCTTGATTGCCAGGCTCTCGCAGCTCCTTTAGCTGAAGATGAATGCCAGGTGCAGCAGGAGCACACTCTGCCCTGTGCCTGCAGGCCTGGGGGCCAGGCTAGAAGCTGTGCATTAAGTATCTGGATGGACAGGAGGACAGCAGGAGGTGCAAGGCAAGGCTGGGAACTGCTCCACAAGACTTTCCTGCTTCAACAGGTCTTTTTTCTTCCTGAGTTGCTCCAGCACATTTCTTACAAATTATGGTTTGTACTAAAAATACCTTGAAAAACTCACCTTCAGCTCTGCTCTCTGATAGGCTGAATAGGGTGAAGCAAAGAGTTGAAGAATTTAAGGATAAGGTCTATTATCATTGTTATAATCACTAATTTCTGCAGTATATGTGTGTGTTTATGGCTTAGTCCACTACTGTCACACACCTTGGTTTTAGTTAATATTGCCACACGCATTAAAACTTATAACCAGTCATCTGCATATCATGTAAGTGGTCAGTCAGTAGCTCTCTATCCATGCAAGTGCTAGAACTTTTGTAGGCTTACACAGTTCTTTGTCTCTGCCAGTTTAGAGCTGCTCTTGCTTTTTGTTTGAGTTTCACAAAAATCCCCAAGTATTTTCTGCCTTTCTTTTCCTCCCCTTCCCTTTCCTTCTGGTGGTGGTATTGCTTATCTGCATTTCCTTCTTGGATAGTTCCCTGGCAATCCCTATTGCAGTAAAAGATGAAAAGTATGGAGAAATCATCTCAGAAGAATTACTGGATGTTTCCTCTGTCCTGAAAAAGAGAATTAAAACAACTGTAACATCAATGAAATTGACTGTGATGCTGCCAAACAGAAATTACTGTTACAAGGCCTTTAGCTGTTAGCATAACAAAATAGATCTTGGATTGCTGTTATCCAAAACAGCCTTTAATGGAAAAAAAGCCACACCCTGCTAATGTCTCTGAACTTAAGGGATGCAAAACAACAATGATAAGGGAGACCACACAATTCTGTACAGAGCCCTGTGTTCCAGAAGTTCCACAAATAAGGGCATTGCAGAGCAAATCCTGCTGGTAGTTCTCATAAGTGAAAGATGACTTCATTTATTATTTTACAGAATGACATTCTCTTATTCAAGTAATTAGTGCACATGCTGGAGGACTCAGCTCATGATACAGTCCTAAAAGCTTACATTTTTTGAATACTAATTCCAGATTGCATGATGATTGAAAGGGAACTAAGATGAACTGATTTTTAAACATCTCAAGTGATCAAACTCCCCATGAAAACTGTATTTTGTAGACACTTTCAGGGCCCCAAAAGACGCGTCCTTACAATGACCTTACAGCTATGCAATGGGCACTTAGGATGACATCACAAAGAGGCCACTACATTCCAGATTAATTTGCTATCTACTAGCAAGTATTAATTTACTGTCATTAAAATGGGAGCAGAATGACCACATCTGTGTCAGTCAGGCCCTTAGAGACCATGTTAGTGTCTGCAGGGAAACTGTATGACAAGTAAAGGTCAGAGACACATGACCCCATGCATACATTTTATTTTGAGTTACTGTGCTGATGCTGTGCTAGCAGTCACTCTGGACATTTTCTCATGTTGTACCTGCAGTGCTCAAATTTTAACTGTTGCCTTTAACTCTGCAACCATCTGTGAACAAGTTTGGTAAATGGAAATTCCCTCCAAGCTTCTTGGCATCTTCCTGGTTTTTATCCTTTTTCTATCAGTTTTCATACATTCTTTCTTTGCATGGTTTGAGCTGAGAAGCCCTTTTTAATTAGAGTATAGTGATCTGATCACCACAGGTGCAAGGGAGGAATTTTTTCCTGGGGGGTAGTGTTGTAGACTTAGCTAAGAGGGATAATACTTCAGTTATTTTTACCTCCCTTTCACAAATCAGGTGTTGGATTCACTATGCAACACTTCATGGACCAGTGGTCTGATCTGATAAGGCAAGTCCTATGTTCCTACTTACACTGCTTACACTGCACGGCTGCCATTTGACTTAAATCATTAAAATGCACCCTAAACTGGGGAGCACACAAGGAATTTTCAATACGTAGTGCTAACCTTTTTTCTGTGGGTTTTTTTTGGCTTTTTTTTCTTTCTTTTTTTTTAAGCTAAAGACCTTAATTAATGAACAGAAGGAATGCCAGATTAGTATGAATCAGACGGGCTGTACACATGCAATGTTGTGATAAAAGAGAAACCCCCTTTCAGAGCTGGAGTATTTCTGATGAAATAAAAGCCAATTTTCAGGCAGCTGCGAAGTTGACAGAAGAGCCTTTGTAACACTATAACCACCACCTCCTGCATGGGACAACCTCAGAACATTCTCGGTCTTCTTAGGGATACATAGAAGCCAAAGGCTGATAAAGGGATGAGTCGGTGTCCTCAGAGGTTTGTAGGGGATTTCTCAGTCCTCTCTGTTCTCTATTCTCTTTTGTTTGACTGTGGTTTTAATTCTCAGGGGGAGTCCTGGTGGAAGTAGAGACCTTGCAGTTGCTGTTGCAATAGATTTTAAAAAAAACCCATCCAAATAACAACAAAAAAAACCCCAGTATCTTTTTATTTAAAGCCAAAAGTTTATAAGCTGCTTTACAGAAACATTCCAAAGGAAGAAACAAAGAGTGAAAAGAGACTGCTGATGAATGGAAGCCTGTAGCCTCAAAGTAAAGCCAGGCCAATAGCAGTTTATTTGGAATATTTGAAATCATCCTGTGTGTACGAATTTCGTCAGGCATAGACTGGAGTTCGTCCAGCTTCTGTCCTTTAAACAAATGTAGGCACGCAGTAGCACGGATTGAAAATTTCAGGCCTAAGCAGGAGAGATTCTGCCATGCAGAACTCCGGTTGGATTTCCAGTGAGGGCCACCTGAGTGACTCCTCTGGTCACCTCTGGGGTTGTGTGTCTAAATCCCCTATGCACTATTGGAAATCCGTGCCATTATGTGCCCCTGTGGGGAGCTGTGCAGCTTTGTGTGGCTGCAGCTCTGAGTCCACAGAGCTGGAGGCCATTTCTCACTCCTACAGACGTGGAGATCTTATCCAGGAGCTCGCCCTGCTATTCCCATGACACTTTTTGGGTTTTACTTTTCCACTGCTTTAGGCCTACAATTGTTCTGCTAGTTTGCTGTCAATAGTCTCTTTACAGGAAATTTGTAGAAGATAAGAGGGATGCAGGGATGTGGCTGTTACTGCAAATAATGCTTGTGAACATGAACTCCACACTTCCTGGCCATGAGAAAAGGCCATCACCTACCCTTCACACTAAACTTATCAATCAAACCATCATTTTTTCACTAGTGAATAGGTATATAAGGGCTGGATTGAAGATATTCTCATCTAAAGGTTTCCTGCAGTATCATTTCAAGCACAGGCAAAAAGCAGGGAAAACAGTTTATAAACAGATTTAGACTGGAGGAGATGATGGTCACAGGGTAGTATAACATCTGTGGACATTAGAAAAATGTGGCTGGTTCTCATAGACTATTTAGGATTCATGATATCAACCCTTAAAGGCTTTGCAGCATTGGTCTGCAAAGCTTTGCAATGCCTGTCTATGTTTATTTGGTGACTATGCACGGTGTTTGTGGAGGAAATACCCTGGATATTAGTAATGAGGGAAGGGAATTAATTCCTTCCATTTAGGATAAAATGGAGGAACTGAAGGATCACCAAGAAGCTTCATTTTCTTTCAGTATAGGACAAGTTCCACCAAATGGACACATTTTTTATCTGGGAGGGAGAGGATGCCTAAATTGGGCCATTACTGTCTCACAGGACTAGAAATGCTTGGACCATCAGCTCTGTGGAGGCAGCAAAGGTCACAAAACCATTTGCAAAATTTGAACCAATGCTGTGTTCCCCGCTCCAGTTCTTTAAAAAATGACCAGGAAAAACTAAAAATAAAGTGAAGTGCAAAGCAGAGACACAGTAAAAACTGCCTTAGAAAAGATTGATAATGTGTCAAAACAGATATCACACTTTACAAAGCCCTTTCTTTTAATGATACCTGTGAGAATAAGCTCCAGCTTCTTTCTTCTCCCTCCCTTCTTTCCAGATTTTCTCTGGCTGGATTCCACATAGCAGAAACATTACACAAGAAGGAGCTCTTTACAGAAATGTAGAATAAAGGGCTGGTTGAGGGCATCAAAACAGGGTTTATGATGGAAACTTACACTCAGAGTATAGGACAGTTCCTTGGGGTTCCACAGTACATCATATTTTATCTGCAGCTTATTAAAAGATATGTCTATTAAATTGCTATCTGCTGTAACCAACTGTTTACCATTTGCTATTTCCTTTTAAGACTGAGTGCAGAAATGCTCTCTGAGTCTCTGCTGGATCACTTAGAATGACTGCTGCTCATTGCTGACTTTTAATAATTTTCAAAGGCTGATAGCCAACAGTGAGAAGTACAACTTTCCCATTTAGCATCTAACTGTTCTCAGTTAGATGTCAGGGCTAGGCTACAGCTGGGGATGTTCACTGGGTGCTGATATTTTGCAACAAGTTTTCACTTTCTTGTACTCCTGTCCTGTTGTCCTTCAGACTTTCTGATATGATCCTAAACATTTGGGGACATTTAGCTATTAGTTGGCCAAATAATTCAGAATCCCAGTGACAGGCAGAAAAAAAAGGTATATGTTTTAGGGATTGCCCAGAGGGAAGAGAAATAAGCTCTCATCATGAGCTGCTGTGGCTTTGCTAAAGACAGTGCTTTTAGAAGCCTTCCCTCTACTCCAGGGATAACTCACTTGTCCATGCCCATATTGGCTTCCCAATGGAGGCCATCCTTCAGTGTTTTCACCCCAATTATATTCCTGATACTGCAAAAAAAACCCCAAAAACTTCAATAACATATCTACAGTTGAGCAGACATAATATTTTAGAAGTCCTCTCCATTCATTTTGAGTAGGAAACAGGAGTGAGAAGTGGAAGGAAGGGAGTTCCTATATGCCACATCCATAACTGGTGGACATAATTCTCTGTTAACTGAGCTCTGGATGCAGAAACTCATCACTTTTTACATTTTTCACTGGCTGCTGGGAAGAAGAGCATTAAAAAAGAGAAAGTGCAGGCTCAGTGCTCTGAACGCTGCTTAGGAATTCTCCAGAGAGGAACAGAGGGAACCAGCATGAATAACTCCTAGCAACTTTCCTGTTAATTAAAATCTGACAAGCAGCTGGCAGCTGAAAGGGGGAGCTGTAGGTGGGGGAATCCTGTGGTTCACCACCACATTCCTCACATTCAAAAAAGCTACGGAATATTTCACTGTAGGCCTGCCAGAAATGTCGATGGAAATGTGAATTAAAAGAAAGAGCTGTCTGAAGGTGACAGAGATATTGGATGTAGCCCAGGTAATACAAAGATGAAAATATATGAAATTTTATGACAGGTAATTTTATTCAAAGGTAATTCTATTCAAGGGATGGTATAGTCTGCAAGATGTATCCATCCAGGCAAGAAATTCATTCTGGGGAAGAGGTAAAATAAATTCCCTCTGTGTCATCCCTCAAACATTGGGCTAATGGTTTTGGTCACAGTAGGTGAGTTATTCAGCATCTCTGTGGGAGCTTTTCTGGGCTGTGTCTTGCTGTGGGGTACCTTTCCCTGCCCTCTCAGGCAAAGGCTGCAACAATTCTCATGACAGTTCTTACACTGAAATCACCAGCCTGGTGGCAGTGGCTTTCAGCTTTCTCATAGCAGATAATTCCTCAGAAAATGACCCACTTGTTTCCTGAGGGAGGGTATCTTTTATTTTCCACAGTAGCATCTGATTTTTTCATAGCCTTGGCATTGGACTGCACACAAATGGCAAAACCAAGTGCAATTATTTTCCCTTGCAGCCCGGTCCCTTGGCTGGTGCCTCTTGGTCTTCTCTGCAAATTATCCCTCTCATGTTCAGGCACAGATTTGTGAAAGAATGCAATCATTGCTTCACAACCACTATGCTTTGGGCCACATAGGATATAAGAGAATCTTATTTCACACCCAGCATCTTTTCTCTGTTCAGATGTTAGTCTAAAGGGCTTTATGAAAAATGTGAGGTATCAACAGTGCCATGTCTGGGAGGGCCATAGCAGAAGCCATTTTGTGTGCAACAATTAAATGACATTTCCTTTTTCTGAGAAGAGTGGAAAGTTGGCCAGTCATTATAATGTGGAAAATAATTTTAAATCTCCCTGGACAGTCACCACAGACAGCTGGAAGATTTTACTCTGAAATAAAAAGAAAAAAAATCATATTGAAAAATGCTGTCTCTGGTACTGTTATTCTGAATGTGAACCAAAGTCTTGAAAGTAAAGGGAAATCCCCTAATGAAGAAAATTTATTGCCTCTAGGTTTCCTATAATCAGTTACCTTAATTTCTTTCCCACTTCAACTTTCTAAGGGGTAATTTCTGTATGGTGGCTGGCATTTAGGCAGAATGCTGCCCAAACATTTCCAGATTCCTGGAGGTGATAGAGGGAAAAAAGGCATGTAATTTTAGGAGTGCTCATAGAGACCCTCTGCTGATCCCTCTATCTCATGAATATTGCTCCCTAGGTTGACTTTCTCATTTGTCTAATTGGACACTGCTGGAGATCTAACTAAAAGTGACTCTAATAATAATTTCATCCATAGAAGGTTAAATATAGTGAATTGTTTAATATTTCCTTTTTCTTTAATTAAGTGCTTCCTCTTAGTTAACAAAACTAGTAGTCTTCAATTTATCTCTCCTGAGATGTCTCATTGTAGCTCTGTTTTCCAGCTGAGTATTTTATCTCTTCTTGTCTGGTGTGGTACAAGAGCAGCAGAGAGTGCAAATTCCCTATGCTGTGTTCCAAGACCATCTGCTGAAATCTGGGTTTACCATGGTGGTTCCTTTCCTCAACAGCTTATAATTCAATGACCTCACTTTACTTTTAGGCCCTGGATTTCTTTTCCTATTTTCTGGAAATCATTGTCTCCAACACTCTCACTCCACCCCTCACCATGATTTCTCATTAGGAATAGATAATTAGTGCATCCAAAATTAGTACATGAACAGTTTTTACACAGATTTTCCAGTTTTTTGTTTTGTTCGTTCCTTTTAATTTTGCCTTCCCATTTATTCTTTTAACTCTTCTTAGAACATGTAGTGTAGAAGCAAAAACTGAAAGTGGGGTCTTAGGCAAGGATGTGCAGGATCCCTTTGCTGGAAAAACCATAAACATAGACCATAAACACTGAGAACAGTGTTTGGGGTCATCCAACAAGCCGAAGCAGAACCTTCAGGTTTAGTGTTCAAATCCCTGAGTGTCACCTCTACTTGCTCACACGTATATCTTGTAAGAGCTGCAAACCTGTGGCCTGAGAGTGTTCATCAGCTATGATAATCAAGCCCTGAACTAGTTAATTCAATAATCCAAATCAATTAATGTCTGGTGCTTCATTTGCGATACTACAGTTCCTCACTGCCTTTGCTTCCAGACAAAGAGCTGAGTAAAAACTTTTCCTCCCAATCTGAACTAATCCAGTTTCAGTTTAAAGTCACTACCCCTTGTCCTGTCATGGCATGTCCTTGGGAGCAGTGCCCTCCACCTAGGCCTCCTTTAGGGACTTCAGTAATAAAGTGGGATTGTGGTGTCCCTTGCAATATGGTCTTGTCTTACACTATGACTTCTGCCTGAGGTTTTTCAACTTTCTTTCTTCATGCAGAAATCAGGAAGCATCACAAATTTCCTACATAATATTTCCAAAAGTCCTGGGTTCCTTCTCAGCTCCTTCCCAGTGAAACATTGAACTGTGTCCACCTGGGAAAACCTTCATTCCTACCACGGCATCAATCCATGCAGAGCTTGAATAAAACACACCTGGGCTGGTTTAATCATTGTCGATGCTCCTCAGGACTTGCCTGTTATATTGATTCATAGGAATTTATCCTTTCCATAAAAATGCCTATGTTTATTGTTTCCTGAACAAGCATGAGACACACTCAAAGCAAAAGGAAGTTTTATGCTCATGAAGCAAAGTTGTTTTTATAAAATAAACACACACAATTAATAAAATACAGATACCAAATATATCCAACGTGAGTCTCATGTTCAGTTGCTCCCATGTTAATTTTCTTTCAGAGAATGTCTCAGACTCCCTCCTACAATGGGGTCTCAAACTTTGATTTCTCTTTTTTTTTCTCATCTGGGCAGCTGGTAGTTTCTCAGTTTAAAGGAAATTCCAAAGCATTTATTGAGTAATGAATTGGCCTCTGTGAATTTAGGGGACCTTGTTTGGTGTCATTTGGAAGGATGGCAAAGGCACGTTCTGACGATCTGAGTGCACAAGTCTAATACCTCCTGCAAACTCTGGGATGTTGTGACAATCTTTCTCTTGGTATAATACCTTTCTACTTTTTTTGGTTTTTTTAAGAGTCAATTCATTGAAATTTTCTAAAGTTTTCAGGTTCACATTTTTGAGAACAGTAAAAGAATAATACAAGAGATGGCTTTTCAAGAAACATTTTTATTTCCATTAACCAATAGTCTCAATAGATTAAAAATCTTGGGAAAAAAATCTCCAAGGATTTTTAGCACACTTGCACACTTTATTTGTTCCACATATGTGTAATTATGCAATACAGATATTTATATGTTCTAACACTAACATGGTTGTTCCAGAAAACAGTTGGAAAGATTACACTGACCTCTTTTCTCAAGAAAATTGTGGGAGAATTCTTTTGATATTTCCTCATACACCTGTATTACTGGAACTCATAACTTTCCTTTACTATTTGGTACTGCTCTATATGTGACATAAAGAGAAAGAAGTGGTCAAGTAAAATTTACTACATAATGAAATATTTTTGTGATTGGTCTTTTTTGTGATGAGCCGAGAAGCAGACAAAAGCAGAATAAACAGAGTTATTATTCATCATGATTTTTCTGGATGTATTCATTAAAAGGGTGTAAAAAAATAGTAATAGGAAAAAAGAATTAATAATACTGTGTCAGACTGGCTTAGTATAATGGTCTGTATTATCACTTTCATTTTACAAAACAATATTTAGGGCTTTTTTTTTGACAAGGAATCCAGTGAAATATGCCAATGGAGAGCAATGGACTCCTTGGTTGTGAAGAGACTACAGTCAGCATTTCCAGCGAGGTCCTAGGGCCAGAAAACCAGATGCTTCCACAGCACGCCACCTCCCTCTCTTGCCACTTTTTTTTCTGTACCCAATATCCTTTTTTTTTTTTTTTTCCTGTCTGCCCAGAAAGCAGGAAGTTGTACTTTCTTGTGTTTTCATTTGGAAAGTAAGTTTCATCTTTTGGGGTGTATAAACATTGTCATAGTTCTGCATCCTCTTTCCATCCACTTAAATCACTGCTGGTAGAATCCTATTCATAACTTGACCTGATTGCTCTCTTCTCTTTGCATTCTTTTATTAATTATTTTCCCATTACTGCATCAAAAATAAACTTCTTATCTTTGTTTGTAAAATCCCACAGTGTTTATCTCCATCCTATTCAATCTTCTACACACACAAGTTTTGTTTCCATCTTCCTTCATGCCCATGATGCTTGATTTGACCTGCTTTCCTTTGTCTACTCCAAGCACACGCACAGTCCAATCACTCATCCTGAATGACACCACCTGAAGAAAGGGTGTCATGTTTCCAGACATCATTCCTGCTCATTATTCAACATTACTGTGATTTTGGTCCACGTATTTTTTCTTTGATTTTTCTGCTTTGCTCAGTTCCTACCTTAATTTCAAAACTTAAAGCTTTTCTGAATCACATCCTAACAGATGTATTTCATGTGAGTGCTTTAGGCAGCATCACTTGGGTTTTTAATTCTTTATGCAGTGCTTATTAAAACAGCTGCTTCACTGGGACTTGCATGGTGTTCATAAACATCTCTCTCTTTAGGAATGAGGGCTGGAATGAAGTGGTCTTTAAGATCCTTTCCAATTCGAGCCACTCTAAGATTTTATGATTCTATAATACAGGTGTGGAAAGGACATAGAGTTCCCCAGAGTCAGACTTTTTGGGTAGTCAAGCCTGAATCTTGGCCCTGCTTTGTGCAAAGTAGATTATGCTGCCTCCTCATCATCACAAAAGACACACAAGAAGAGTAGGAAGAAATGAAAGGGATGCACAGCTGGCACACCATGACATTTCTGGCAGTTAGGATGCTTCCAGTGTCATTCACTGCTAGGAAGCTGAGTATTAACTCTGGAACCTTCAGAATCAAGACAAGAAAAAGGCTGTGCATCTTTCACAACAAAATGCAGCACATGCAAATGCACAATGAAGAGAGGGAAAAATTTATATAATGAATGCAGAGAGGAAGAGGAAAGAACAGCTTCAAAATCAGTTCTATTTTAAAAGAAACAAACAATCATTTACTTACTTCTTTTTTTTTCCTAACCCCCTCTTCCTCTCATTCCATTATTAAAAATAATACAAGTGTTGAAAGGACAGCTGAAGCCTTTTGACTATTTTCTGTAACATACTTTTTCAACTCTGTCTTTTTCCCATGGAGATAATAAAAAGCTCTGAAGTAAACAAAGCTCAAGCAGAACTCCTAAAACTTTCAGTGACTCCTAACAAACTCACCAATTGAAGTATCTGTAATTATTTTATCACCTTCTGGTTCTATGTCTCATCCATGGATATTTTTGTCTTTCTCTTGATCTCCTTTTTTTAGGGAACTCCCCCTGGATTTTATGTTTACTATGTGAGATGAATATTTAAAACATTATATTTGTGTAAAGAGGTGCAGTATCTGTTGACCTAAATCTGTATCCCCAAATGTCTCCTGACTCCCAAGCAATCCCTGTTCCTTCTGTAGTTATATGAAATCTAGAGATTAATTTCCTTGCCAGAATTTCTCTGAATTTTGCAAGATAAAACCATTGTGGATGTGGAGGAATAAGGCATTTCTGGAATGCTGGCCTATTTTTAACTCTGTATATTTCAGTGGTCAAAGTTACGCAAGCATTTTCTAAAATAGTGCCACATGTCCTCACAGTGGAACACAAATACCTTATGGTTTTATCATCAAATGGGGAAACAGCCCTAAATATCACAGGGAGACAGCTCAATGGGTGGTCTGAAACTCCTGTCTTTCCTTCTTGGAGCAGAAAGGAAATTCACGTATCTGGTCCTTGCAGAAGAGGCTAATGTGTGGCTAGATCAGATAATTGTGGACAGTTTACACCAGTAAGGTCATTAAACCTCGCTGTTACTTCCACGTGCTTAATTATCAGCAATGTGAAGTTTGAAGAAGTGGGTGGCCAATTAATCTCTTATGCATCTTTTCACAGTCAGTTTGATGATATGCTATAGATATGGTAAAGCATTAGGATCTTTAAACTCATACCATAGGATGCAAAGGCAGCTTCTACCTCTGCAATGGATAGATTTTCCTTCATTTAGAACTATGTAAATTATACTCTACAAACACTGTGCCTGCAAAAGATCAACAGAAGCTGTTGTTTCCTTGGAATGTGTGAAATCTGTTTCTTGGTAATTGTTATTTTTAATGCAACTGTGTATCAAAGTGAAATATTCATTAACACTTTATACATCTCTGCACATAAAGATTACAAATCCATTCATTCTTCAGCCTGCATTACTCAAATGCAAATCTTCTTCTGTAGAATGGATCCAGTCTAAAACACAGATGAATGTCTTCAAAATGTCAGAATTCTTATTTTAGAGTCCTGTTTTGAGGGAGTTGCTGAGATCTTATTTCCTCAGACATGTCCATGTAAATCTCTGGACCTAATGCAACTGTTTGGCAGGAACTGGTGGAAGTGCAAGTCCACCAACAAGGAGAATGATGTGACTACACCCTTCCCTAAAATCTGGTGAACCAGGTCTGCTTTCAGATCATAATAACACCCATAGCCTTGATATTTAGGACACTTGCTGTGGATTTAGAGCTAGCAAACCAAATGGAATGTGGTCTGGAGTGCATCCCAAAATCAGATGCACAATGGCCATATTATAAAAATATTAAATGTTCTTCACTGTGGTTGAAAGTTTCTCTCTTTTAATCAAATCAGTGAAGTATTCAAATATGAAAAAATGCAGCAAATTCACCATATTTGTGAAATCTGGGGGAAAAAACAAACCTTTGGTTCAACTCTGCATTCCATGATCTTTCCTTCTTTTTTTTTTTTTTTGCTTTGAGTTGATGACATTTAAAGTTTGAAAACTATAGCATTGAACAAATCATACTCACTTCTTTACAGCAATGCTGTTGAAGTTTTTGTACAATCAAAAGGCTGAAAAGACATAAGCAGCTTTGCTTCTCCTTCCCTTGCTGGTGGTCTGACTACTACAACACCCTTGGTGATGGACTGCAAATGCTGCAGGGGAACATAGCAAAATTAGTTTTAAAAAGTTGTAACTTAGCTTTGCCTTTCTAAAATCTCAAAACCATTCCTGTTAAGGGAGCCTTTTGTAGATTTTCTCTCCTTTGCTACCAAAGTTTGCATTTTTGGTCTAAGTTACTTCACAGTGACCCTTTTCAAATGCTCAAATAAAACATGTAACTTTATTTGCAGTTCCTGAGGCAACCACTGTAAATGGCAGCAACACAGAGAATTGCTGTAAGTTTACTGTTATGTCACTATGGTGTCCATATATAAAAGCAAACTACTGTTTTCTCTGGAGCTGTAATAAATACATTTTAAGGCACCCAGTTGCTAAGGGCGCTGATTGCGTTTAAGAAAGAGCTGGAAAACATGTTTTCCTGGTGACAGGGAAGGGGCCCAGCAGCACTGTGTCCCAGCCTGGCATCCCACAGCTCACCCTGGACTCTGCTCCTGCACCAGTCTGAGCAAAGAGGGAAAGGCTGGGTCCATTCCTTGGGGCAGCACCTCAAACCAAGAGGCTGAAGGCAGGCTTCATGGTGGGAGACCAGAAAAGCCATGGATGCTCCCCCTTGTGCCCTGTCACTGCTCCTCAGGGATTATGAGCTCTGATGGCTGCCACTCTCTCTGTTCAGTGTGCGGCTGAGCAACAGAACCCCAGATTTTTGGGGCTATCATAGCAAAGCTCCCTGCTTGTCACCCTTGAAGATGTGCACTCTCAGGCAAGGTGTGAGGACCAGCAAGAAAATCTGAGAGTGCTACTTAAAACTTAGGTGCTGCAAGGACTCCTACCTTGCTAGATCTTCTCTAAAAAAACCAACAAAATATTGGCTTTGATTCCAACATTTAGGCCATTTATAGATGTGCAAATGGAGTAGTAAGAAGTTCTACTTGGGAAAGTAAAGAATCCCTACAGGGCACCAAGTATGTCAGCATCTGACTCCAAAACACATCCTACTCTCTTTCATAGCATTTGGTCTTCAGAGATGAGCTAAGGTGCAGAGCCAGAATTGTCTCTTCTCTGGCAATGCTTTATAATCCTGCACATTGGCATTAGTTTGAAGAACCTGCAGTTTCCTTTTGCCTTTGTTACATTTCCTTCACAGCAACCTTCCAGTGGAGCAGTTTGTGTGAGAGAACTCCTCATTCACCAAGAGAAAAATTACTCTGAATTATAAAGAGCACAACGTAGAGCACCCTGGTTGTACAAAACCTTTTAAGAACCTCAGCAGCCTTTCCAACAGCATTGCACCAGCTGTTTCTGGTCTATTTGGAAAACACAAGGCAGTATTTACGCTTTCACATCATCCTAATTTTCTTTCAAAACCCAGCAGAAGGAAGAACATACAGACACCTCACTGCTGTCACTATGGTTATGCCTCTGACTCACCTGTCAGAGGGGACATAACTCTGCCCTGTTTGCTCAGCCAGATCCCCAGCCTCAGAGTATAGGGGCCTGAGCAAATATATGTATTGCAGTAAAAGATCTCTGTATTGTAGAAGTGACCCTGCCCTGATTCTAGTTATTGTAAATGGGCTGCAGCTGTGATGTCCTTAATTGGGCAGCAGCTGTAGCCCGTGGAGGTAGCTGGGATAAAAGGGGCTGGGGCATTCAGGGAGAGTTGGAGAGGAGCCCTGGTTGAAAAGCAATGACAATACTGCTGTGAGTAAGCCAGCCAGAAGGTATGAGACTCTAGAAATATGATATAATACAATATGAATACAACATCTGGTGACCCCGATGTGATAGAATATGCATCCCTGATGTGATAGAAGATAGGACAGCTGAGAGCTGGGACAGATATGTAGAAGAAAGAAGCAGGAGCTTTGAATCAAGGAGCTGTGACAGCAGAGAGCTGTGAGAAGCATGGCCTTTGAGGAAAGAAGCCTGAGAAGATATAGGGATTTGTATGTATTCAATGTAAACAAGACAGCTGAGAGCTGTGGCAGATATGTGTGTTGTAAGTGTGTAATTGAAAAATGTGTTAAAAGAAAAGGGGGAAATATAGGGGCCTGAGTGAATATATGTATTGCAGTAAAAGATCTCTGTATTGTATAAGTGTCCCTGCCCTGATTCCAGTTATTGTAAATGGGCTGCAGCTGTAGCCTGTGGAGGTAGCTGGGATAAAAGGGGCTGGGGCATTCAGGGAGAGCTGGAGAGGAGCCCTGACTGAGAAGCAACAACAATGCTGCTGTGAAGAGCTGCTGTGAGAAAACCACCCAGAAGGTATGAGACTCTAGAAATATGATATAATACAATATGAATACAATATCAGAGGAGAGGTTGAGGGCACTCTGTGGGCTCTGCCAGCTGTGGGAAGGCCATGTGAAATTAGCACAGTTGTTCCCATCTGGGTAGAGTCAAAGTGAGGATCAACTCTTTTAATTTTAGTGAGGCTAAAGCTTTTTCACCAAGAACTGAAGTATTCAGGGAACAAAAAAAGGTGAATATTTATCACTCATGAAGGCAGAATGTTTCATTTTGGGAAGCCTTTTACTGTTTTTTAAAATGTCCAGGTTCAGGAAGTGTGGCAAAACCTTAACCTTATGTTAAATAACCATCCATAACAAAAATATAGAAACATTCATACTTTAATTACAATTCTTATTATTGCTTTTTTTTTTTTTTCTTCTGACAAGAATGAAGATGTAATAGAAATTTAGTTTGTGCTTTGTGAGCCATTTGATAAGACTTATCTCATGGCCAAAAGAGTTTGCTGAGGGATGCCAGATTTTAGCTGAGCTACCCCAAACTTGATTACCAGTGAGTAACCCAAGAGCAAGGGGCAGCACAAAGAAGGAGCAAATCCAAGATACAGAAAAGGGTATCAAGAATGAGATTAATCTATCTGGGAGAATTCAGAGCAGAATACACAAGTGGGAAACAAAAGATATAGGCAGGTGTGAGGTGACAAACACAACGTCCTGCAGATAAAGTCAGAGCATCTGAATGTTGTGATGTAATGTTAAGCCAATGAAAGCAGTTAATGTGAGAAGGGCAATTCTATTAAAAGAGCAAGATAAAATATGAAGTTGAAATATTTAAAGTGCAATACTGGTAATTCAGAAATTTTTCAGTCCACATTTTTCAAGATATAACCAGATTCTCTGTTGGAGAAAGAATTGAGTGCTAAAATGAGAGACAAAAAGGGGTTTTATTTAAGGCAGATTTAGAGAAGGCCCATTACGGGTATTTATCAGGGATAAGTGTACTTACAAGAGGCAAACAGTCCCCTAGAAACTAGACAATAATAATTTTAATATGGTCTTTTTCAGGGTATCACATTAATCTCTCCAGGCACCTTATTGAATTTCTGTGACTTGGAAAGGGATTTCCAGTGTCTTTAAAAACTCTATCCCGACACACATTTTTCAATGACTTTATGGGCTTAAAATCTCAAGCTAGAATTTTTTCTCACCCAACACAGTCATAATCTCCCAGCCAACTAAAACATTAACATTCAGTTATAACAAGTTAATCACTGCAAAATTGATGTAAACAAACTTTTTCTAACCATTGCAGTGGCCATGTAATTTTGGTATTGCAGATATCCAAATGTGAATCCTAATAAATTTAAGACCAAATTTCCTCTAGACAAGCTAATATTAGGCACTCCCCAAATGTGTCAGTGGATATATGCTAAATCATCTAAACAGGAAAGGAATTTTCATATTTGATTTGCACAGTAAATTTGCTTATAGTCAAACTGCCACTTTTAATATTTGAATTCTTCTTACTTTTTCATATACTTTTTAGAACTTCAGAATATTTTGCTTGTAAGAATCAAATTTTGTAATGTTTCAAGGAGTCATCAGCTCGCTGAGGCATCAGCTGCACATGTTCTTCTTTCCAGGAGCTATTTTTCTATAAAGACAATGTTGGGCTCTTGACCTACTGAAATGCTGGTGAAATCTCAGTAAAACACCAGTTAGTTCCCATTGTATCTGCCCAGTCCTCAGAGTTTTTCAAGTTTTTTTCATATGTTTAATAACCCTCACCCCTTGCAGGAACCGAGGGGACTGACCAGAGAGACCAGTATTTGCATTAAAAGTGTAAGTGAAATTTTTAACATGTTCTTGAAAGCTGCTAAGTGTTTCTTTTAAGTGGAAAAAACCACAATCGAAAATTATGGGCAATAATCGGCTCCTCTGAGAGTTGCTTGTTTAACTTCAGTTTACTTTTAACAGGTGTTCTCATAAGCAGGAGAGACTTTATTCCCTTTTTTGATTTATTATTCCCAGATTTAATACTCTTGATTTCTTCAGACTAAATTGTGTTGTGCACTGACTGACCTGATGCATAGAAAGGCTTTGCTTTCTCTAGATCTGCTGTGAATGTTCCTCACTATTTGATCCCAACTTTTGATTGATAGATGCTAGCAAACACTTATTTTTTATTATTGCAGTGTTGAAATAATGGATTAGACTGCTATCCTTGAAGAGTTCTCAGTAAAAATTTCAGTAACATCACTATTTACCAAATTCAACACAAAAGACAAAGGATAAAAGACCACTATGTTCAAATCACTTCTGGCAGAAAAGTCCAAGCTTCCAATGGAAAACTACCATAGTTAGGGTAAATATTGTGGCTGCATTTAAACACCAGCACAAAATTGCACCTGCAAAAGGAGAGAACAAGGCTGCAAACCAGGTGATGTTACTGCATCTGGCTTTCAGCTGCTGACAACACAGCTGCACTTTTGCTCCTGAAGAGGCCTCACTATAAAGCTAGTCCAGCATTAAACTTACACTGATACACTTACCCCCAAACTCTTGAAATGACTGGTGTCCATCTCCTAAGGCAGCAATGAGGAATGAGGGGAATGAGGACTTTCTGTATAGAGGGCCTCAAATGAATATAGCAGCAGATAAAATGTTCTCTTACAGAGGTCTTGGCCTCCATAAAATACAGTAATGAATGACTGACAGCTCCAGCACCACCTATTTGTAGCAGATAAAGTTAGAAGGTAACTTCTAAGTGATCCTGGTGCACTCTGCTTAAGCTGCTGGCTTTCTCAAGTGTGGGTGTTCCTGATTCTCCTGTTTATACACATAATGTTTAGGAAAGCTGTGTCTTCCCAAGGTCCCATTTCAGTAACAGGGGTCAATGGTGACTGAAGTCAATGGGATTTCAAAACATGCCTAAAGATAAACACATGCTTTGGTACATTGCTCAATTAGAGCCAGAATGAATAGTGCTGTTCAGCACTTCTAATCAATAAGCGCTCATGTTTTTGAGACATACAATGTCTGATTCTGCTCTTTATCTACTCTCTGCCTTAGGAGTCTGTAGAATTCCTTTCATTTCTCCTTTTGTTTTTAAAAGTAGGTTTTTAGTTGAAAGCCTTATCTGCGGATCTGAGAAAATTTTCTGAGATAGTTAATAGCCAAAATTGAATACCCACACTACTTTATTTACAGTTCACATTTGGCCTTTCAAAGCCCTCATTTCCAGAGCTTCTCACATTTTCTGCTCCATGAATTGTCAATGAGTTCCGGTTGAAAGTGCTACGCATCCACATTAGGATCATAAAACCCCCCTGAAAGGAGCCGTGTGGCTTCCCTGGAGCTCCCACTCCACCCTGCTACCCTGGCCTCCCCCTCTTCTGCTAAATGCTGGCAATCTCACCAGCAGTTGGGCCGACCCGCTATGTTTAAAAATCCTTTTAATCCTCTTTATAGTAACAGAAACATTTGTGATTGATCTGTGGAGGCTTTGTGCAGTGCAGAACACCTGTGGCTCAGAGCGAATACCCCACCAGAGCCTGGCGCACTCCGGCATGAGGAGCAGCGCTGCACAGCTCCATGCCCAGAGCAAGGCACGGCCTCCACTTCAAACTGCCACCTGCACCCCTAACTCTGCTCTCTGGGAAGGCCTAAAAGCCCAATACCCTACTGTGTTTTTGTCAGTAAAACTCATACACTGCAATGACTGGAAGTTGAAGCCATGGATGCCCCCACGACACTGCTCGGAGCAGCACAGAGCTATTCTTACTTCTGTTCTGTGCCTGGAGATGTGAGAGTTTGGCTAACCTGAAATACATGGTTAGATCCAGGCTTCCATCTGCACTTGTAAAAATATCTCTCTAACAACCTGGAGCACCTGTGTCTTTAGGCATTACTCTAAAAATAGGTGTTTGCAAGCACACAGATGGAATTAATTTGGTGAGAAGTAAAAGTTTTGAAGAAACTTTTGAAGCCTTTTAAGAAATGTCACTACAAGAGATGTCATCTATTCCTTTGTGTTACTCTGTTGTCTTTGAGATGTT
Source organism: Ammospiza caudacuta (assembly GCF_027887145.1). Lineage (NCBI taxonomy): Eukaryota > Metazoa > Chordata > Aves > Passeriformes > Passerellidae > Ammospiza > Ammospiza caudacuta. The sequence continues at coordinate 23,117,539 of NC_080595.1, read as the reverse complement.
TGCCTTCAGCATTTTATCTTTATTTGCATATTTTCCTTTTAGAAGGACTCTGGTCTACCAAAATGTGAATTTATTAAAGCAATAGCTCAGAAACTGCTCTCAGGGAGATAAGGATGCAAAGCCAAGACATGAAGAAAAGTAACCTGTGCTGAAAGACATAAACCCACAATTGCATGAGGAAATCCACTCTGGTATCCTACAGCCAATAAAGGTAATTTAGTGCAGAGGACAGGCAAGGAAGCCACATCAGCATTTGTGAAGACTAACAGCTCACACAGGAGGGAGGCTGGAGAGCAGGAGCTGAACATGGCTCACTCTGGATTTTGGAATTTGTGCTGTTTTAACAAGCACAGCTAAACAGGGTCCTCTGACACATGCTTCTCCAAATCAAGGGATTTATGTTTTTTAATTTATTTTACTTCCTGGGAATACTGTGGAGTCCACTGAAACATGAGCATACATAAAATGTTTTGAGATTCTCTAAGGACATGGACCACGGAAACACAACATTTTGCATTCATGGTAAAGGCTAAAAGCACTCAGTTGGATCCGGAGATATTGGAAACTGGTGGGGCTCCAGGCACATAAAAGAAGGGTAAAAAAAGGGTTACTTTGTTTTATGTACTGCTGACAAGCATGACACTGGTTATCATGGGGAAACCAAATGTACATCACATGGGAAGGCAATAAAGAATTTCAGCTGCTTTTCAGGGTTCCCTCCACATTCCCTCCTCAGCCTGTGGGAGTCAAACATTTCCAAACTGATAACAGCTCAACCCAAAAATTAATTTTCATTACTAACTGAGTCTGCTTAAAAGATGATCTTTTGAGTGAGAAACAGCTATTAAATGCCAACTGTATTTGACCTCTTGAATTCTCAGTTCACCAACATGTGATTAATAATAAATAATAATATAGTTCATAAAGTACTCTTAAACTGCCACTTAGATGTTCTAATGAATCTTCACTGGCTTGAAACTTCTGTTGTACAGAAAATATTGAGCATCTTCAAATATAATGGAAAATTAATAAAGTATCAGCCTGCATTTTGCTTGCATTTATTCTGGTGAAAAGATAGATTTGTGTTTCTAATCCACTTTTATGTAAATCTACAATCCTTTTTCTCCCCTGAATTTTTTTTCTTGGAAGAAAAAATATGTTGTAGTTTTGCCAGTTTACCCAAGCAAATTCTCACCAAACCAGCTAAGGGTGACAAAACATAGGGTGAGGTCTACACTTTTCCAGGCACTCTAGAAGGAGTTTTGTCTCCTGTGGCTTGCAGCAGCAAATGGCTTCCAGGAAATGGGGTGGTCTGCTCAGTGCCAGGCCTCCGTGCGCTGCTGCCAAAGGGTGTGACAAGATCTGGAGCCACTTTCCAGTGGCTTCCACTGGAAAAAGATTTTTAGGATTATGCCTTTGGGATTTTAAGAGAATATCCAGCAAAGTGTGCATCCAAACTTTACCGTTTCCAAGCTGCAAGGTGGCCCTGAGCTCGTCTTTAAGGAGATAAACTGTTGATATCATTCAATTTCTCTCTGGGTTCATCAGCTGCCAGAAGAATTCCAGATCACACAGGTTTTAATTCAGAGGTGTTGCCCTTTTGGTTTTGGTTGGAAGTCCATGGTCATGCCCTTTACACACTCAGGGTTGAAATGCCTCTTTGTATAAGCAAACACACAGAGTAAGACACAGAAACTGATCCAGAAACTCCTAAGAAATTTCCAAAACAGAGTGCAAAGCCTGTGTTTGGAAACTGGTTAAGATAAGGGTTCCTCTTTTGAGGAGCTCCACCTCTGAAACCCTATTTACTGATTAAAAAAAAAAGGGAAAAAAAAAGAGAAAATAACATTTTCAGCCAGCTACAACTGAAAACATAAGCAGCAATCTGAGTCAGGCAGAGAGGAGTGCTGCTTCCAGCTGAGCCAGGAGGAGGTAATTTGGTGATTTTAGCTACACCATAGGGACAAGGCCCATAACACACAGTCCTCCTGCTTGCATGAACTACAGCCAATGCTGAAAATGCATCTGCATGCTGAATAATGACTGACACACTGTTCAGTGAGACCTCAAAATCTCTAGCTTCTGAGCTATCTCAAGGAATGTGTACACATGCTTATATAAATAAAGGGGTGCTTTTGAAAGTATACCTTTGTGCCAAGCTTTTACAATTTTTTTTCTGCAGTTGCTATGGAATCTTTGCAGAATTGTACACCGTGGTGTTCGGGTCACTGGAGCTGCTGCCCCACATGGGTCCGTCATCTCAAAGAGCTATTGTATTCACTTGACATCTGTGAATGGCAGAGAGAAATGAGATGAAGATAGATTTATTTCACTCTGATTTTATTTCTCCTATTTTCTTGCTGAAGTAGTACCTTAACGGCAGAGCTCCGACTGGAAGGAAATGCGATATCAAAAAACAGAAATGCAGAAATTGAAAAGCAAACCGGTGCTTCTTTATGCTGAGCTCTGGTTCAGTTTAGGAAACAACTTGGAATATAGCAAATCATTGTCAGTGCATCTCTCCTAATAACTCTAATTATGAAATAAAATCTAAAGCCCACTCAAACAGGGAGAAAATTTGGATCAGAGTCCAAATTTCAGAACATAGATCCTTTCAGAGATGCAGTAATATTCAACACATTCTGTGGGATGAATAAAAATGTCTCAAACATCTGGCTGATACTCAAGATCATGAATTAAGAACCTGGGTAAACTCTAGTTTGCCAATATTAAACCAAGAAAATATTATTTACCTCTGTGTATCCTACATCATGCTATTGCATCCCCAGAAATTAAGGAGACCAGGAAAGAGAATGGAAATTGTTGGTTCTGTATCTTTTCTCCTTGTTTCAAAGGCTCTGAAAAGCTCATAATTCAACCAAATTTGTCTCTAACTCAAATTACTAGCCTTCTTTCCATATTTAAAGAGTTTATACTTGTTTCTTTGATATAGTTCCTCTGAGGATCTGCCAAGTTCCTAAGTTCTTTGACCTTAGATGTCTTTTTCTCCATCTGTAATTCTGAATGTGTTTATTTTACAAGTGAAACCAAATTTTTAATTGATCTAAGGAAAGTCAATCTTTTAGATTAAACAAGTGCTCAGCTGTGCATATAGGAATAGTGGTAGATATGAATCAAAACATCAGCATCAACCATCAAATGCAGGCCAGATATCAGCATAGCTGATGTATAGTGAATCCATGCTATATTCCTAACTAAGACCTTGAGAAACAATAAAACCACACAGTACAAACACAGAAACTTAAATCATGCTCCTTGAAAAGTTTGCCAAGGTCCATGAATCTTTTGAACTAACCTGGGCCTGTTTTGAAACAAACACAAAACATGATTTTGTATTGAAACCATGTGAGACTCAGAGATTTTTGTTATTTCAGGTTCATTTTAACTTTAAACTTGAAGCTGAATATAAAGAGTGGAACACAAAAGTTACCCAGATGAAGAAAATCTTTCTGATATGACCACTGAAAAATCACAGATTTTTCTTTCTTTTTTTTTTTTTACTTTTTTTACTTTTTTTTTTTTTTTTTTTTAATGAGTGAGGCAATCAGGACATGTAAGCCATTAGACTCTGAATCACATGGCATAATTGCACACATGTTTTTGGAGAGTAATCTGAGGGAAGGCACAGTAGGGAAACGTAAGTAGCTGACAAACATAGGACTTCCTGTTATCTGCTGGATATAATCGAGTCAGTCAAGAGTCTGAAAGTCCAAATTCTGTGTTGCCATCATCAGAAAGAATGACAAAGTGTCATTTGGGACAGAGAAACAGAAGGAATAAAGTTGTTCTGAAATGCTGAGCACTCAGACTGTCCAAAAACTAGAAGTCATTCTTGTCCATAAATCTATATCAATGTGATTGTACCGAATTATAGAAAGTACATACAAAAGAAGATGGCTTTGTGCAGTTGGAGGCTTCTAAACTTTAGTCCAGAAGTCTTGACTATGCTAGAAATGAGCTTTGTTTGGTTCCACTTTCTCAGTCTACAAATAGCTTTCATGATGTAAAGAATATATTGTAAGGCATTTTATGATCCTCGCCGAAAAGCACAGAATAAAAGATAGCATATAGGACAGTAAAAGCCTAAAACAGGCAATTCACAGTTGCTGAGGTAAATGCTCACTTTGATGTTTTCTTTTTAATAACATTAGGAAGCACTCAGAGGAAGATGGGGCTTTTTGTCCTTCTTAATAGTCATGTGAAACACTGTTTGTCTGTTTAGTGTTTTTTTTTTAAGTAAATGAACAATCCACAAAGGAAATAGCGTTTTCTGAAGTAGCTTTATTTCTGAAGGTAAATTAGTAGATGAACAAGGAGGTGACAGAACAGGATTTGGAATGTAAAACTATTTCCAGCACAAATTATGTTTTTTCACCAGCTCTTACATTAAACAAGGAGAACTTTTAATACATCTTTGAACAGTTACTCTTGCACATTTTACAGGAACAGAGAAGGCAAGGCCAGAATAAAGCCCACTAAATTTTCTGTACCATGAAACCCCTAAAGCGAAAGCTCTGGGGAACAGTTCAGTTCATTGCCATGAAAGCAAACACATGAGAGAAAACTCCTTGGATCCTTTTCCTACCACACACAGCTAAGGACACATGAATGTGAGAAAGGGTTTGATCGACTTCTTAAAACTCTTAATGGCACTATTCTAGTGTTTGCAGAGGGTACTGGATTAAGACAAGTCTGGAGATGGCAATAACCCTGCCAGGCCAATTTTCTCACGCTGTCTCCTGGGTAGTTTGCAGGTCTGCCTAGTAGCAGAAAAAATCCATTACGTTCATTTAATAAAAAACATTGAAAGAGAAGCCAGGTGACCTGTGTTCCCCTTCACATCTCAGTCTCTGCAGAGCTTGAAACAGGCTCAGATAAAAGAGCGTCCTTGCCTCCCAATGTATTTATTTTTTCTTAGATATCAGTTTCTGGATCCAAAGCTCTCAAAAAATCAGTGTGTTCAGATCAGCAGCTCTGGTCCTCCTCTTTAAACAGTGGTCTCTCTTGCTTGAAAGGGTGAAAACAAAGAGCTCGCCAATAAAGAATTATCAAAGCTGGTGGAAAACATTTGTTTCTAATATAATTTGTGAAGGGATTTAATCAGTCTCCCCTCATAACTAATAGAGATAAGAAGTTAGATAGACTTGGTGTGTTTAAATATAAGTAACCAAATAGAAGTAATTAATAGAGATAACAAGGTTAATTTTTACTGAATGGAATCTGGCTCCATGCTGAGCAGATACAATAAAATCAGAGGAATGACTTTGCATTTGCAGCTATGCAGCTCTTAACATATGATGTGATCAAAGTGCTTTTCAATCCACAAAGTGACTATTAGGGCAGCAGAGCTGTGTTTTCCCTGAGGATGGTGACCTACGGGCAGTTTGAGGTTCCTTTGTCCCACTGTGACCTTCTGCCTAGCCTGGCACTGCCTGACAAGGAGATAAGAGAGGATCCCACATAACAGTGATGCTGTGACTCAGCCCTCCCAGTTATCCAAGTGCATTATCATCATCCCCATGTGTATAAATATCTGAAGTGAGTACCCAGAAGATTTGATATCTGATTAGCATTGCCAGATGTGTAAGGAACTAAATAACAACATCAATTTTCACTTCAATTACTCTGTTGATCTGCCTCCTGGGCCACTTTCTTATTCTTTCCAGTAGTTTCCTTCCTCTTCTTTTCATGGTTTTTTTCTCCCTCGTTCCTTCACCAAACAGGGAATGGCAGCATGGCTGAACAATGCCTGAGGGGGAGGGTGGAGCAAGCAGCCAGCAGTGGAGGACATAAACTTTAAAGGAAAATTAAAATGTAATCCTATTCACTGATTACTACTTAGTGAGCCCTTCTCAGAATCCAGAAGACAAATTAAAAGTGTCAATTTAGGAACCTCATTATTTTAAGTCAGTGTGGTGAAGGCTTGATTAATTTTTTTGCATTTGGTGTTATCAATACTGTCTGTGGAACAGTGACAGCTCCCAGCTGTTGCTCACACCCAGCTTCTCAAAAATGGAGGGTGGGTTTGGGGCTGGGAGATGTTGTTTTCTTTTGGTTTCTTTTTGCTGGGTTTTTTAAAATAATAATTTCCCGTTCTTACAAGAAAAACCAACAGAACAGGCGTGAGTCTTCTCTCACATGTACTGTGCTGAAATGAGAATAGTTCAGGACAGTGACTGTTTTGCTGGACAACAAAAGTACTAAGAAACTGGACAAAGAGCACAGAATGATTGAAAAAAGCCTCTGATTCAAAGCAAATATTTTTATTTGAATTTTCAAATGAATGTGCTTTTACTGCATTCCTTCCCTTCTGGGCTCACTTTCCATAAACATGCTAGTGAATGAACTTTATAAACAGGAATACTTGCTAAAAGCTAATTTTAGAGAATGGGTTTTCAACTGCTCTCCAAAAGCAAATTCCAAACCAAACTTTAATACAAATTTTACACTTGGTGATACAATTTGGGCACACTTGGCCCACCTAAATCTGCTACTGTTGACCCAGCTACAGCAAGTGCCTTCCTCAGTCTCCTCCCCATCCCTGCTCCCTGTCTCTGTGTCTGCTAAAGGAAACTCTCTTGAGCTCCAAATCCTGCCAGTTCAGCTCTGCTTCCCTTCTCTTCCTAGCTCAGCTCTATGATATGGTTAGGGTGTAGAGAATAACATGAAACTTATTACAGTTTGGCTTTTTAAACTTTTTTTAAACTGAAATGCATAGGAGGAAGCAAGAGAGTGAAAAACCTTCTGTTTAATTATTTTTAAAGTACCTTCTAATTAATTATTTAACCTAGAAGATCTGACAGAACACTAACTTCTGGCAAAGGTGAAGGGATAAGCAGTCAGGATTGGCCTGAAATTGATAATACATAGCACAGCTCAGCAGTACTTTGTTGGTGACACTTTGATTTCATGCTTTGAAACATGAACTTCTTGTGAGTTTCATAAACCATTTCTTTGGGGAGTAGAGCAAAACCATCTAAAAAAACATCTGTGCAAATCTGTGCAAAACAGAGCTTTTTCCTGATGGGTTGTTCTTCCAATGCATTCAAAAGGGTCATCTTTCAAAGAAATACATGAAGAACATGATGATAAGAGTAAATATGTGAACATAAAAACATGGATGCCAGTAGATAAATTGTTATTGATTAGGTGTCTAGCGCTAAAGAAAGGTTGCTTCAATCACCTCTCATGTGTTGTTGCATCAACTGCTCTCTGTTTCCACAAGAAGAAGATAAATGGGCAATTAGTGGAATGTGCACACCTCTTAGTGTCCCCAGAGAGTCAAGAAGCAGTACATTTGCTGTCCCACCTCAGACCCATCTCTAATAAGCCTAAAAAATAATCTAAAATAAGGTATAGAGACATTGAGCAATATGAAAAATATGAAAGTAACCCAAGAAGTTTGCAATGAAACCACAAGTGTGAGAAAATCAGTTAAAGGAAGTAAAATCCCAGCTCTGCTCCTAACTCACTGTGTGGTCTTGGGCAAGCCACAAAGGGCCATACTTTGAACATCTTACTCACACTAGTAACCAGCTCCTTACAGAGCATTTTTGCTTAACATCACAGTCCACGAAACTTGCACTTGAGCTATGGAAACAGCATGAACATGGATCTACTTACATGAGGCTAAGTATTGCAGTCTGCTCCTGAGGGGATTTTTTGCCTCCATCTATCCATAAAAACAGAGAAAAGCTCTTAGCACTGTGAGAGTGGTGTTGCTGGGATTCAGTCTAATTAAGAAACATTTGTACAGCTCTTGGAATATGTAAAGTGCAAAGTGCTATGCAGCTGGAGCACACGTAGTTTAAACCTAATCCCTCAGCTTTGAATCTGCAGACTTTAAGTAGCTGCAACGTGTGTGAAAGGAGAATAAAGGACTGACAGGATCTCCTCTCTAGTGGGACTGAAGACCATAGAAGAACACAGCACATGCTATCTTTACCAGTGTTTCTGTGTCCCTGCCATGTAATCAAGGCCTGTCACAAGCCACAGACATTGCTCCACAAGTCTTTTAATGTGCTGGGAAATCCCAGGGGTAGCTTCACACTGCATCACCCTCATTACAGTGTGGGTCCAGAAGCAGTACGCTTCACATATCCCAAATCTTTTCCATATATTTGGCACTGCCATGCCTTAGTCCCCTAGATTTTTCTCCACCTTTCTTGTTTTCCTAATACAGTTAATGCTACCCAGCTGCTTGTAGTCAGCTTCAAAACTATAACTAAATTAGCATTCCTGCTGAAGGCTTATTCCCTGAGCATACATTCTCTACACTACTGATGTTCTCCATACATTTCTTGACAATCAAGTACAGCCTCACTTTTATTTGCACAGTGTTATGTTTCAAAAAATAACAGTCATCTGAAAAAAGAAGAGATGTGCCTGGAGAAAAACTGGATCCAAACAGTCCCTGGACGCTGGAGAAATTTACATCCAGGCTGGATTAAAAATGTGCAAGTAAACCTCATCATTCATCAGATTCCCTGTCCTTCTGTCAAACTGTGAGTTCTTGCAGCATGTATTCCCTAGCAATGGCAAAGCAAGACCTTACCCAACAATAAATTGGAGGCGTAAATAAAACGACAATTGTTTAATACAACAATTAATATTTAAATGACAAGGCTGCAGTTCTGTCCTGCACAGGCTGAACCCAGCAACACATTGAGGCATCTTTAGAGGAATCCTGGTTGTCACCCATACTGTGAACACCAGATTGGAGAGAGTCCCTGAAGTTACCTAGTTATTCCTAGTGCTCTGTGCTAGCTGCAGAGCTCCTGCACCAGAATCATGTCCTGGGGTTTTCAGTGTGCAGACTCACAGCCATCCCATGCAGCACCTGTGCTGTGGCCCCAGAACCAGACCCTCTGGAGCCTGTAGGATCTTTCACCCAGGTTTATGATTAGGGCCCTCTAAGGTGGGATGCTAGCTTGGGTCGCTGGTTCAGATCTTTTGGGATTGGATTCTAAAGTAAAGACATGTTTTGGTAATACCTGGTATCAGAACACATGATTTTCCTGGTAAGTGGTAATTTCAACAATCTCACAATACTTATTATGGTCCTACCTGGATTTCTAAGTCTGCAAAAATAAATCCTCTTTTTATTATTCAACCCCCATGCAGCCCTTCTACCACTGTAAATATCTGTCTTGTTTAAGTGGGGCTTATATAGATGACTATTCAACAGGATTACTCACCCCTCCTGTGCCTGACTTTTATGAATTTCGTCCCCTTCCTTGTTCACCACAATTTGTAGAAGATAAATTTCCTTTCCTGCTCTGTGTTTAGAACCGGAGCCAGCGGTGAGCATGTTTCCCACCTCCTGCTGCGAGATAAGTTGGCCCTTGCACTCCTGGGAAGGTCTGAACCCCTCTTCAAGAAACAACAGCTTAATGAAGGGGCAGGCAGAAGGGAATTAAAAATGCATGGGCACAAAACAAACCAGTCCCCAGCAAGCTCCTGCTGACAGGCTGCCCAGCAGCCCCCAGATCAGCAGGATGTCCAGCACAGGCTAATGAATGATTTCCCTGATGGAGAGAGGAGTCCGTGTGCCGAGAGTTCACTGCGTGCTGGAAGCATTTGTTCAGTCAGGTTTCAAAGGCCTCCTCTGTCATCTGCAGCATCGAGGGTCGGATTATTAATTTAATGGAGTGGTTGTGCTGTGCAAGGAAGTGGAAAAAATCTGCTTCCACCTTGGCCAGAGCAGTAAGGCCTGCAGCAGCCATACGTGTTGTTTCATTGCTGTCAGCTCCTGAGGGAAACAGAATTGTGACCCTGCTGCTTCTCACTCCTGGCATGATCCTTCCTCCTCTTTTTGCCAGTAGGAAAACACTGATTGCAGCAGGCCTCCTGTTTATCCATTGCTGATCCCAGCACAGCCTGCTCTCACCAGGTGTCGGTGGATCCAACACAAGTATCAGGAGTGCACAGCACTAAACATGCATATATTTAATTCCAGGTTTTGTTTTAAGGTCTTCAGGCAGAGGAAGGGGTGGATAATTGTGTAGTAGGAGGGGAGGTCAGGCAAGCACTTAATATGAACTTCATAGGGGGGAGATAGTTGGAAAGCAGTGGCACTGAAAAAGACCTAATGGACATTAAATTAGATATGAAATTTCCATCTGGTAAAATGGCAAAAAGCCTCATTCAAGTATGGGATGCATTTACAGACAATTCATGTTGCTAGCCAAAAAAAAGGAAACTTTCTTACTTTAAATGGCAAAGTACCAACAATCATATAATACCTAGAATGCTTCAGACAGCGCTTGACACTGTTGGCTTCAAAGACTTCAGAGAAAATTAACAGAAATGAAGAAAGGCTGGAAGAATTAGTCTATAAAAACTGTTACTGACTCTGCATGTGTGTCAGAGAAGGACACAGTCAATCCACACTCAGCCCCAGAGCACATCCCTGAGTGTCCAACTTAACCCACGCTGCTTTTGGATTGCATGAACCAGGCCCACCAGAACAGATGTATCGCTAGTCCCAAAGTGAAATGAATTCCAAAGTGGGGAGTCCCCCTCCACAAAGCTGAGGAGGAGCAGACCTAGGTGAAAAATGATGGTTTTTAATCAGGAAATATTGAGAAAACAGAGCTTTTTTCTAAGAGTGTTTCCAAGAAACAGTGTTCCGGTCTCCTTGTAAAGAAGAAGAATCCAGAGATTTTCTCTGAAGATAGAGTGCTGAATTCATTGACCACAAACATCTGATGAGTGCAACTTTAATTACAGCTTTCCAAAATAAAAAGGAGTGTGTTTTTCCAGGAAAATACCCTATTCTTTTCTCTTTTATCACTTTTAAACATAACCATACCTCAGTTTCTTTCTGTTTGCCCCTACCACAGTATCATGTCCCCCCTGCATTTCTTTCCTGTTCCTTTTGTAGCCAGTGAAATGGGAGCACAGAGTGATTCACTGCAGGGGGACCAAAACTTCCAATCCTTCTTTGCCATGAATCCTGTCCTCACCTGACCTAAAGTCAGATTGGTGCAGATAATCAGGTATATTCCAGTATTAGCAGACGATGGGTGGTAATTAGTGTTGTGTTTGAAGGATACATTCTCCATGCTGGCCACTTTCCTGGCTATCCCTTTGGCAAAGCATAGTGGCACAGGAATATTTTTAATACTGCATATTCCAGCTTAGTAGAACTCTAGTAGAAACACAAGATAAATGCATTTTGGCTATTCTTTATACTTTATGAATATTGCTAAGCCACATAAGAACACAATGCCAAAGGTGCTTTGGAGGAAGGGCATCTGACTTCAAACTATTTTTGTACTTAGTATTTTAAGCCAAAAGTGAGGGCTATGACATTCATTCTGATGAAATTTACACTTGACCCACTAATTACGAAAGTTATCACAGGATATGTTGCTCACTAATAGGAAATAATAAATAATCGTATCAATGCAAAACTGCTTCCTGGACTGCTAATTAAACCAGAGAAATTCTTTCCAGCTAAAGGAAATGATCTATTCAAAGAGCATTAACATTTCTGGCCAAACTGATAAAATTATTAACTGAGTGTGATCAGGAAATGAAGTCCCTGTCCCTTGCAGGGACAGGGAAATGTGCTGTAGAGATTATTCTACAGCACATTTCCCACATTATTCTATGTGGTGAAGTTCTCACACTATGGGTGACCAAATCTAATGAGCAGGATTTCCTCAGTGACCTGGCAAAGATTGCAAGGAACCTGCAGAAATGCTGCATGAGTTTTGAGATTAAAATATGGATAGACAGGAAAAATATATTAAAAGTTCATGAATGGAAATCATCATGGGGTCAGCATGCAACATCTTTCAAATCCCTGAGAAAAATCAAAGCATTTTGAGGAAATAATTAAAAATAAACACTCTGGATCAAAATGTGCTCTAGATGAAAGCATTGGTTGGTGTAGCAAGGAACAGAAATTGGCGTAACTTTTCCTGCTCCAACAAAACTTCCAGAGGCTTGGAGTAGCTGAGCTGTTAAATTCCCCGGGGTTGTAGAGTGTGGAAGGAAATGGCCAAGAAGATCTGCCAAGGAATGAATCCATCACTATTGCCCATTCCCCATACTCCCTGTTCTCACATCACAAGTCATTGGAGAATGGCTTGCTGTACATTTTATTTCAGCCAGTTCCCATGTGAGTGGATAAAATGATCTGATTTTCCAGTCATGCTTCCAGGTTTTTGAGGAGTTGTACTGAAATCAGGATATTGTCCTGCAGAGTTTGGGAAGGAGGCTGGAAGGAAGAGAATAAAGTGTAAGCTCACGCCAACCAAAAACATGGGCCCCCAACTCATTATTTCCTATGTTCCTTCCTTCACTATTCATCCAGTCTGTCATCCCACTGTGTCATCCTGTGACATGTGTTTCACATCCCAGCCTTTCCAGATCTAAACTATTTTTCACCCCTCTTCTGTTTCTTTCTGCCCTGTCTTTCTTCCAGAAAATAGCCACCCTACATGGGCTGAGCAAATGCACTCACACTGAGTGTCCTCAGAAAAGCTTCCAGAGTTGGCTTCCAAACTCTGATCACCCTCCCAACCCAGAACTGATGTTGAAAGACTTGCATAAATACACACACTGTATCTGTTCCCCTGTTCTGTTCTTCATCCTGGAAAGTTCTACTTACATCAGTTATGTTACTCTGCTAGAAAAATGACATGGGTGAGTGGAGAATCAGATCCATCCATTTTCTTCTTTTTAAGTCAAATGATGTAATTTGTTTGCCTTCTTAAAATGAAATGGCCTTTCAAAGGCTTGTTTGTTTGGTTTTTTCTCACTGAGTATCACATGGGTCTTCCATTAATAATAACAATAGCTACAAAAACAGACTAATTACAGCACACAGTCTCCTTAGGTTTTTTTATTATTGCACTCAACATTCACTGTTGAGAGAAATATGGATAGCAGGAAAATAACTCAAAATATGGCTTCAAAAAGGCTGATTCAAGCTGCTGCTCAGAAGATACTGCACCATATGGAAAATGTAACTGAGTAGCTGCCAAATCTGTTTAGTTAAAACAAGGGTAGGTAAGATCTGATAATGCATGGGATCATTTTGGCACATAGTCCAGCTCTCCCAGACCCATTGCATTATGCCTATCATCAAGTTAGTTCATCTAACAGCATGAAGTGGAACACCCTGACCCTTCTTATCCCTGTTAATCACTCTTAAGTAAATAATACCTCTTTGGAGAATAGTGATTCATATGCTGCAAACTAAGATACGGTCAAGCTGTGAACTGGTCTTCCTGCAGTGATAGGTAAAGTCAGGGAGCAAAGATAAGGAAGAATTTTGTCAGACTATTATCACCACTTCACTTTTTAATTGCCTATAAAAGTTTTTTTAAAGCAGCAGGACAGCATAGAAGAACACAATCCTTTCTGTTTTCTTTCAGTACAGCCTCTAAACAGCTGTTCTGTTTCTCTCCCATTGCCACCTATTTAATTTTAAGATAAGGGATACTTAGGGATCATTTCCTCTGTGAAGCAGCTAGGAAAGGTTATATATTTCTAAAATGTCCTGTGCTATTTCCTTTAAAAGAAGTCAGACCATTTCTTGGTTTCCCAAGGCATTCTCATAGCCCTGATCACTCAGGACAAAAACTGAGCAAGACATTTAGGAGCCTTGCAGACCAGAGATATACTTTCCCACTTTTCTTTCTGCTTTCCTCTCTCAGGACCCAGCTCTCTTCAATATTCATATGCACAGCTTGCCATAGGACAGGCTGAGCTGCTCCTGTCAGGACTTTGGAGAACTGGGCAGCCAGCTGTCAGTCCTTTTCCTGTGATTTTAAATCTCTTCATTTACACTCCTTAATCTAGAACCCATGGAGATAACTCTAATGCACCCAAAAGGTTTGTCCACAGCACAGAGGACAAAATTATGCAGAATGGGCAAGCTACCTTGGATTGAGGTGTTGTGCACTGTGTGGTCAGTTACAAATCCTGACTCATGCCCTCAGCTGGGCCCAGCAGTGCTCACACACAGCAGTGCAAGGGCCGGTGACCCACATGGTTCCATGACTAGAATTTTGTCCTTACAGTGTTTTATAGAAGTCCTCTTCCTTTTGTGGAGAAAGAGCCAAGATTTTACTCCACAAAATGTTTAAGCCGGTGTTCCAAACTTCTCAGAAAGCAGAGTCAGTTCATTCCCACAAAGATGGATGATGTGTGTAAGACGGGTACTTTGCACTGGACAGGTCAGGAAGCGCCAATTTATGCGTTAGACAGATACAATAAAATTCTAATTTCTTAAGCCATTTGAGAGAGACACACCAAGCTCCTAGGAATAGTGACTGTATGCTTTCATTCTTCTATTAATGAGATACTGTAAGTGAAGAAGGCTGGAGCAGACCTGCTTGTGGATTTGATTTTGGTTCCATTTGCTCTCCCATATATATTTTGCTGAGGCTGGGGAAAAGACTGACATATCACCTGACTTCCCTTCCCTAAATATTTTGACCATGATGCTCACAGTCGGTTTTGTCGAAGATTATGTCCAACAAGAGAGGTCAACTGTCCACCTGCTGTACATCAGCAGTACCTACTATGTCCCACAGGTCAGTGGAGCTGTGCCAGTTTACAGCAGCTGTCTGGGCTCTGGGCTTATGCTGGACCATGTAAAGTCTTTTGAGGTGTCTGCAATTGGATTTAACCTGTTCATCTCCAACACTTCCCTTAGAGAGCACTGATAATCTCTAGAAGCAGACCTAGAATGCTTTATTTCCTGAGGAATGGACACAGGGCAAGAGTGTTCTTTTAATGAGGTCTGGGATACATATGTAAAGTGCTTTAGCAGAGAATCAGCTCTTTGTAAGCAACCAATGCTGAGTGAAATTCTCCATAAGACACTTTCTTCTCCTACAGAAGTTTTCTGCCTATATCAATATTCCCTTTCTAATCTCTTGCCATGATATAAATAGAGCAATCCTATAAATTTCTCTGTTTTTTTTTCTTTAATTCTGAACTGATGAAAAATCTTTTCCACCCTTCATATGCTATGTAATTTAAGCATTTGCCAGGTCTAAATGGAGCTTGAAATAGTGATAATTCTATTTATCCTAGAATAGGAGGGGAGGGGAAGAAGAACCAAAATGTCATTTTTACTTTGTGAGTGAAAATTTTTCTTACACACAACAGATTTTTTATAGTCCTTAGTAAGAGAGATTTAGCATGACTTCATATTCAAATGCAGACCAAAAATGAATGGTCTAGAAGGATTCTACAACACAGGTTTGTTTAGGCATTATTTGAGGATCTCCAATAAAAGGAAAGAGTTACACCTATAGCACAACAAAACACCACATGACAATTTTTTTCACAGTGTATCATGAAACCAAACCTACTCCATGTTAAGTACTGTAAATCAGGCACATGAAGGATTGTAATGCTATAAATTCATATGCACAGACAAGCACATGAAACACTGAGCTTGCTGAGCTTACAGTATACTTTGTATTTCTTTAATTCACTTTCATGTGAACAAAACAGAAAATGCACACCCATTGCTTTACTGCCTGACACCATCACCATGTTCAAATAAATTGTTTTAGTACTTTTGGAACAACTTTTCTTTGTGTTTTTATGCCTCCTCACATACGTTCTTCTTCTATCTTTTGGAACTGAATAAAAAAGGGTCAAAATTTTTATAGAGACAAGCAACATTTCACTTCCAAAAAGATGTCGTAAATAATTTACTGTCGGAGTATGAGCTTAAAAAATAACAAAGAAACATGTTTTTGAAGTTTTAAGTCTTATTGTGACCCTGGAAACTTGCTGGGTGGTGAATGCATTAAAAACATGCCAAAATATAAGCTCTAGGTCTCAAATTTATTTAGTGCTATAGAAGTTTTCCATTCCAGGAAGAAAAGCATCACTAAGTGGATGTGCATAATAAACACCAAACCAAACTGTGCTGTGCTAATGGTTATTCCTATAATATTGACTAGTTAACATTAAAATTCTGATTCAATTAAAACATTTTTTTTAGATATTCTCCATTTTTTCAGACTTTGTTTATGGCAATAATATTGTGCAATATGTAATTCAGATTAGAATTTCCACTGTACACAAGCAGAAACATATGATGCAAATTAAAGAAGGCAAACCCACTCAGACACAGGCAGAATGAACCAACTCAACCCTCAAACAAGAATCTACTCCAAGGTGCTCAAAATGTGCTTTCATTTTGTAATGTTTGTTCTTTCCTTTTCAATCAGTTTTATATTTCTTCGTTCTGGATAGCCCAGCAAGTACAAGAGAATAAACACTGCTTTCTCAGATTGTTTCTACTTGTTTCTTTCCATGGCCAATATCAATGATTCTGCCAGCAGTGCCAGTCTCAGCCCAGCATTCATTTCTTCTCCCATTTGGCCCTTTCGTTTCCATTATCCCTGATTCTATAAATTCAGTCCCCAGATTTTGCTAATTCACATCATCTTGAGACTCATGGGTTTAAATATTTCACATATTCTCTTGTTCCCTTGCAAAATTCTGAGCATTTCTGCACCACCCTAAACCCAAATCCCAAACAGTTCATGAATGTTGATTCAAATGAGCAAACAGACTGTCCCAAACTCTGAAGGTTTAAGAGGACCAACACAGTGCTCACTAGGTAAAAGAACAACACAAGGAAAAGAAAACCAAAGAAGAGTGGAAAGAATGTAAACTATAAATAAAACAAGCTCTCTCCCTCCTTTCCTTCTCCCCAGAAATTGTGGTGTGAGTGGAGGGATAGCAGATATTTCCTGGACTGTATCTTACTGTACATTTTTCACACAAACTCTTTCTTCCTTTTGCCCTAGTATTAGGAATTTTAGCAGAATTCAACGTTATTTGACACATGAATTGAAAATTCAATTCTTATGTAATTATTTTCACAGCTTGTGATTGGACCAGCGGACTCCATAAGAGGAACTGTTGTAGAAATTGAAACTTTGTGAAGCCGTTTAAATACTTAAAATCAAAACCTCTCCTCTTCTTTGAGGGACCTGCTCCTGAACCTGAATGGGAAACATTGGTCCAGAAATATTTAATCTTTTCTGCCAGGGAAGAACCAGGCTGCAGGAAGCCACTTCTTGGTAGCAAACCCAGACAAACACTGAGTCAGTGGTCACATAACTTCAGGAATGCCATGGGAATATTCAGCATTCATGGAAAGAAAATGCACAAAGAATGCCGCGGTTCAGGCTGCTGCTATCCCTCACAGCTTGAATGGGAGGCAGGTAACTCCACAAGTACAATCTCCTCCCTCCTTAAATGAGCAGAGCTGCACAGGCAGTAGTTTCTTCCCCTTCCAGAAAGAACTCTTTTCATCCGAGTCCAGCGCAGTTGCTCAGTGGGCCCCAAAAACACAGAGCAGAAATGATACCACATGTGAGAAGATGAAACAGGTTAACCTGCTTCAAAACACAGCACTTACAGTTAGTCAGGTCTGCTGAGGGGGCACATGGGGAAGAACTGTACTGGCAGTCAGTATGGAGCTGGAATATGCCACCTGAGAAATATAAATTTCTTGGTAGAAACTCAAAATCATCCTGCCTCATGCAGCCAGTATACTCACAACTGCAGATCAGTCATACATTCATGTGCTAGAGACCAGAGGAATCACTCACTATCAGAGATCTGTCAAAAATCTGGCCAAAAAAGAGACCCCAATTTACCACTTCTGCAATGCAGCAAGATATTTTTCACCCTTACCTCAATATTTTTGTGAAAACTAAAGGCAATTTATATTTGATGCCTAAGAAGGAAGCTTTCTTCTGAGCAGAAGGACTAAGATTAAGCCCAGGACAGCATAATTGAGTAGGCAGGAACTGGCTTGTCATTGGAAAGGAAATTCTGCTACTTTGAAAGGAACAAGACCTCCAAACTCCCATGAAATACAAATTTAAAGAACGTTTAAGGATGTTGAAGTTGAACATCTTATCTAGATAAAAGGAGTATGTATTTTAGTTAAGAGCTGACCACCTTTAACTTTTTGGCTTTTAAAATAAAAAAGGGTCAATTTTAAAAATCAATATATGTCTTGGACATGACTGAAAGGCTTTGTTTTGTTTCTTTTTTCAAAACAGATATTTATAAAAATTAATGTATCAACATATTTAGTTTTAAATGAAAATTAAATTTCTGTTTGAAAATTGTTTTGGTAAAAACTTTTATTAATATTAATTTCCAAGAGCTATTTTAGCTGAGGCAAAAAGTTAATGTGTTCAGCCCGGCCATAGTTATTTCCTGTATTGCTGGACTTCCAAAAAGTATTTTGGCTTATTCTATGTACTGGTTAGTATATTAACATTATTTTAATTTAGACAGAGCAATACTTCATTCTTGGTGTTCCCCCACATCTGAAAATTGCATTTTTAAAATAATTATCAGTTATAGCATCTAGTTAATAATTTTTCTCATTCTGTCAATAAAGTGTGAATTTATAAGTCTGTTATTAAGAGTTAAAAGAATACATTTACAATTTTTTTTATTGTAAATTTAAGTGCGCTTCCATATTCATTGCAACAGAATATGATACAGAATCCTGAATTGTAATTCTAATGTTAAGAAATATCAATACAATTCTAAATTACTTAAAAGTACTTTTTAAAAGTACTTGATTAAAAATTATTAAAAGTCCTTTTTAATCAAGGACTTTCACCACTTTATCCTTGAACAGAAGCTCTTAACCTGCATTTAATCAATGCCTGTGTTTAAGAATCCAGCATTCCTCTATAGGTTGCTTGAAAAGATATCATCTTCACTGTTATATCTGTGCATTCAGGGATCATGGTGATAGCCATGCTTATTCAGAAAACTAATTTATCTCCTTTTTGCATATGGCATGTTTTCCTCTTGCCAG
Source organism: Ammospiza caudacuta (assembly GCF_027887145.1). NCBI lineage: Eukaryota > Metazoa > Chordata > Aves > Passeriformes > Passerellidae > Ammospiza > Ammospiza caudacuta. The sequence goes on along the minus strand of NC_080595.1, from coordinate 23,098,674 downwards.
AAAATGCCAGATGAAGAAAGCTCAGTTCCAATTTGGATCCCCAGTCTAAAAGGTCAAGTGGTTTCAGGGTGGCACTGATCTGTGCAGGACTGATTGTTTTTAAACTTTGTTTTCAGGTGGCTGCTGTAAATTGGGTTATGAACATTCGGATAAAATTAGGGTTTGGAGTGTAAAATGTGAAAAATATTTAAACAATGCATGGAAAGAAAATGTGATAAACACTGCATCTTTGAAAAGGGAGGCAGACTGAGCAATATTTCATTACTATGTTTTGAGAACAGTTGGTTTAAATTTCCAAATAACTTTCATTTCAAAGGACAGTATCAAAACACATGCAAAAAATAAAATTCTAAATAAGGCACAATAAATTATTTCACTGCTTAGGTATTGGATTTCAAAGGGAGAAGACAGTATGCACAAGGATATTAGAATGGACTATATTGTATCTTTGGGAATTGCTGTCAAATATTGATGAAAACAGAGAGACTGTCAGAGATCAGATAAAAGAAAGAAATTATTACATTTGGAAGAACAATGTGAAATGTGTGGCCAACAGAGACTTCGAATGTAAGCTAATAGCAATCCGCCAAAGAACAAAGCTGGAGGAAGTCCCACATATTCAATCGCGTTTACAGTCAGTCAGAATACGTAAAAAATTTATGGCGCATTTTTCCTTGTTTTGAAACTCACCAAATTGGCCATTCAGCGGATCTGACTGTGACACATCATTACAGGGAATTGACAAGCATCAACAAGATAGATGAAAAAATTATGAACCCTGATTTTAGCCATTTTTTTCACAACTTGGGCTTATCACAACATAAACACAATTTTTGGCTTTTCTAGAATTTAACTGAGTTATGAAATTTAAGAGATTCACTGCTTTAACGTAGTATACATACACACATGAAAAGTGCACATAGTACACATACACACATGAAAAGTGTCTTGCAGGTGCTACTCTCAAGAGTCTCATGGTACCAGGATGCACAACACAGAATGTCCTCTTTTGAAAATTTTGGTCATAATATGAAATAAAAAGCCATGGTACAAAGGTTTCTTAACATAGTGCTTTTCCTGGAATGACCTTTCCTTTCCAGAAGAAAAGTGTTTTAAACAGTCTCTCTAAACCCTTAATTTTCTCTCAGATAACTTCTGTGATCAGCATAGATTTTAAGAACTCAAATGTCAACATTTCCTTGTCCTACATATTTGAAGAATTTTCAAGTCTTCATGAAGAACTACAAAATCAATAATCTTTAAATACGGAAGTAAGAAAGTCTGGAGTCCTCCATGCAGGCAGACACAAGCAGCACCAGTTCCCTGACAATCAAGGAAGTGCTTTCTGTGACAACATAACACTGAAGATTTTAAGCAGTTTTAATGCATTTTATGCAGAGATTTTTAGATGTAAGAGGGCAATGTGCTTTGTGTCCCGTGTTTTGATGGTTGTTACATTGCTTGTAAAGCTAGAACAACTCAGGACCTCAGTGTAGTTATTGTATCCATACACATTGTAACTAAGATCACAATGCGGTTTTCTAGTCTTGTTGCAGAGAGATTACAATCCATCCCTTGATTTCAGCAGCTCCTGGATCTAAATTTACCTTTTGAACTTCTGTATGTGGGCTCTGCAAACCCTGAGGTTGCAGATGAGATGGGGTTCTTGATTCTGTTGCTTTGGGCTTGAATCTGAAATTTCATCCCCCATCTTATCTTTATTGTAGTAAGGGTGTAAAATGAGGATAAAGGTATCTCATTATAGAAATCTTCACCATCTTGTTACCTTCCCCTTTCATGACCACATGGGAATGTTTCACTCACATGTGCTTGCCCTGCTGAAGCTGGGAAAATCCCCAAGGAAACACAAGAAAAATAAAAACATGGCACCTAAGGGGAAAATCTTTAACTAGCTGGGACTGTTGCATTTGGTTTTGAAAAGGCAAGATAACATCACCCAAAAGATTCAGCACTGATGATGTTTTCCATGTGATCTTTGTCACACTTTTTCATAAACACACTCACATAGGCCTAATTAGAGTGGAGCATTTCCCTTGCTGTGTTGCTTGCTCTTGCTGGAAGTGAAATACTGACTGTTAGCGCAACACATAACAACTCGGATCCACACACACATCCCAGCCTTTTACCACTGCATTTTTACTGGCATATTTGCTCACTTTTTCCAAAATCACTCACCAACAAGTAATGATCTTTTTATTTTCATACTCTTGCCCATTTTTAAGAAACATGAAATCGTCTTGCTACTATTTTTATTTTTCTGTAGCTAGGATCATAGAATCGGTAAGATTGGAACAGGGCCCTAAGGTCATTGAGTCCAGCTGTTAACCCAACACCACCATGGTCACCACTAAGCCGTGTCCCCAGGTGCCTCATCCGTGCCTTTTTTGAACAATTCCAGGGATGGTGATTACACCAGTATCCTGGGCTGCCTGATTCCATCCCTGACCACCCTCCTTTCAGTAAAGACATTTTTCCTAGTATTTAATCTAAACCTCTCCTGGCACAGCTGGAGGCTGTTATCTCTCACCATGTCACTTGATACCTGGGAGAAGAGACCAACCCCCACTGCTTTTCCATGTGCCCATCTGACATCTCAGCTTCCCAAACTTCTGGTTAAGAGTGACCGACACTCACTAAATTATGTTCTTCCAAGAGAGAAAATCACAGAGCGGAAGCTTTCATAGGTGACTTCAAGCTTGGCAATCTCTCCTGAAGAGTGCTATGAGGAGAGCTAATCCTGGAAAAAAGATTAGACAGATTTGTTTTGATATCATATCTAGGAAAAACCAAAGCTGCCTAGATTGATGAAGAAGTGATTTGCTGCTGTTCTAATGAAAATCAATGATTCTCTGTCTTGTGTATGAGGATCTTATAAAAAGGCTTTCATCTCCTAAAAATCATCATCCCACCGTGTCACTCTACAGCTGGGACATGATTAGGGATAGCTGCCCTAGAGTCAATATGATTGGGTAAACTGTTGATTACTAGCATACTGCAAGCACACAAGTATTGTCTTGGGGAATCTTTCTGATGAATGAAACAGTAGATTGAGCATTTGGTTGAAAGGAGAGGAGACATTATTGCAGCCCACAGGAACTGCAGATAAGAGGACTTGTACTGGAAGTACACATGACAGCTGAAATGTGCATTTTCCTGTTATTAAGAAAACCATTTGTTCTGGAGGGTTGTTAGCTCCAGAGCTAACAGAGTTGTTAGCTCTACAGTGTTATCCAAGAGCATAACACAAATTTGGATTTTAGAGATGGCATTATTTCTGATAGCTCTACTTGTTGCCCCCTAAGCCAAACAGGAGGATTTTGAGTAAAATACACCTGTGCTAAGAGAGAGTAACATGATTCAAATGGAAAATGGTACCATCCAGACTTGTAACCATCTGCATGGGCTACAGAAAGGAGCTTATACATTACAGAGGACAATTGGAGAAAACAGTAGGCTTTGTGAAATTACTGTACAGGGAACTTCAGCTGGACTTGGAGTTGCTGTGTAAATCATTTCGTTAACATAGCCTATTCTGTTTACCAAGTTAGGTTTCCTCTCAGGTTTCAGCCTCACATGAAGTATCTCAAATTCAACATTTACATGCAATTAAAGCTATGTCAGAAATACACCAGTGCCAACAGGTTTTATTAGAAGGCATTCGGTTACCTGTTTTAAGACTCATGTTTTCTTGGTTTGCACTGTGTTTATAAAGTTATTTTGCAATCCTTTAAAATGCAATTTCCTATTTTATTTATGTGACAGTAGGCAGGAAAAAAAATCCGTTATCAAAGCTCATAAAAGACCTAGATTTCACTGGAGAGGCCAGTGATGTGATCATTTACTGATTTCACTTGGTCAGGATGCATGTAACTAGAAGCAGAATTTGACAATCTGTCCCTCGCAGTGAGAATGTGCAGACAATACCAAATGTCATAAATGTTCCCAGCTGTAACTGAGACCCATACTTTTCTCATAGGGACAACACATAGATTGGGAAGTTTGTCCTTAGTTCAGAGCTGGGTGGCCTAATTCCTTCTGTTTTCAGTTTCAGACCAAAATTAATGTGTACATCTGGGTTGTTAGTGCTGAGAAATTTTGGCTTATGGTGGAAAAGATTACAACAAGCCCAGTGTTAGTGGTATAGGAGGAGCTGACAGCCTCGTGTAGTCCCACTGAGTAATTGCTTGGCCTTTCTTAAGAAAAGAGACTTTCAGCAGGCAGCCTTGGCAGCAGAGAAGATGAGTAGATGACTGCAAGCCTGAGACATAACTGGAAATGGGCAAAGTTGATGGCCATCTGGAATATGAAATTGTGCTGTATTTGTGTAATGTCGCAGATTTGATTTTGCTTACAGTTATACTACTTAATTCAACTCTTCAGAATTCAAGCAGATGAAGGACCAGTGTTTCTGGTATAGACTATCTCTACATGAGGGAATTCTGCTTCCATGTCCTCTTTGCAGTGGTAATATCAGTTCATGGTCTTAATGACGATGTCAAGTGCTTCCAGAGAAAATGCAAAATGCCCTTTCATCAACAGTGCATTCAAATTACGAATCAGGTGCAAATGTAAAGCTCCCATGTTGCCAGAGTTGTTCCTTTTCCCCCGTCAGTGAATTCCCTTTGCCCATCCAGTATTGAGTGACCTCCAGACTCCCCTTGAAGGAAGCAGCTTCAGTTTCAGCGAAGAGATGGAGGGCCTTGCAGGTGACACAGAGGAAGGGCAAGAAAAGAGGTCACTTGCATTGGTAGTTCATGTTTGGCCAGCACTGGCATTAAGCTTCTGTTTCTGCATACTTAGAGACTCTGTGAGATGTCTCTACTCCAAGCACTGTGGGTGGTTCAGGAACATGAACTGGCCTGTTCCTTCAAAACAAGGAGTTCTGAGTTTCTTTTGAAAGGCAGAGACTGTTGAAAAAACTTCAGTGAGTCTCCTGCTACAGAGGGAGGCACTGGGTCTGCTTCAGACACCCAGCAGAAAACACCACCTTAGATATTGGTTTTACTTTCTTTCTCAGCCAGCTTTTACCAGGGAGGCTTTCATCTACCTTTACTTTCACAGATGACAGAGAGCAAACCACTTTGCATTGAATCTGAAAATTTGAGCATTTTGGGGTTTGGAAAGTCGTCTTCTCCCTAAAGATGATAACGTCTGGGAATAAGCCAGTCCAGGAGGCAATAAGGCAGCAGCTGCAGTCTGTGCCACTGCATGGTCCAGGTACTGTACTTTCTGGCACCTCGTGGTTTGAGCTCAGAGTCTGCCTGAGGAGAATGGGACTCTTTGCACAGCAAAGGCAGAGGCTGCATTGTCTTTCCCCCTGCTCCGAGGACACTGGGCAAGAATCATAGCTGGTCTCCCACAACTCTTCAGGACAATTCTACATTATCCCCTGGCCTCTGTCTCTGAACTGCAGAGATTACCAATGAAAACACAAGTTGTTGTGGAGGTCTGTTGATAAGATTTTGTTTACACACTAGGAGCAGTTTCTCGGAATCTTTAAATTAAATTAAATAACACATTAACTTTTGCGCCAATATCTAAGCTCTAGCTCTAGTCAGTCATCAACTCTGACAGCAGTAAATCCAGCATAAATAGAAAATACCATTAACTTTGAGTAATTTACATAATAATTACATTACCCAGATGAATATTTCTTCCAAAAGGAGGTCACAGATGTATTCTGACTCTTTATTGTTTGCAGTAAATTGGGAAGCTCAGTCTGCACGCAATAATATTGGAAGAGATTTGCAAAGCATTATTAAAAAGACACTAGTGTCAAAAGACTGTTCCATAAAAACACATGTACTAAAACCTTCAGCATTAATTGAATCATGCTTGTGTTTTGGCAATGCTGGAAACCTGGCTCAGTCATTGCTCTGGTGATTCATTAGTGCTAATTAATGCTTTTTCCAGGCTAGTAACAAACTAAAGAGAGACTGTTTGTCTCTACTGATCATTCCACAGTTACAGTAATGGTTTGATTTATGTATCAGACACTTAATGCCGTGTTTCATTCATTTTTAAACAAGTTTCAAAGGGACTCAGGGTGCTCTTGTGAAAATTTTAGACAAGCAAACAAACAAAAGTGTTTCCTCTGAGTACTGCAAAGCAACAATGCTGGGTTTCCTCAGGCTTCCCATCCAACCTGCTCCGCCTCTTCTTCCCTAAGACCTGAACAACGCCAGCATTCTCCTGGCAGGACCTTCAGCATCCTCCCAGCAGAGCCTTCCCACTCCCTTCCCCGTCCCCAGGAGGCTCGGCAGAGCTGCTGGCCACAGGCTGGGCTGGCCAGCTGGCCGTGGCCTCGCCGCAGGGACCTGCCTGTCCCCGCAGCGGAGCCACCAGCCTCGCTCGCTCGTCCCGCTTCCACCGCCAGCCTTCCCAGAAACTCCTCCCAACCTCTCACAGGCAGTTCAACTCAAGGGCAGGGCTGTATCTTCAGACCTACACCAAGGACCTGAATTTCAATATTATTCTGCTCTCAGATCTACAGGGAAGGTTTTGACTCCAATATTTTGCTCTCTCTACAGGAACAAAACTGTGTGTGCCAGCAGTAGCATAAAAAGTGTAAATGCTGCAAAAATATGTTGCCATTTCCTCCCAGTCTGATGCCCAGTTTAGAAATTTGGCTGGAGGCATTCATTGCAGTTTGGAATTTTCTTTTAATATCGTTTTTCTGTAACTGTTTTCTTTTACATTTTTTAAACATTTTTAGTTCTCAGGAAATGTTTTAGAAGGGGAGTCTGGAAACAGAAGCACTTTACTTCCCAATAGATCAAGGGAAGGGTGAGAAGCGCCCTTTGCTGCCAATGAGCTTCAGCCCCTGGATGAAGGATCTTCTTGGGAGCTGAGGAGACATTTGGACCTTCCTGCACATTCAGTTCTTGGCCATTTTGTGGCTGAGCAGTGATAATTCAAGGGTTGTGGAGCTCTTTCCATGAAGTTCAAGGCTGACATCACCAATGGTTCAAACCAGTTCAGACCAGTTTAGACCAGTTCAAAACAGTTCAAACCACTTCCGATTGGTTCAAATTGCTTCTGTCCAGGTAAAACCAGTTCAGACCAGTTCCTACTGGTTCCAACAGCTTCAGACCAGTTCTAACCAATCCCAACTGGTTCTAACCAGTTCTGACTGGTTTAAACCAGTTCAGACTGGTTCTGATCAGTTCTGGGCAGCTCCAGCTGGTTCCAACTGGTTCAGAATTGGTTTGAACCGGCCATAATCAGTCAGAATCGGTTGGAACAATTCAGTACCAGTTTGAGTAGGCTGGAACTGGTTTGAATCAGTCAGAATCAGCCATAACTTGTTGGAACTGGTTTTTACCAGTTTTATCCAGTTGCATCCAGTCACCACTGGTCAAAACTGGTTTGAACCAATAGGAATCAACCTCACCACTATCCCCAAGAAGGTGATGGAGACAATCCTCGTGGAAGGCATTTCCAAACATACAAAGGGCAGGATGCTTTTGAGGCACCAACACTGATACGTGTGTAGGGAATCACCCACAGTGTCGATGGGTGAGGGCAGAGCAGTTTGTGCTGTCTGTCCTCACCTTGGCAAGGCTGTTTGTCCATGTTCATCACAGACAAAAGGATAAGATGCAGACTGGATAAATGGACAGCAAGGTGGGCAGGAAACCTGAGGAACTGTTGGGCCCTGCAAGAAATTTCCCTGGAGGCTGGTCACAGGTTGTGCACTCAGGGGTTGATATCAGGTCCAAGTTTGATGTACTATGAACATCGACAAAAGCAAAGGGAAAGTCTTCCACCTGAGGAGGAATAACCCCAGAGGTGCCTTCTAACCTCAGTTTGGTTTTGTGATTCTGTGTTTTTTTATTCTGGTCAGAATATAAAACACCTGCTCACTGCATCATTATGGGGCAAAAAAAAATCCAGGGATTACTACTATAGGAGCCCTTGTGTTTTTAAAATTTTAGAGCAATAGCATACTTTTTTTTTTTTTTTTACAACTTGACACGTTTTAAAATGAGACAATAAAATAATTTATTTTTCATTGCAAGTGCACTGTAATTGTAGCATTTTTCCAGATGTCATTATGCAGTCATTTTTGAAAAACTATTCAAACTAAATTTAGAATGATCCTATTAATCTGCCTATCTGAGCTGGTTTTTGAACTGATAATGAATTAGAGGGCCCTCTATATGAATAATTGTATCCTTTTGGAAACAACGTAAATCTACTTACCGAAGACTGAGATCATGAAGCACTCCCTTACATATTCTCAAAAATGTTGTTGTTAAACCTGCTGAGCATGAAAAACACTGTTTCCATAATTAGTTACTTGCTTCTATTGAAATCCTTTGATTTCAGCTGGCTGTAATTTTTCTTTTTCTCCAATCACCCTTTAATTGTATATGCTTTAATCATGCATAGATCAATGCCTTTGCAGTGCTGCAAAAATGGTTTGAAAGCAGAGTTTGGTGCAGAACTCTCCTAAATTGTGCTTTCCTGTGCAGCATTAAGCAGCTGCCACACCTCACTGTAAAAGGTTTCTGTTGCATGTATGGGACCCTGGTAGATGGGACTACAACCAAATTCTAAAGACAAATATGCATACATTTATGTGGTCACTGAAGTTATTCCAGTAATATTGACATTACTGAAACTCGGATCAAAATCATTAACTTCCACACCATAACTTTTACATGTTTGCTTATGGTTTTCAAGGAGCTTTGAAAAATGTCCAGTTGCAATATAGCCTCTAGGAACTACATTTGTGCAGTATTGCTCTTTGGAGTTTCAGTGAAGTGTAGCAAAAAGGGAGGATGCAAGCATGACCACCTCCTTTATGAGTGTGTAAATATGTCACAAGCACCACAGTACCCTTCAGAGTGGATATACAAGAACTGCATCTTGAATGTGAGGGCATTGCAGGGTTAAGAAAAGGGAACATATTCACAGTACAAACATTAGGAAACTGATAGCTCAGCATGTACATTTTCATGCCAACTTCAAGGTTGATCTGAAAGCTCAAAGTTTGTAGCTATTTTTATTTTCAAAATAGCATGCAGAACTAGAAAACTGAGCTTAAGCTAGATTACTGTTCATAGTCATAAATCTAGAGATGATTTTCACAACAACAAAAAAAGTTATTGGCATATATTTAGACCATGCATGACCTTGCTGAATCAACTTGGCATTCTTAAGAACAACAAAATAAAACCAGATGACAGATTCTTGTTTTCAGACTCTACAGATGCATCTCACAGCATGTGAAGAATAATTGCTGTGGGTATGAGGGAACCCATCACATTCCCCATGGGCTTTAGGTGACATTTTCCTTGAGTTTTAAACATAGCTGAAATCTTTCAGGTACATCCTGAAGGGGCCTTTGGCACAAATAATGAGTTGCATTAAGAATGCATGGCAGAACAGACTGTCTAATTTGTAAATAAAATGTCCTCGGACAAGAAAATCTCCTGAGGAGGTACACGTAATAAAGCTAATTTTCTGAGCTTTTTTAGAATTGCTACAGCACGGCATCCTCAGAGAAACTTTTGTAATAAAGATTTTAATGTGGTCTTCCCACCATGTACATTGGGGAGATCCATGTGAAAACCTAGTCCCAGATATGTGTGCTTCTCATTCTTCTGCACTTTTCTTTGGATACAAATGGGTAACAAAGCTGTGACAGAAGCATCTGAGATATGGGAAAATGAAATGCTGTTAATTAGGAAGCAAAATTAGAGTTGCTATTGTTTTCCTGAACTTTCCACTAGTATTGTGCACAGACATGGAATGTAAAGTGCCTGTTCCCACTCCCAGAGGCTGCTTTGGCCATTTCTCTACCCACCAGAGAGATCTTGAGTTACATGATACAATGGCTGTGGACTTTTGGTAAGATGACTGGAGAGTGTCCCACTCGCTTTGCTGGATGTTGGACCATGCTCTGCTGCAGGAACCAGAGCGTCTCAAACTACAGACTCTGCAGCTTGGGAAGGCATCTGCAACACACTCCCTTCTTCCTTCATCTGCAGATGTTCATAACACCAAGAAAAATGATGGAAAGCAGCATGTGGAAGCAACGCAGTCACCTCCCGGGATTTGATTCCTCTTAACTGGACTAGAAATTGTCATATGTCTGTGAGTGCCTTGAGAGACTGCAACAATATAGATGTAAGGAGGAAGCTGGAAAAAGGAGCATTACCTTCTGAAAGAATAATCAACTGTTTTCACACACAGAGAACATTGTTTCACAGTCTTGAATGTAATCACAACCCTTTGTTCTGTAACAGATGCAATTAATGCAAGCATATTTGCTAATGAGTACCTGTCCCTCTCTTATTGCATCCTGTACCTGTGCTGCCTGTAAAGTAAATGGCACATTTTCTTTTCTGCTCTTTATCCAGAGTGATGTTTTTCTTAATCAAAGCTCACATCTGACTAATGCTCCTCTGCCATCACTATCAGAAAGCTGACATTTAGCCCAACCATGAAAAAGATGTTGTCTGTTTGCAGTTCTCCTACCCTTAGCATGTATTTCCTTAATAATCCCTGTCAATATGGTGTATTTGACTAGACAAACTAAGAAGCAGAATTTTAATATTTCACTTCAACACATTGTATTCTGGGAGTGGACATTTTGGCACAGCATAAGACGCTGTAGCTCAGCAAAAGTATCATTTGCTTTGTAAAAATCTTGTATACAAGTTGTTGGTTCAAAATCCTTGCTTGGCATTGGTTGCACTGGGTGAACTGTGTATATTCCTGACACTGCCTGAGAGAGAGAGGGAGCAAGGAAGCCTATTTGTTAGGTTTTGTAAGATTGAGATCTGAGGCTTGAATGAAGATGATCCTTCAGTTATTTGGTAGGAAAAGGGACAGATTCAGAAAATATAAGAGTTCTATATATCCCAGGTGAGACACTGGACAGGTTGCCCAGGGAAGTTTTGATGCCCCAATCCTCGCAGTGTTTAAAGCTAGATTGGACAAAGCCTAATCTGGTCTGGTAGAAAGTGTCCCTGCCCAAGGCAGGGGGATTGGGTCTAGGTGATCTTTAAGGTTCATTTTAACCCCTTAACATTCTATGATTCTACAAGTCTATGTATTAAAAAAAACCCTCGCTTTTTACCAACACAAAACTTTCTGATATTTAAAAATACTTTTAAATAAATAAATAAATAAAAATACTTTTTATATTTTCTTTTATTTCTTCTTTTTTTTCATCTCTCTCTTCAGCACAGAAGCAGGAACCCAGATCAAAGCTGAGGAAGATGACTTTGTTTTACTTCCAACATGATCAAGCTGGGTGTGTGAGAATGCTTGGAACTCCCAGGACTCAGTTTTGTAGAGGGTGATTCTTACCAGTAACTCTGCTGGGTTTTCTCCAAGAATTTGTGCTGCTTTTACACAGCCTCATTGCTCTTCCTTCAAAATAATGATTTCTGATTCACACTGGAGGCTGTGAGAGAGGAACTGGCCTCTCATTTCCAGTGTGGTTGTACTGGGGTATATTTGATTCATGGGGGTGAGATAACCTAGGTCAGCTGCACATGTGAGCTCTTGGGTGGTTTCCCCAATTAAAACCTTGCTACTAGCTCCCAACATTTTTTCCTTCACAAATTGATAGATGAAAAATGCACACTCTGGAAAAATCAAAACTCTGGCTGACAGAACTTACTGAGGAATGAGGATTATTTGGAACATCAGAAAAGGAAAGAAAAAAAACCAAAAAAAAACCCCCTCTACATTAAAAGCTCTGCTTTCTGCTTGAGTTCTGCTTGATTCCTACTAATATAATGATTCCCCAGATAAAATGCAAAGCAACTGGCCCCATCTTTGAAAGCATGGCCACATATGTGTGGCCCATGTGATTGAACAGCACACATGCAAACAGTACTGACAGCACTATGTCACTATGCATTTACTTACCCACATTGTGAGGCATGCCTCTCACTTTGTATTTAAATTTACTCTCACCCTTATAAACCAGATGGTATCTTATTAATAGGAGAAGCTGTGGGGGTCACAGAATTTTTGGCAACACACACTGAGGCTGTGAGCCCAGCCTACTCTGGAGATCAAAGGACGAGCATCTTCAGAGCCTGCTGAACAGACCTCCTATTCTTTGAAAAAATGAACCTCAAATGAGGTCAGGTTCACACTACAGCAACTGACAGGTCCACTTGCATCACAGAGGTAAAAGAAAAACAGCAAAACTAAAGATGTGTCTCTGCAGCTTTCTGACACAACTGCTGGTTTTGATTATATTTTGGGGCTTACTCTCAGCTTTCCACTGCAAGCTTGGTGTACACTATGGCATGGATTAAAGCTCTGTCAGCTTCCTGATGACATGGGAATCCTACACTTGCAAAATCAGGACTTTCATTTTGTCCTCCTAAAGTGACTTTAAAAAACCTGAAATTTCCCCAACAAGCCTTGTCTTGAGAAATCCTCCACTAAAGGAAAATTTCCAAGGAGTACAGTGATTCCACACCCAGATCCTCCCACCACTATGACTGCTCCCATATTCAAGGTACTCTCGTGGTGGGGTAGCAAAACAAGCAGTGATCCATTAATCCTCCAGCTGATACAGCCACAGTGACTGCACATCATCTCTCCCAGCTTGGCCACCTAAATTTTAGGCACACAGTCTAAATTAGTCATTCTTCCTCTGGTCTACTTAGTCCAGTAAATTCCGTACAAAGTTTGGTAGGAGTTCCTACCTCTCTCCTTTGACTCCTGACAGACTTTAGGCAAGCATTGCTGAAGTTAGACAAGACAGACTTGTCTAACTCTGCTAAGGACTGTGATTCACTGTTGTGATTCAGAGCAGACTTCAGAGATTACAGGGAGGAGAGTGGTCAGAGTTTTACACAAGCGTATTTCACACATTGAGCTGAATCAGTGCCGTGACACAGGATGAGTCTGACCCCTGTCATCCTGCAGCATCCAGCATTCAGAGTGCCTGCCCACTTGCCCACCAACAAAGTAAGAGATCAGACCCAAAACATGAGTGATTTCACTTGCTGAAGATCCTATCCAGCCTCTGTTGCCTCATCTCAAAGAAGGCATGGTAAATATAATCAAATTAATCCCATCTGTGATGAATTACAACCGCAGCATCAACCTAAGCTCTGTCTGAACACCAGTCTTATTGACACTGTAAGATGGTAAAACTCAGCCCATTGTGTTACAGATGAAATTTCTGCAATGCTTTAAATCCTTCCATTCAGTCTCAAACTCTGGAGCTTTTTCCACATATTTCTTAAGCAATATTTTAAAACATATTTTAGTGGCAGCATGTGATAAACCCTTCTAAAGGATCAATAGTTAGTTACAACATCATTGAATCCATTATTTTCTCCTTTTTTTAACATAAACTTTATTAATTAAAACTATACTTATTTTTCTCTTTCCCCTCCCTTTTGCTTTCTTCTAATTGCACCTTTTTTCCTGAGCCAAATTACCACACCATTTTTGTTAAGGCTGTATGAAAAAAGCAATCTGTTCTTCTCCCTCTCTCTTTCTATCCGTGTCAGTCTAAATTAATTTTAATTTCTGTCTTTGGGAAATGAAGGCTGTTGCTAAGCAGTTTAGAACTCATTCTTTGAAGGATTTCAAGTAGCAAAAACATCTTTTGAATCAAGGCAGCTACCCATGGGCTTCAGAATTCAGGTGGGACATTCAAAAAGCACTACTTTTTCTGTTGTTTTGGCCTTTTCTTTGTATCTACATTTCAATCCATTCTTTTCTCTTTATGTTATCTGTGTGCTCTGAAAAATGCTAGCAGACCTCTGTATTATGGTGTACCAGGAAAATCTGCAATTTTCCAAAAGTACTGTGTTCAAAACACTGGAGAATTTAATTTGATCCCAACCAGAAACTTCAATGATGTAGAGACCTTCTATTTTCTTGGACTGCAAATGAGTAATAATTAATGATCAGATTTAGCTTTGGCTTCTGGCTGTTTCGACTGATCAGCCTAATTCATAGTGATACAAATGTCCAGCTTTGGCTTCATGGTAGCAGCTTAATTACGTAAGTGGTCTGGTAAATCAGACTTCCAGAACTCTTTTTTGTATAAGTACTTCTTGGGTTAGTTATATAACACTTTTGAAAAGTATAAGACAGCATTACGTAACTAAATTAAAAAAAAAAAAATTGAAAATTATACTTTATTGGAGGACCATCAGGACCCTGGAAAAGTTGAAAATTTTTTTGCTTAATAGTTCTGTGGCATTATTCCTAGAGGGTTACTGATAACAGGATGGAACCATTGTCCACAATGGCTCACTTTACATCCACTTGTTTCCAGGGAATATCTTTGCCTGCAATTTTTCTGAAGCCTTTTTCAGCAAAGGGAAATTTTTGGTGATGAGGCAGAAATGGATTTTTTAGCAATTATTTTATTGTCTTACTGCCTTGACAGCGTAGGACGACTGACAAGCCCAATTTGGACCTGTTACCTTGTGTGTACGCCACATATTCCCTCCTGGGGCCCAGGACCAGAGACCCTGTGCTGGGCCCTTCCCAGGGAGGAGCAGCTCACAGCTCACCAGCTCACCCTCGGCAAGGAGCCATGGATTTGCTGTAACACTAAACTAATTACAGCTGCCTCTTCATAGGTCTGTACGGTCCATTTGGACAATTCTGTCAAGGTCCAACATCCAAAGTATGTGATCAACCAGGGTTCTCTAAGCAGGGTGGGAAAACAACCACATTTCTGCTTCCTCTCCTCTGGCTAACCTGGAGGGGAAAGCCAGGGAGGGCAGACTTGACAACAAAGAACCTCAGTACTAAAAACTGTATTTCCCTGACTGTGATGACAATGAGAGATACAGAGCTCAGGAACTAGCAGCCAGATTCCTTGTGGGAACCTGGTTACCCAGGCCTGAAGGTAACATCATGCAAATGATGGCCACCAAGGACAGAAGTCAGGCTCTGAAGATGTGCAGAATATGGAAGACTAAGAGAAGGGCAGATGTTCTATAGTTAAAATTATTTCCATGAATATAAAGATTTTAGTGGGGGACAAGCCAGAAAAGTTTGACTTAGTGATTTTACAATCTAGTAAGGCACTATTAGCATTCCTTTGGCAAATGAGGATCGATTTGCTTGTCTATGACAGATTATCAAACACAAACTTAAACATTGGTGCAAAGTCATGTAACTGTAGCTTGAGCCCATTTTTAAAAGTTGCTTGGTAGATTGTTTAAAATCAGTGTAAGAGGTCATTAGAAAAGATTGACACAGCTTCCATAGAAAATGAAAGTACCTGTTTATAGTTATGTATTCATGCAAACAGACAGTGTATCATAAATAAATAACACCATTCTCTACTTAAAATCATAATGGAAGTGAAATAAGGCAAACCCCAATGTATAAAATCTTTATTGGATCTCAGGAGGAAGAAAACAGCAACTTTTTCATTGAAATGTCCATTGCTCTGTGCTGTCAACACTAGTCCTCCAATGCAGAACAGTCTTCCTAATTGTCCACAGGAGAGGAATATAATATTATAGGAAACATTTGGTAACTTGATGCAACCTGGTTTCCTCTGTACAAATTTTAACTGTTTACTGATAGTTGTCATGCTGTTCTCAAAGCACTGTTTACTTTTCATTTCTCATTAGGGAGGTTAAAATGAACTCCACTTTCTGTGCTTCAGCACAACGTTTTTGTCATCCCTGTATGGAAAGTGAGTGAAGGGACTTCTGCTTTCCATCTCCTGCTTTTCTTAGTCCTTCCCTCCCACCCCCTCCCCAGTTACTAGGAAAATATGCAAGAGGAAGGGACAAGGACCCATCCACCTCTTCAATCCATTCTGCTCTCTGATGGGAGATGATTTATTTTACTGCGTAAGTATTGGGGCACAGCTTGAGGTCCACAGAAATAAACACTTTTTCCTTCTGATTTAAGCCCTAGTAAAAGAGCCTTTTCTGCCCCCAGCACAGAGGTTTCCCTAAGGCATAGCAGAAAAGCCAAGCAAGGAAGGAGGATGACTTTCTGTGGTTCCCCCCCTCTTGCACAACCCTGTATGATGGCTGGTGTAATGAAGTTCTCAGAAATCCTTTAAAACACAGAGAGAGAGGACTGTACAAGTATTGTAAGCCTCAAAACTGGTTTCTGGGCAGGAAACAGAAGGCAGGAGTAAGAGTGAAGAGTTCAATATAGGCAGAGGTAGCAAATCATATGCTCAAAGACTCAGTGTGTCACGCATCTGAATGAGCTTGTGGACTGTCAGGGTTTTACTTCAAAACTGGCTTTAGAGATGATACAGTGACTGAGGGTGGTAAGGAAAAAAATAACAGGAGCCTAGGACGGGGAGAGCAGAAAGGGAGTGGAGACAGTGGGGGAGGATAAACCTCTCACTTGGTAAGTGACAAAGGCATTTTAATGCAGTAAATAAAAGTGAAAAGAAAGCATTTTCCTTTGCTCTCAGCTCGAATAATGATCACAGCTCCAGAATAAAACCACAAGGGCTGAACAGATGTTGTTTAAAACAGTCTAATTCTAGACAGAAATTAAGTTTCCACCAACTTTAGTGAAAATACAAAGTGCTGAATGAATTACATTCTGACTGGGATTTTTCCTCCCAGGAGAAAGAAAAGAAGGAAAGGAAGAAGCTTACAAGTCAATATAGTCTTCTAAGACAACTTCTTAACACAAATTTCATGAACGTACGGTGCATAGAAGCAGAGAATCACAGAACTGAGTTGGGACTCTCAAGGATTACCACATTAACTCTTGGCCCTGCACAGGACAGCCCCAAGGATCACACCATGAGCCTGAGAGCATTTTCCAAATGCTGCTTGAGCTCTGTCAGGCTGGTGCTGTGCCCACGTCCCTGGTGACCCCATTCCAGTGCACAACCACCCTCTGTGGGAGGAACCTTTTCCTGATCCCCAACCTAAACCTCCCCTGGCTGAGCTCCAGGCCATTCTCTCAGGTCCTGTCACTGGTCACCACAGAGAAGAATCAGTGTAAAAAGTGTTTTCAGAGTTAACTGGAAGTTCTGAAATTGCCATACCAGAATGTTATTACTTTATTAGAATAAAAGCTGTTAAGATCATATTTTCAAACTTAATATTCATATTTCCTGATACAGCAAAAACTGTAAAGAACATTGTTAAACATTTAAAAAGCATAATTATACATTGAAAAGCATAATTATACATTCAATTACCTAATAGGGCAGATTTTACATCCAGAATTTTTTAAAAAGTGAATTTTGCATTTTTATTTTAAAAATTTGCAATTTTTTATTGCCATGTCACTACACAATTTTATTGCTTGGTGAAAACAGCCAAACACCTCATACCTCACTGGAGGCTCTTTTATACAGTTCTCTTCTGACTGATCAGTAGTGATGCATTAAAACTCATGAAACATAGAAAAATTGCAATTAACTTCTGAAAACTGACATTTCCCATTTGTTTTAGGAGCACAATTTCACCTGAGGAGCTTGCAGCTTCTTTTGCCCCTGTTGTTTTGATGCTATCAATGCTTTAGGAAGTACCATCTTCCTGGCAGAGTAATGGAGATGGAACTCTGTTGTGTTTAGTATTTTTTTTACTCCTGAAATGCAGGAGTTCCCACCTTAAGCTTTTGCATCACAGAGAGAAATAACCACTTAAATATTTATATCAATATTTCACCCTAGAACCTCAAGGAAAAATAATTAAAATGAGTCTCCTTTCTTACTTGGTCTGTTTGAGATCTTTCATTTAGTCCTCTAAAAGCCTTCCAGAGGTGTGTCTCGGGTGTTGTGCGTGGGAGAGGTGTTTCCAGATAGCTCACAGTTTGGATTTATCACCTTCCTTTATTTTCCCAGAGTCTTAGTACCACAATGTATTAATGAATAAGTTTCCCTGATGCCAGAAAGGATTTTTTTTCATGTTTTCCTTGCCATGGACACTTTCCTATATGAGTTAATTTTCACCTAGAGAAAATTGTGAACCTTTTGAGTCACCTAAATCAGAGGAGATGAGTCTTTTCTGTGCAAAAGGCTAAGCAGACCTTTCACACACCTTTCACAGGCCACACATTAGCACATAGATTAGAGTTATTTTATAAACTGCGAAGGGATAAAACCTCTTCAAGTCTTATAAAGCAAAGTCGCAGGGTAATTCTGCCAGCAGGTGCTCAGACCTTCTACTCATGGCCTCCCTTGCATGGTGGACTCCCATCCACCTCCTTGAAAAACAACTCCTGGATGCTTTATTAAAGGAAATATCACATATACAGCATTCCAGCTGTGGAAAAATTCACAAGAAATGTCTTTGAAAGTAAACTAAAAGTGCAGCTCATCTCTGACTAGATGTCAGTTAGGTTAAAAAGACACATAATGAAGCAAGAAGCCTATATGCATTTTCCTTTGCCAGTTTCTCTGGCAGATGTATTCCCTAACAAGAGCCTGGACAGCAGCACTCATGGACTTCTCTTCCCACAGAACAGAATTATCTGTGTAGGATGAATAGCCAGCATCTCCCATAGTCCAGGCAACCTGGACACCCACCACTCACTGCTGAAGTATGCTGTAGGTAAAATTGATACTGGCATTTCAAAGGAATCTCCAGAGGAATTACTCACATCTGTGTTTTCTCCCAGTCCATACTGGGAAGGGTTTACAGGATTGGGTGTAGTTACCCAAAGCTGTGTTCTGGACAGCTGAACTTTCCTGTTCCTCCATCTCCTCTGTGAATCAATGCTCTCATCTCTCACATCTAAAATTTTCTTATATCAGAGAAATTCTCGCACACCACATGGAATGCCTTTGTTCTCTCTGCAGTGCTTGTTGAGAAGGATGGATTGGATCCACAGAAAAGTCATGACAGGCATGTGAAAACACACCCAGAACTTAACTTAAGCCTACATTCATTTATGGAAGACTTGAGGCTTTTCTGTTGTGGATTTCAGGACTTCACATTGTTACATGCAATCAGTTAATGAAACTATCACATGAATTTGTGAAAGTCCACACTTAACAGGTTGTGTCACTATCTGGGGTTACTAAATGCTTTGGGTTTCCTAGAATATATCCTTCTCCTTCTGCCTGGAAATGTTCTCTGGGTAGTAAAAGATAATTTTTCCCATTTGTCTGGGTAAGTGAGCCCAGAGAAAAGGTAGCTCTCTGGCTGCCAGATGTACAGCGGCCCCAGGCAAATGTGTGTGCAGATCACCAGGTGGATGTACTGCTTCGTGCAGTGAGTCAGATGGACCCCAAATGCACCAATCTCTTGTGCACAGGATCTGTGCCACTCTCTGCTGGAAACTGGAACAGAAATATTAGAGCCCTGTTTTGCCTTTATTAGCTGTAAGTACTTGGGTTTACACTGTATTGTAGTATAGAAGTGGAATCCTGTTCCTTTTTGTCTTAAAAGTACTTGTGCCTGATTTTCTACATTTGCCAACATCTCTATTCTACTTGACACTCTTAGGCTCATCACTCTGCCTTGTGTTTGAGCATTTTAGCTCAGTCTAAGGGTAAGTATTAGATTCCAGAGATCCCAACAGTGGGGAAATGCCAGCCCATGCATTGGGGCATAAAGAGGGGGTCTGGTGGTGCTGCTGGGATGTCTCTGACAGCACCACTTAATCAGCTCCATCCATTTAGGTCTGTCTGGACAGCCTGAAGTTGCTAGGAGCTAGGCCAGTGGCTGAAGCACTGAAGGCTGAGGGGTGGAACGGCAGCATGAACTCTTTGCTGAATGAAAAGCTGTTCAGATGTTGATCCACAGTCTATGTATCTATGGACATGGAGCAGGTTGGTGGAATTTGGGATTTCAGCTATCTGTAAGGGCTCTCCTGTGTGTTTTACATATTGCCATAAACCCATTTAGCTTGTACCCCGAGTTTTGATTACAAACCCACCAGGAAGTAGCTGGCTAAGCATGTGGAAGTAGTGGCTCAGGAGGCACATGAAAAGGAGACAAATACAAAATGGGCACTAGCTCTGACAGAAAGGAGGTCTAAGATGTGATACCAGGTGTATTTTTCTGTGCTTTACTGTGACTACAATTTCACCCAGCAGGGTGAAGGAAAGTGCCCACTGTCAGGCAACTGCTGCAATGCTCTGGTAGAACCTCTTTGTCCTGCCCTACACAGCTCAGCTCTGACCTCACTGCTGTGTGCTTTCTCCAGTGAAAAACAGAAACGTGTTTCTTTTCCTTAAAGCAATAGAGGCCAGGAATCAACTTGAGCTTCATTATCAGATGATTTCCTTGGAGCTGTAAATCAGCCTCTCAAATTTTCTGTGTGTACCAGGAGCTAAATGAGCTAACCTTCTGTCAAGCAGTGAATTCTGGGACATTTTTTCCATTTTTGCAAACATTAGTCTGTTTAAGTGAATCAAGTACTTAACATGGCATGATGAGGAGGAACCCTGGGGAAAAACTAGTGAGCTCATAGTCCCAAACTGATGCAGTCATAGTACTCAAAGAAAAAGAAAGAAAAAAGCACTCAAATTTTCCACTATGATAAAACCAGAAGCAAGTGCTAGAATAAGTAGGTTTTGACATCCATTGTTCAATGTTGCTAGAGTGTTATTTTTTTCTATATAGCAGAACAGTGGTTAATTCATAGCTCTTAGGATTTTTTTTCAAGCATAAATCGCTATAGTTTTTTTCCTCCCACTATATCAATAAGTGGTTTGTAAAAACCTGCAGGGAAAAATAAACCATACAAGCTGGCAAGTAGTTTTAGTGGCATTTAAAACAACTGTGGTAGTTATAAACAGTAAACAAAACATAGTAACCAATTTAAACACTAGAGATTGTTGTATCATAGGAGCATAAATCATTAACTTAATAATTTCAGCAGCAGTGACTCAAGTACAAAATTAAGCCAACAGTACCCCCTGTGGCAATAATGAAGTACTGTCTTTCTTACAGAAAATTGACACAATCTGTGGTCACAGTTTGGAAATCCTCTGAATTTGGTCCTTGGAAGAGAAACCTCCAAGTAGCTTTTGCACAAAGTACTTTTTCAAGTTCTATTCCAGACACATATTCATAAACACAATCCATAACCCATGAGCAATGGAGATGAGGTTAGAGGTATTTCAAGAAAAGACACACAAATACAAATGTGATGGAGACCACTACTGGGACTCAGTTCTGTGTTTTAGACAACTTTCCAGGCTATTTTTCTGAAAAACCAGTGTTATGAAGCAGGAGATTATAACCTAGAAGGGCCTGAAGATGCAGGGTTCCCTCTGGCTACACTCCTATTACGGTAGCGCTGACGGTTCAGTTCCAAATATCCCAGCTGGCCCTTTACGAAACACTGAAGCATATCTGAGAGGAAACTACACTCTCCTCCCTTCAGCCAAATCCATGCTGCATCTCTTCTGACTGCTTGGAAATGAAGCTCAGAGTGACTAGGCTTCTCTCTAGGCATTAGTCATGGGTCAAAAGTTAGGTGGCTGAATCTCAGCTTTAAATCTCCTTAATTTTCCAAGAAAATTGCAGAACTTCTAGGATACATGAATGTTGCTCTGCCAAAACTGCTTTTAATTTTCATCTGCTGATTTTGATACCTTTTCAAAGAGATGAGAAAACTCAAAAAGTGCTGTCAGAGTTGGTAGGGAATGCAGTTCACTTTCAACTGCTTTGTTTAATTTCTGTTATTAGTCTTTCCACTTCAGCATTTTGGTGATAGGAACAAGTAATATATTTCTGATGTTAGATGACACCATGGGGAGGCAGAAAACATTATTTGATAACACTTCACTTCATAACTGCTTTTTCTTTAAGGATCTCTAAACCTCTGAATGCAGATTTCTATATATGAAAATATACAGAAAATTATTCTTTTGTCAAAGCCCAGTCAGCAAAAGGTAGGAAAGATCACCGTTGAAAAAAAACAAAAGAGAAGGATAAAATGCAACCTTTCAAAAAAGAAAAGACAAGACAAGTGCATGACAGAAGCAATCAGACAGAAGCTCTAATCTCCCTGTCCAAGTTATTAACATGTCCCAATTAAATATTGTCTTCTTCTCCTTGTTTCAGTGTTATTTATGCAGTAGAAGCATGAAATAAGTCACCTTAATTTCAAACTTATTACTGCAAGCAGTGAAGTTATAAGCTAACTACAAAGCAAGAAATGGTAAGTTGAATCAAAGGTGAAGAGACACTTTTCACTTCCACATGTACAGTAACAATTCTTGAAAACACATATTTATGGGTTTTCCTCATAGAAATCTCTTGGTCAAACCTCTCTTCCTCAGACGACCTCTGTGAAATTGCAAGGTGGTGCTCTGTAATTTCAGCCTAGTCCCTTATTTAACACTAGATTTTTCTTCCGTTAGGTATACATTAATGCTGGCATACATTAATGCTCACAAGAAATATGATGTCTTTACCCAAACCCTAGGGAAGACACAGCCTGAAAAGTAAGGGACCAAGTGCAAAAATTCCTGCATGAGAATCCAGACTGTTGACTCAGGCCAACACATCACATATAACATACACATTAGCAAATAAAGGTGACAAAAGACATTTGCAGAAACAACAGTCAACAGTGCTGTATTCTATAGGACTTCCCTCCAATTTCTAAGATTTAAACTTAGAAAAAAAGAAGAATTATGACATAATCAATATCTACAATACTTTTAACAGTATTACCTTATCCTCTTGCCAATATGGGGTGTTTTTTCTTGGTGTATCAGAGAAGAGAAGATGCAGCAAAGTGCCTCTACTGCTGGAAAGTGATCTGAGTAACCAGTGGGGACTGAGTCAAGCCTCAGCTATCCAAAAGCTTTCCTCAGAAATCCTTCTCAGAAGGACAGCCTTCTGAGAATTATAGTAGAGAACAAGGAAGAGAGACAAGATTCAGAATGGGCACTTTGAAGCTTGAAAGATAAATGTCTGACAGGAAAAGCAGACAGTGGAAAAGCTGATGTCCCAAAACCATGGCAAATCCTTCACATCTGCAGGCAGTCCATGCACCTGAGGAGCCCCTGGGTTAACTGTGATGGGCAAGAGCTGATGGCAAACAGGACCAGGACCTGCCAACAAGCCCAGAGGATTGCTAACGACTGAGGAGTCATGAGGGGAAGGGGAACTTTGGTATTTTGTGTCGCTTGAAGATGATGTCATTTACATACAGGTAACAGAACAGAAGCCTTCATCCTCAATGATCCAGAGTGCCAGATCACCTTCCAGAGGGATCACTCTGATTTATACCCATTTAATACTTATTAGAGAGTCACCAGTTGCTGCATATGCTACCAGTTGTCACTGAATCTAAACTGTATGTGAACTGTGGAAGTGAGATGTGACAGACTTTGAAAAGGAGGAATCCAGTTCATACAAATACCATTCTATTGTGTTTACCAATAACATGATAACAAAAATATATCAATTACCTTGCTTGGTCTGAGACTTTCCCCCTTCAGATTTGCCTTAGTGTTTGCTTTATTTCTGAAGTTGCATTAACCACGAAAATCCTGACAATGGCCAAATATCATTGCTGTGCATCCAAACTGAGGATTAAAACAACATTTAGCCAAAAGCAGATAGTTTAAGGATATTTCCCAGCTGAAATATTTTTCAGGTGTAAACCACCATTATAGATCTTTGCACACAGAAGTATTATGCATCAGTCACAGGAAAAATCTCATCACCAAGAAGATTACTTGGAGAAGACTGAAAACTAAACAGATAGCCTGGCCAATTACTCAGCTGTAGCTACTAGTAAAAAGCTGCTTAAGAGGAAGAGGTGGTTTATGGCCCCCTGCATTAGACAGTATATTCTGGGCTGGGATGAGTTTGAGATTATTGGAATCTCAAACTGGTTATCTAAAAAATCTTAGATACTAACCAAGATTCCAGTTGTGATCCCTTGGGGACACTGGGAGAAATAAATAAAGCAGAATTAGGTGTTCCACCTCAGGGCATACCTTAGCCTCCTGGAATAAATGGGATTCCTTTCATCAGCGTAGACTATCCATTTTTCACAGCAGAAACCAGCTCATCTCCCACAGCTATTGCTAGCTAGCACTGGGGTAGCCCACTATTTACTTAAAGGAAAGAATTAAAAAAAGAAATTCCTTTAGTTCACAAGTCTGAAAAGCATTGTAAATGAAGATGTTCCTTCAAAATGTAGGCTAATGAGGATCAAAGAAAAAAAGGAGTCCTTGTTTTGATGTGCATAGGCAGCAAATATCTTC
This sequence comes from Ammospiza caudacuta, assembly GCF_027887145.1. NCBI lineage: Eukaryota > Metazoa > Chordata > Aves > Passeriformes > Passerellidae > Ammospiza > Ammospiza caudacuta. The sequence continues at coordinate 23,074,517 of NC_080595.1, read as the reverse complement.
AGACCCTGGGCCTCGTTTAACATACATCCTTGCAAGAAAATAATTAGGTTGCTAAGTGTGAGTCAAATGTCCCATTATGAATAGTGCATGTCTGTGTGATGAAGAAATGCTGACTACATATGAGTTCAGCTTCTTTAGTAAATTTTCCAGCAAACCTTCTCGAAGTTACTTAATACATGTCAAAAACTTAAACTGTAAACAAATTTAAAGAGGGAAATTTGGTCCCTTAAATACATCCTTTTAGGACCCAGAGATTATTAAATCAGCAAGTTATGTCTATCATTATCTTTCCTGAATGAAAGTAGTCTGTTTGTGTCCAAGTATATGTGATAATTTGGAATAATTCAATAAGCAAGGCTGGGTTTCAGGCAACACTGTAAAGGTATGATAAAGGACACGCTGCTGTTCTCCAGCTCCTCTCAAGAGACAATAAATCTTCTGAGAAGACTTATATTGGAAACATTGTGTGAGGTGTTTAACAAAATGGAAAGCTAAATGAGGTAAAATTACAAGGTTGGTACAGGACAAGATGAAAAATATCTTCATTTATTCAGTTCCTTATAAATTCCCCTAAATCATGTTAATTTACCTTTAGAAAATCACAAATGTCCTTGATATACCACAGTACTTAGTCACTGTGTGGGTGTACAGACTCGGAAACAAGACATTGTTCTGTGGGACCCTTCTGAAAACACACTCATGTTTCTCTTCCAAATTTTTGTCCAGGATGGCATCTCATTGCAAAGCAGTTGCACAATCTTCCTGTTCCCCTTCATTTTTCCAAAGAGAATGTAAAGAAAATGTCACTTAATGAAAACTCTGCTGGAGAACTGCTTGTGCAAACACTCAATCATGGTTCACAAAAACCTTGTTCTGATCACCTAGAAAAACAGTTCCCCATCAGAAAGGGCTAAATGAAACCTGATTGCAGTTCATGTGCTGCCATTATTTTGATCATAAGAACATTCTGTTGCAGTATGCCATTCTTTCACATCAACACATCAACTTGTTTGAGTTGCTTTTACTTCAAGCATCTCACTAAAATTTGTACAACCCATATTCCATCTCTTTATTACAGATATAATGTCTGCAGGAGACAAAGAACAGCTATTAATAAGCATGTATCCAGTACTTAATGTTACCTTTTGATGCTGTTTTGAAATAAAATTTGAATTGAATTCTTTTTTGGCATCAGAAACACCCTATACAAACAGAATGGAAAAATACATCTAATGGTGTTAGAAGCAATCATTTACTCAAGAGCCCCAATCCCTATGCTTTAACATTCAGCATTTCTAGCTTGCTTCTCTGCTGAAACACCAAAATACTTCACAAACATAAAATGTAATCATGTATTAGCAACACTTGTCTGTGTTCACAACAGAATTTGCATTGATGTGGCAACTGGGAGTGCCCATCAAAGCCCAACCCCATACAAGGCACTATTCAAAGGAAAGAGAAAAATCCAAGACAAGCTGCCATAATAGCAGGAAGAGAATGGTGCAGCAAAGATAAGAGAAGCATGATGAGAATCTGATTTTAAGAAATCACTGAATGTCTACAGTTAAAGAGGGATAATCTACACCATCCTCTCTTACTCCAGCTTTGTACTGGAGCCTGATGTCTAGATAGGGGGATAGACCTTTTCTTGAGGCAACTGCCTTCCTTTAGGGAAAAAGCAGTGACTTCTGTATTCCATTATATCAACTCTTTGTCTCTGAAAAAATAAGGTATATTGATGATGCAAACATTATGTGAGCATTTATACTATGAATCAGAATGGTAAAGTACACTCTGACACAGTCTAAGGAGAGAATATCACCATGCAGTCCTTTAAGAAATAAATATTGAACCTAAGGCCCTGATTATCTCTTGCATAACTTATCTGTTCCAAAGAATTTGCATTATTCCATAACCTATGCCTTACAACTGCCATGAGAAGTCATGCAAATTTTATTCAAGTACTTCCAAAGTTACAAGAGTTCTTTAGCTTCTGTTGTACTCTTCAGCCTTCTTTAATGTGAAAGCATTATGGTCTATTATTTTTCTAATATCTTAATATCACTAATGGCTACTCCATCACTGAAATGGTTATTTTATGTAATTGAGCAGAACTGACCTGGATCATATTATTCAGAGTTCATGCAAACTTTCTCTTTGAGGTCACCTGCCAGCTCATATCTGGTCCAGATAGATCCTGACTGATATTTGAAAGCATAATGACAACAGAGGGTCTGACATAGGATGGCCAAAGGACTGATCATAGCAATACTGCTCACAAATGTAACATTGGCTACAAGGCAGTTCTGTTACTTCAGGATCTCTGTTTCCATGGATCATCTCCAACTTGCTCAAATACAAGACACAGTATTTACCAGTCATGCTAAAATGTCCATCCCTGCCATGTTCCCCTGCATCCAGTGGGGATGTCTAAAGTGGCTTGAGAGCATCGCCCATCTGAATATCCCATTCTACGAAACATGGAGGGATTTTTTAAGAGTCATAGCACAAAATAAATATAGTTTTGGTAATTATGCACCTGGCTTTCTTGAGGGTGCATTTGCAGTACTCTTTTTGCCCCTTACTCCATTCAAGAAAGACATCAACAAACCGGAGTGAATGCCATGGAGAGACACCATAGGCTGGAGCATGAAAGTAAGAGAAGAAATCAAGAGGGTCAGGAGAAAGGAGTCTAAAATTGGAATTTAACTCCTGTCTGCCTCTCTTTATGAAAGGTTGATCATAGAAAATACACAGCCAGACTCAAGCCACACAGCCAAAAGAAAAAGCAGCAACACAGATCATAGGGAAAAAAATTGTACTTGAATATTAGTAAAATAAAAACCACAGAGAAGGTAGTGCAGCACTGGAAGAGTCCACAGGTATAAAATTAGACATCTTCATTATTGTGAGAGGAGCCTGGTCACAGTTCACCAGCAGATTCTGGTCTGCAGTGTCTGATTTTCTCAGAGGAAATAAACATCAGCTGTTTCCACTGAAGTCTGTAATATATGTCAACTTTTATTACTTTGAGGAAATTAAAGGTAGGTCACTCAAGATTCAGGGACTAGATTTTTAAAACTCCTATATGGAGCATACTGGACATTGAGGACAATTGCAGACATATCCCTGAGTTTAGGTACTCTAAAATTATTGCTAAAAGCACCATGGAAAATCAGCCCCTCATTGTTTGATGTGTCTCTTTTGTTAGTTAGGTCAGATTTCTTTTGCTATCCCACAGTGCTATATGTAGTGCTGTGTTTATTTTCCAGGTCAAGGAGTTTCATGTGCTGGAAACTTAACTTTGAAGAAATAATATGAGGGGAAAAAAAGATAATCTTAAATCTACCAAGTTTAAAGGGAAGAGAAAAAATGTTCAGTTCACATGATTAACTGTCATAAGCACAGTACATACCATCAGAGGTGCCAAAGTCTGACTTGAAAGGTTTTAAATGTTTCAAGCTGTGCAAGCATGCGTTTCTTCAAACAGGCAGAACTGATTATGATGATCACAGGCAAAACCTTAGTTAAACAGAGGATGTGCAATTTTTGTAAATCGTTATACAGCAATTACTAACTATTGAAATAAATGGCTTGCATGTTTATTAGCATTAGAGACTTTCTTCCCTCTGTATCCCTGTGAAGAACAGGGAATGCTGCAGGTGATGAAGACAATTTTTGTCATCAATGCAGGACAAGGCAACAAGTCTGGAGAAAATCAAACTTCACCAAGTAGTGGTATTTAGATTTCAAAAAGCTTAGTAAACTTTGGGATAGTTTCAAATAACTCTTTTCTAACAGTTAAGGTAAAATTTTCTTTTCATCCCTTTATTACCAAAAATATATATACATTCTGGTCATACCAAAAAGCTGAATGAACATCTGTTCATTAATGTGTCAGGAGCTGTACACACTCCAGTACACACAACATTTTAGAAGAATGAATGGAAAGAAGCACAAAAATTATGAAGATAGGGATAAGGTCATGCAATCCTTATTATATTTTACTATTTGTGTTCCCAACCCTGAACAAAATCTTACTCAGCTGAGCTTTATATACTTTTTTAAAGCTTATTTAAACTGGCACAGACGGTTGTTTGGACACTCCTAAATTTTATTTAACTTGCACAAGAGACTGATTTGACAAAAAGGTATGAAGCAAGATATGAGTTGAAACAGAGCTTTGTAAGGGGTCAATTTTGTCATTTTGAAACTTAAGTTAAACTGGAATTGCTTTAAAACTGTACAGGCACATTATTCTAGACATGTTGTACCTTTAGAACAGATAAACACTCCAAAACACCATCCAAAACACCAAAATACCATCACCAAAATGCCATATTTCCCAATCACCAGCAGATAAGAGAGGTGAAAGCATCTGGAGGCAGAAAAGGAAAACACCTGAAGAAGGAACATGTCTTTACCTAGAAGATGATGGGAGTTTACATCTTCAGTTTAGGTGAAGGCTTGTTCTCCTCTTTGCTGGCAGTCTCCATCCTACCACATGGCCAAACAAATCAGTAGTTCCCAGCAACAGAATGTCTGCCTGGGCAGATCATGTTGCAAGCTGAGTCTTAAAACATGTGCTTTGTGTGTTGTGCAGGTCAGAGACAGAAAATTTGGGAAGAATATTCTTAACTTGAACCTATGAAAACAACAAAGAATCAAACTTGCTTTCTGCAGAAAGACAAGGGTTTTTTTCTCCAAAGAATCTTGCTGTATTGTATTATGATTTACTCTCTCAGCTGGAGATAGCTGAAAGAGGACTGATTTTTAATAAATTATAAGTATCTGCCCTGGCCATAGCCAGCTTACAACTCAGGCCTCAGGTTGTGGTTCACAGAACTGTGCCTTGTTAGGCTGATCCATGGTTAAGTCCACTGAAATAAGGAGGTGTTCAAACACTATACTCATTAAGGCATGATTAATGCTTTCCTGGGGGAATTTCTGACCAGTTAGTGTTAGAGCACCTTGAATAAGCTATTTGCTCCACTTTTTTGGAAAATGAGTAAATTTTATTTCTTCAGGGTGACAAAACAACCTGGCTCAAATGCCTGGCTCTTCATCACAGTTTCTCCTCTCTTCTATTTCGTTATTTACTTCATGAAGTAGGATCTGTAACTGTCCACAAAAAGTGTTCTGGATTTGTTTTTTTCTTCCTGTAGGCAGAGCATCTCATAATGAACTGATCCATCAGTTTGCCAGTATCTGATCTACTCTCTATGCACAGCATCTGACCTACTCTTTAAATATAGACATACATTCCCATCTATATATATTCAGCTCTTTACCCACATGTATCAACCTCTGCATGTGTTATTAGAAGAATAATATACAACCTATGGTATATTGAAGTTGTCATTCCACAATATCCTTGGATTTGTAATGGAAAAAGCGAGATCCGAAGGGAAATCTAAGAGGTTGATTAATACCAGAAAAGGAATAAATAAGATTGGAAACAAAGTGGATGCTTGAAAATCTTACTTGCTTCTACCTAGGGTCACTAATTTAATTTTCTCCTACCGTCCATGTGGTTTTTGTTTTTTAATTTCCAGGAATTCCTGACTGTTTATTCTATAGTGAACCAATGGAGTTTTGAGGCCATGCTATGTTGTGGGAAATGTCTCAGTAGTATGTGTTCTTTGTTAGAGTTGCAGAGGAGCTGCGTTGGTGTAATTGAACAAACACTAACTATCTCACTTTTAAAAGGGAGCATAATCTGTGCATCAATTAAAGCCAAATGTCCACTTAATGGTTAAGACACTGCTATGTGTTATCCTCCCAGTATTCATCAAAGAAGTGTTCCATAAATGCTTTGAAACCTAATTGCCAGTGCTAAGAAAAAAAAATCTTCAAATAGATTTGTGAAGGCAGATAACTTGTTTATATACAATATTAATATGAACAGCGTTTTTCTAATAAAATGGTGTATGATTTATCCAACATGTACAGCACAACAAAGGCAAACACAGAGTGAGGTACACACATATATCACTGGGTTCTGGTTACACAAAATGCTGTACTTCCCACCTGGAGCCTGACCAGGGCTGCACTCCCTCCCTCCCATCCCAACACCTCCACTGGATGAGGAGGCAAGCTGAGGCTTCAGCCTCGCACCTGGTAAGATGACGGCCACCCTGTTCCGTTTTGCCCTTGCCACATCTCCCCCTGCTTCTAACAAAATTGGAACATTACATATAGATGAAGTCATGCAAGAAGTAACAGAGGCGCTGCCAGTTGGTAAATGTCTGTCCCTGATCTAGGTCCAACCTCACTTGTCCTTCCTTGCCTCCTCCCATTGCTAATATTCCTCCCAGTGCTTCACAGATGTTTTCTTATCATGCTACTGAGTGGTTATTCTTCAAGTGGCTTCTCAGAGCAGATGTTCTACAGACACGTGCTGTTTAGCTTTCTGTCGACATTATTTCTCTTATAAAAGAAGTATTACTGCCACATTGCCTTAAAAAAAAAAAAAAGAAAAAAAGAAAAATAAACCCCAGAACTCCAAATAAAGAAACAAATCATTGGGTTTTTAAACACCTGCTGATAATCTGGTAATATTCTGAGAGAACCCTGGATGCTGCATTTATTACTGTACATTTCACAATGCAGCTTTTTCAAAATGTCTCTTGCTCAGAAACATCTAGTCCTTATCCAGTTGCAGGACAACACATCTAATACTTAGCAGTAAAGGTTGCATAAGAAACAAAATGTAGTACAGGTGTGCTTAGACATACTATTTCACAACTATATTTTGTTTATTTGTTTTAACACACGCACACACACACACAAAAAAAAAAAAAAAAAAAAAAAGGTCCCAAAATAAACTATGCATCATTTGGTTTTATGACAGCTGGTGAACCCATCCATATTCTGTGAATCTTATCTCTACCCTTTCCATCAAGTTCATACACTGGGGCATGTTCTTCTATTTACTTGGTCCTAGCATCTTTCTATTCCCCTTTTTATAATGTGTTTCCTGCCCTTACTATTATAGATATATTTACTTGCTGCAGTTCTGCTCAGGTTTTCAAAGGGTATTTCGAAGTGCTGCACTTGCAATCCACTAGTTCTCAGGCCATCTCCTGCAAATTAGCAAAGGGACAACTCATTCCAGAGAAATATTGTTGGAGGCTGATTTTCAAACAGAAATGTGCAGCAAAGCACTCATGTGGAAAAAAAAGCTGCATTGGAGACACTATCTGGGTGGAGAAAATAAACAAATATTATATGAGTTTGAGAACTACAACCAGTAGCCAGATTTCCCCCAACAAGTATAAAACTGGAATTGCTCCATGAAGTAAAACTTGGTTTCATGGGAACTGTGCCAGTTCAAACCAGCTGAAGAGCTAGCCCACAGCCCACAGCTTTTGGCTTTGACCAAACTGCACATCCTGTCCACTACACGCCCTTGATGTGGAAGCACAGCCTTGAAGAATGAGCACAAGAGCAGAAAATCTTTACTCGAGCCACCTTGTGCTCCTGCTCCAGTTGGCCTTTCTATGAACAATCAGTTCATTAAACAATACTGCAAGTGCCTGATTCATCCTCTCTTTGTAAGTGAAACTGCTGGATCCAAGCCAGCATAAAACTGGAGCCACACAGAGCTCAATTAAGCCCAAGGATTTTGAAAGGGTTGATCAGCTAAAGCTTTTACAGTTCCTGTTAATACTAAACACCAAATGTGTTTATCTTGCAGAGACTTTGACTTCAGAAATTTGGGACATGAAGCTGTGGGATAGTGGCAGTGTGACAGTGACAGGTAACTCAGTGAATGGGTTTTGAGAGAGTCTATCTACTAGGCAGCCTTCTGTAATTCTCTGACTTCTTCTTTTAAAAGGCAGCTTCAGTTCTGCACTCATCTGTTTAGGAAAAACAAATCCAATGTTTTCTGTTTATAGTCTCTCCCTCCTTAGCTCAACATCACTCCTTTCTCGCTGTCCTACATACCACCAAAACATCTGGGGTGGTGGCCTGTGCCAGAACTCACACCAAGTTGTCCAATTAGTCAAATATCCCCAGGGACTGGACAAATGCCTTGTATCAGATGTCTCTCCTTCCCACTAATAGTTCTTGCTATACAAAAAAATAGTGCAGTGGTTTAAAAAAGAAACACACCCCAAAACACAACAGTGGGATACGAGAAGTTTGGAAGCTGAGGTGAGGAAAGAAAGAAAAAAAAAAGATTAAATATAGTTGCCTGTGTGCATACATGTGCATATTTACTCACACACATACACACAATATAACATTTTCTCCAAACATTTACGATGACCAAGAAATGTCAAGGGTGGGCACAAAATACTACCAGAAAGCATAAGAGAAATAAAGTAGCTGACTTCAAAAAGAATGGAAAGTACCTTTGATTTGGGTTCTACTACCTGTGGGAAAGCTACTACAGGAAAAGTGGGAACAGTGGGAACTGTTGTAAAGAGTGCAGTTGAAATTCTTCCCACTTCAACCTAAACAGGGGAAAGTGCAACATAGGCCATTGTGGTTAGGTAAGGAATGAAATGAAAAGAGTTTTACAAGCAGAAAGCTGAAAGCTTTTAAAAATATAAACAAATCTGGTGCAGAGGATTTGGAGGAACTGTATGTAAAAACAAGCAGAAGTAAGTTAAAGGATCAAATTAAAGGAGCAAATGGAATTACTGAATGCTAAACTACATAAATATTTCAACAACAATGAGCTTTTTAGACATACTCACATTAAAGAAAAAAGAAAATATTATAGTGGTCTCCTAAAAATGCACAAAAATTAGAAAGAGGGACAAAGGAAATGGTTTAATATTAAAGAGGAGGAAGGGAAAAAACAAGAATTGTATTACTGTTCCTGATTCAGAGCCCAGTCCTACAGGAATTGAAATGCAACTGTTTACTCTTTTATTGGCAGACAACAAGACACAAAAGGCAGGACAAAGCACACCAATTTCTCCACCTTTTCTCCCAGTTGTGATTATGGGCCTGGCTCAGGCTCCTATGCTTGTAAAAGAAAGACGTGAAACTCCTACAAATTTCACCTGGCCACAGTGATCCTGAAGATACCTTTGTGGTATCTGTGAATCACTCAAACTCACTCTTTTCTGATCACTTACAAGATTCAGCCCAACTTGATGCCAAATAGAAGGGCACTCTATATAAAGCCATTGCAATATTATTTAACACCCCATACTCTAGAGAAAACCCAAGGCAGCTCAGGAACACTTAGGTAAGTCCCTACTTACTTTGTTTATAGCTTGTGTCTTTGAAAGGAAAAAAATAAACCACAGTATTAAGAAAATATTAAATATCAGTATGACATAACAGGCTGCGAAGAGTGGTAATTGGCAGATAGACAGTCAGTGATTAGAATTTTTGGAGCTGGAAGACTTCCTTATTTTACATTACTCTCTTCTGTCATATGGACATTCAAAGCAAAGCTTTTCTGCAGAGGATTTACAGAGGGAGTGGACTCTGAAGATGCTGCCCTCCCTTTGCATCTATATATGCTTGTGCTGTTTGATGGAGACAGAGCCTGCACTGAAGTGGATAAACCAGTATTTTTCCTTCATGCTTTCTCTCCTCATCTGGCTCCACACCTGTTGTGTGTTAAGAATATTTTCCTTGAAGACAAAAAACATTTAGGATGACCTAATAGATATATACAAAACAATGAAGGAAGTGATAATGATGTATATGGTAAAATATCCTCCCATCCAAAAAGCCCAACCACCATGAAATGTGGCAGAAGCATTCTAAACATAAACACAAATAAAATCCAGTAAAAACCTATTTCACTAAGATAATGAAACACCTGGAATAAATGGTGGCACAGGACGATAAAAAACTGCAACCATGTTCTAAGTATTTTTGTATTGTAAATAAAAATATAAACCACTGAAAAGCAGAAATCAGATAAATATAACCAGAAAATGAAAACACTTGAGCACATCCATGAGCAGGCTGCATATGTATTAAAAGCAACTGTGAAAAAGCAACTGTTCACTATTATTAATTATTGTTACTTTATTCATCCTTCTGATACAAAAAGTATATGAAACCAAAGCCAGATACTTACAGCGGAATTACGTACATCCATGCTTACAAGGTCTGCAGGAGCACGTCCTGATTTCTTACTGTGAGCTACCACTGGGGAAGTTGTTGGCACATATTATGTCTGACCACTCAGGAAGGAGGATGAAATAAGACCATTGTTGTCAAGAATATTTCCTGGTTTGAAAAACCTGCCTGACCTCTCAAAACAGATTTGGTCTACTTAAACTTAGCTCTGAACCCCAAATCCAAAACCTGAAAGGAATGGTTCAGTCCCTAGTTTTGAAACTTAGCCCCTTCTCTGAGCCTGGTTCTGAGTTGCTTTATTGAAGCCACATTGATTTACACTTGCTGTGTGGTTCTCTAGAGACAAGCTGAAAAAGCCAATGGACCCTATGCCCAATACACATACATTTTGACACAGACTTTGAAAAGAGTGTTAAATCCTTAATATCATTTAATATGGAAGTTTATTGCATTTTTTTCCTTCAACAGCTCTAGGCTTCCTCAGTTCTCCTAATTTCTGCCCTGAAGCACAGAGCTCACATGTTCAGATACTGCCCAAGCACGCTGGATGACAGCCCTCTGTTTACACAGAGGACAATCCTCAGCCCAAGTTTTCTTCCCAGTCCTCAGAAGATGTTTTCTCAACAGACTGTGTCTCGGGGCAAGAAGCAACAGGGTTTCATTAGTGCTTTGCTTGGAAGAGTGCTGATTACCGCCCACTGTGGATGTGGGGGTTTGGGCCTTGTTTTGGCCTGAGGGTGCTCCAGCTCTGGCCCCATGTCCAGCAGCCAAACCAGTAGAAGATGGTGATGGCTGTCACTCCCCACTGCCCTCTGCCAGCTTGGAAACCATCCACTGAGAAGCTGCATCTCATTACTGCTGCTGGACAGTGCTGGGCCGCGTTCGCCCACGGTGATTAATTCAGTGAATTTGGCATGCAGAAAAGAAACCTCTCAAAATTGCATTATTCCAGCAAAAACACCTGGATACCCTTAGGAAACAAATATAACAACACTAGTATTGAGAAAAAATAATCACTAGGAATTTTAAAAGGGGGAAATGATTTGCAGTCAGAGATTTCATGAATCAGAACCAGCTCGGTAAAACAGATCCCTTTGCAGTGTTATCAAATGTTCTGATACATGGTGACATGCAAACTGTAGTTTTCCTGTTCTGCTAAAATATTAGGGTGTGACTTCATTAACCAAAAGCTTTGCTTTAATATTAAAAATGTCGATAGGTGCTTTCTATGCCACTATGAAACAAAACCACATAAAAAAGTTATACTTTTATGCCCCATAAAGTAGATTAAAACCTACAGTTTTGACTCACAGTCCATTATGTTTCTTTCCCCCTTCCTCCCCCATCTTTCTAACAGAAGGCAGTAGAGAATCTGAGCATTACTCAAAGTTGAGCATTACGAAAGTTTTCTTGCTTTTCCTCTAATAAAACATAGTAAAATTGAAAGCTTTAGTAAATCTACATTATTATCTTCATATATCAGAAGGTGGAAAGATGCTGGTAAAACTTGGAAATCGGGGTGTTTAAAACAGCAATTCTCCCACATTTTTATCAAAAAGGTTCTAACATTGAATGTTTCAGCTGATTCAAAAGTATATAATTTAATTGTGGCCCAGATTTTTGGACTTTCTAAACTTGAAGTTCAAAACTACAAAGGATCATACAATGTAAGAACCAGCAAAAAACCTTTGCCAAACAGTCCCATTTAGTATTTTGAATACTTCCCATATGGAATGGCAGTGACCAGGACAGAGAGGGGTAGAACAGAATTTCACTCCAAAATCTATCCAACAGGACTTTATTGTTTCAAATAAAAAGAAAAACACACAATGATTGTGTGTACTCGACATCCCTACTCTGTATCTCTCCGTTACCCATTTGAGGACAATACAATCTAATTTCAGCATTCTGAGCTAATTGAATCAGGGTCTGAGAGATTAGTGTTTCCAGTATTTTTCTGCAAAAATGTCTCACAGTCTCCATTCTATTGAAAAAGAAAGATTACATTTAAATCTTTAATTTCTTTATTCGGTCAGTAGAGTTAAGTTCACACATGATCTCATGGAACAAAAGTAAGCAAAAGTGATGATGTGCGAGAGGTATTTTTTCCCATATTCCATTTCTGTGAAATCCTATCTTCTCAAGCTCACTGCCTATAATATCAATTTAAAAGAGATAGGACATTTCATTCTCATCTGCAGCTTCTACCTGGTTTGTAAAATCCTTTCAGTACTTCAAGCTCCTTATTTACTTTTCTGAAATATTTTCTAATTCACCCGTTTCATGAGAAGAGCACTGTCTTCACACCAAAGGTCTCTAGGCCACTTCTCTACCCATCAGCCAATTACCAGCAACCACCTATGATAACATTACAAAGAGTTCAAAACCTTCAGTGTTTCTTCAAGTTAAGCATAAAGAAAATTTGAACTTACAGTCACCGTGTTATGTGTACATAATATGTGTACAAAATATACCAGAATCTGAGTTGCAACAGTCTTGCCTACACAAGGTAAATGCTTGCACCATCTTATGGGCCAGAGGACTTTTTCATTCTTTGTATTTGAATAGCAAAATATGCAATATAAAAGCCACATGATGATTAGTAACCAAAACTAATTTGAAATCCTTACAAATTCAAACCAACATTTGAGCAATTGTAAACGGGGATTTGCTTGTGCAAGATGTTACTGCAATATTTTGGGCAAGACTCTTCACCACAAAATGCTGATTTTATTCATTATAATACAATACCATGACAAAAATCTCTTACTTGATCCTGTACTGAACTTTTGCTTAGCTTAAAATATTATAGCAGCAACATCTGCTTCCACAGTATCTCTAATAAATAGATACACTCATGAAAAAATTTCACCCCAAGTTCATCTTGGTCCTCTTTAAAAAAAAAGGGTTTATTTTTTCTTCCTGACCTTCTTCCTAGAAAAGACAGATAGATTGTGTGCAGAGTTTATTACAAGATCGATCAAGATAATTGAGGTATAATTTTCTTAGCTATTTCTGTCATCATTTTTAAAGGCAAAGATGACTATGTTTCTCTTTCACCCATCTGGGAAAGCACACTATGTTCTCATGTAATTTGAACATTTCAGCAAGGATGTGAGACCATCTTTTTGGATGTAGCTAATAGCTCTGCCATTAGGCCATCCTCTCTAGAGACTTAATTTTTTCTATTAATAATTGTCAACACTATCTCTTTTTCAGAAAAAAAACCAACCACACCTAAGTCTTTGCTTCCTGTCTGGCACAACACCAGCCTATTTGAAATTCAAAATATTACAGTTCTGAAGCTCCTTAAAGATTCACTTGCTCTTCATGAGAATCTTCACAGATAAAACCTTTCCTACAGCACACTTTTCTTCATGAATGATAGCTGAGCATTTATGTGATAAGAAGCATGCTCTTTTTACAAGGTCACCTAAAAATTAAACTCCAAGTCTCATATTTTTGCAGGAGTGACCATGCATAAATCCTCCTTTCATTTATGTCAATCTTCCAGTGCCATAATTTAAGTGAATTACATTTAATTGCATCTAACCTTTCAGAGAACAAGATCCTGTCTCTCTGCTGTGTTAGTTTTCACTTAATCTTTTTTTTCCTGTTTGCCATTCCATTATTCCGTTTCTGTTAATAGTGATATCAGTTACCACAAGAAATGTTCCTGTTATGTGACACATTTTTTTGTATCCAATATTACATAATTTTTCCAGTCCGTGATGATAACACAGTTTCACTGTGATCTCTTATATTTCAATCTCCTTACACCATCTGTATTCTACCCTATATTTCTACAGGTATTTTCCAGCAGTCACCTGCAGTCACTAATGCTTGAATAGTTAAGACTTCCAGTCAAAAGTTTTTTCTTCTGTTTATCATTAAGGCAAAACCAAGACATTAAATAAGTTAAGGCATACATGAGTGTGTATTGTTGTGTATGTAGTTTGTAGTAGTGGCTTGAACCCTGAGTTTGCAATTTTTCTGGAACTGGCAGAAGCAAAATGTTCTTACTGGATCTGAACCCAGTGATTTTTCAACTGCGCTGGTGACATAAAAATATCTATGCCTCAGTGTCCACACCGTATCTAAGCATCTGTTCCTACATTAAACATTATTGTTTTTATATATATATATATGGATGCAGAATCTTTGATGTGCCTTTTATACCAAATCTAGTCACTGTATAAACAGAGCTGCCTGCTCTGCATTTGACTTACAGTAATAATATTAATTAATTTATACTGTTCCATCTTACTCTTTCACAAGTATTTTTTCCCTCTACCATCAAAAAAAAAGGCATCTTAGTTGAATATTTATTGTTAAAATAGTTATGAAACTGAAGAATCAAATCAAACTAAATAGTAAGCTTTGAAAATTTGCACCTTAATGGTGGATTTAGTCAAGCAGGGCTTTTTCAGGACTATCAAAATCTCTTTGAATATGAATCACAAATTCATCACTATCTATCTGGAAAGTTCAAAGAACTTTAACATTTTACCAAAGAGTTTGTCTGCTCTGACCGGCAGCAAAGTAAATATGATGGGTGGTCTGTTTAAGGCACCTGTCCAAGCCAAATCACATTGCATTTTCATAGGATCAACATTTGCAAACATTATAGCTGTTGCATCTACAAAAATGCATGGGAATATCTCCAAAGCAGATGGCAACTAGCACATCACAAAAACATGCAGATTCCTGAGCCAATTTGTATAGCAAAACAGCATCTACCACAGAGCAAAGGGAAGAATAATTAGTATATTCAAACACTCAGAACTTCCCAACATCCCACGGTTTAGGCAAAGGACAATGAAAAGTAATTGCTCTCACATAATACTGGCTTTCACTTGGACAGGACCTACTTACAGCAGGATTTATTCAACTGAGTAATTCCCTTTGAATCTGAAAGAGTACACAATTAATTTGAAAATATTGGCTAAATTTTGCATAATGGAAAACACAAGAATCCAAACAAGGAACTTCTTAATGAGAACATTTCATTATTTCTGAGTCAGTTCTTATAAACCAATGTGGTTCTAATGTCATGAATATATCAAATTTTATTGTAACTCACAGGTATCTAATACAGTCCACATTTCAAGACCACATTTAGCAATCTGCACCCACATAACACAGAACACTTTGTGCCAGATTTCTTCATATAATGCATGCCTAGGTCTCTTTGCAATTGTTTCTAAAAACACTGATAATGTTATGCAAACATTACCTACAATGTTTCCCATTGTCTGAATAGAGAATTTTTAAATTTTCTACATAATCCTCTCTGTTAATCGACTCAGAACGGAATTATCCAGAGGTGGCTGATTTTGCAGATTTCACGTGTGAGAATTCATTCAGATATGTAATGGAAAATCTGCCCTACAGCTACGTGTGCTTAGCACAGATCCAACACCCCGTGGATAACCTTTCTACAGTGACCTGTTCATATTTTTCATACTCCAATTCCATAGTTCTCTGCTGCAGGAAACAAAACAAAACCTTGTTATTGCTAGCTTGATGGTGCTGATTTGAAAAATGTAGGTACATTTCAGATACGACATGACTGGCTTTTAACTATTTTGTGGCCACTCAGCCACCACACTCCAACCAGGACTGTTTGCAGATCCAAACCGGGACCCAAATAAATTTCTGAGTGACATAATTTTCAGCGGCCTGCTAATAATACTATGCCCATGACACGGAATCCAACAATACAAAACCAAAGCCAAACTTAGGATGTGTTTAATCTCACCTAACTTAAGATGTCCATACTTCAGGTAGATATAGCTGAGCTCATGGCCATAACTGAAACCAGGATTCTTTACAGACCACAGAAAACAATCACTGCCTCTACTCGCTACAGAAAAGGGACAATGCTACAGATTCAGAAAAAGATATGCGAAGTCCAACTAAATAAAAGAGTAAGGACCAGCCACAGATTTTATCCTCAGCACACAGAAAAAACTGTACATACAGAATTTGTTAACAGAGGTTACAGAACTACTCTTTCGGGACATTTAATTTTAAAAAATTAAATAAAAGTTAAAAAAATCTATATATCATAGTCATTCTGTACCCTGTTTTTATATTCAAGCATAAAACCATCTATAGGAAAAATGCACTGATGCATAGTGCATGCCCTTCTGTAACCTCTGGTCTGTGACAAAACAGATTCACCAGAGTGTTTTACTCCAAAGCACCATAAACATTACCTCAAAAACCTGAAGTACAATATTTCACTTTTCATCCTACCTTAGTTTTACTTACATATTTTTGTATGAACAAGCTGCACACTGTTTTGGAAGAACATGATGCAATGACACAAAAGTAATTTAAAATGGAGCACTGTCCTGGGGTGACGTTATGATGCTTGTATCCCCATTCATCTGTTCTGTGCCTTTAAGACCGGCTCTGAAGAGTGGAAGTTTTGTTTGGGTTTCTCTTATCAGGGACACAGAGACGAGCAGTACATAGGGCTGTTTTTCACTTCTTGCTTTCCGCTTGCTGCTTTGCTTGCTCTCTTTTCTGCTCTTGCTTCTGCTCTGCTTTGGCCTCTGCTTATTAGCTAGCTCTAGCTAAACAGTCCACATTCCTTCCTGGAATGTTTCTCCTCTCCTGTTTCTGTGACCATCTCGAACCTGCTCCGGACTGGGACCCGAAGGTTCCGACTGGAACACCGAAGGTTCGGCTGCAGCAGCTGCCCCAGCGCCGGAGGGACTGAGAACAGAGCAACCACCCCCGAAAGAGACTTTCTGATTTTGTCATCTTTCTCAGAGCGGTGTCATCGGGTATTGTTCATTTTGTGTGCTGGGGGGTGCTGTGCCTGAAATAAACAGGTTCTTTCCACCTCTCTCCAAGGAATTTTTTCCCGAACCGGTTGGGGGGGAGGGGCCGTGTGGGTTTTGCTTTCTGGAGGGGCCCTCCTTTGCAGATTCTTTAACAAATTTGCCCTAAACCAGGACAAGCACATTCAACTTAAAGAAATGGGGGTTCCATTAATGCACTGTCTGAAAGTGGAAATGTATCTTTAGGACACCCTCTGATTTCCAGTCTTCCAAAGGTCTTGGTGGTTGAGCTTGTCAAGTAGTCACAACACTGTACTGGAAATGTGAACAAAATATCAATTTTCCCAAATGAAATGCTACATACTTAGGCCAACATAAACTTGATAATCAGAATTATCCCTCTGTAAGTTTGACCCCAGGGTGTGGTGCTGCACAGCTGAGGAGCTGAGCTAACAAATGTTGAAAAAAAGGAAAACGCTGCTTTATGGCATCCTGTAAATTGGCACAAAAAATTGCTCACACCTACACCCCAATCTTTACAAATAACAGCCAAAATGTGGAAGCCATATAAAGTTCCACTGGTATGAAAGCAGGAAAAAAGCAACAAACAGTTCTGTCAGGGAGTTCTGTAATACATGTTTCCAGTGTTGATATAAATCTCTAGATTTCACCTGCTCAGGCCCAGAAAAGGTAAATTAACCAAAACCAATGTGAATACGATTACTTTCTACTTGCATATTAAAAAAGCACCTTCTGCCATTTCCATGGTCAATGGCATCACAAGACTGTGAGTCCAAAAGATTCTTGTTGTATTCAACTTACCTTTGGATCAACTAGAGAGTTACTCTAGACTGACAGTAAGGTAACCAAAACCAGATTTTACCATTAAGAAAGCAAATGTAGATTTTCTCGTGACTGTATTAAGTCTTGCCAATATATTTATATGAGCAAAGCTCTCTTTCAGACTTCCAATTTATACTGGCAAAAGCATTCCGCATTGGCACAAGATGCGTCAGTTGGATAGCCTGCATTTCTATGGAGAAATTGAGAGAGCTTTCTAGCCTAGCTGCGTTATTTGAGAGTGTGGCATGTTCGATATGCTCAATTCATCTACACATGAAAGTGAAATGGGGCAGCAGTGCTCTGGGCACATTCATTTATGAATTGCAATGCAGAAACCTCAGTAGAATATTCCTATTAATTTCAAGAATTTCTGTTTTGCAAATCCGAACTTTAAAAATTGAATCAAATTTTAGGAGTTTTAAAATAGCAGTCTTGGGAGTATTTTCGTGCATGTCTGGATTTTAAGGGTCATGTTTTCACAGCTTCTTTCTCCACTTATAGTGCCTATGTCCTTTTAAGGCAACAAGAATCTGAGATTTATCTTCAATAACATATATGCAAGAACACTGGTCCTTGAGAGAAATACCAAAACACAACAAAATTATGAGGTGTAACCAACTTGCCACATAAACAGGTTAAACTAATGAAGGATCTTTCATTCCCCATGGAGCCAAATCCTTCCACAGCACTTCAGTCTTCTGCAGATCTCCCACGTTCAGGTGTGTTCACAGCCCAGGAGGAGAGTGCTTGAAATACTGCCTGATACATAAGGCAGCTCTGCTAGCAACTTTCAAACCCATGTAAAACCATTCACAACAACATATGAAATAATGGCAGACACCACTAGTCCACATATTAATAGAAAGTAGCTTCACTGTTTGCTGAGAACACTGTATGAATATGATTTTGGTAAGGCTTGAGCATGTCTGCGAAATTCTTTGGGGAGGTTGGGTCAAGGAACATCCCTCCAGTGTCCAGCAGGCTCTGAGCTAAACAAGATGGGCCAAGGAGCTTGCCTGGAAGGTGCCTGAAGATGCAGCAGCTAAGCGGACTACCATATGAATCAGAAATAGCAAACCTGCTGCAAAAAGCAAGCAGAAGAAACACACAGGCACCACAAACTTAGCCAAGCCTGGGTTTGTTTTGGCAGCTTGTTGGCTAGGTACAGGCTCAGATTCCTGAAAAAGGGAACAGCCTCCTGTTGTCCCTGGGACAGAGCCCTTGTTTGTTTTCAAATAAATTGGATGGCATGCAGTAAATATCTGGCTCCTGCTAGCAAAATTATCTCTCAAGACCCTAAATACTGATTGACTCTTGGGCCAAGAAGAACACTATCTGTTTATTTATTACTTGTTTACCTTGTTCTGGTAACTAGAAACATTGGGTCAAGATCTCATGCTGCCAGACAGTATTCATACTTGCTTTTCTCTTGTGGACTGACAACCCTTACCCAGCTCCACACTAAATCCTACCTATGATGCACGATATTATTGATGCAGCCCAGCCATGGGTCTTTTTTTCTAAGAAACAGGAGAATGCAGCCCCAAAACATACTCCTGACTGGACAGAAAACAGCTTTTCAAAATCTATGTATTTTGAAAGTTGATCATTTGCTAAAGACTCAACTATTTTAAAAGATTGAATGGAAATACATTTTTGTTTGGTTTGGTTTGAGCATGACCAGTTTTGCATGATAAATGGACCACTAGGTTGTGTGCCTGAATAGTAATTTCTGTGGCATTTCCTACCTCTACTGTGGCAGTTGTGCAAAGAGCTTTTGATAAGAACTTTAAAAAATAAACTATGTCAAGATGTATAGAAAGCAGAAAAATAAAAATATAATATTTGACATATTCTATGTCAAAACACTGGCACTGAGTTCCAATACATGAAACCACCTGCAAATTAGAGGACAGTTTCTTGTTTCTATCAGACCACAGTAAGTGGCATGAAGTTCTAAAAAATAGGGGACAGACCCTTGTGCCCTTAAGAAGGGTAGGAGAGGGAAGCAATGTACTAAAGAGTCAAGTTCAGCATTTAGTTTTAATGCTCAATAATGAAGAATACAAGTAGCTTCACTCAATTATGCCATCTCCTGATATGGAGATGATGATAATCCCACACTACTGAGAAAGAAAATAAAGGGGGGATTTGAAAAGCTTCAAACATTTGATACTTTTATTTCCACACCACAATCCCTGCTTCTGTCAAAATCACCTAGATATATAATAATAACATAATAATAGAATCATAAGGATTATATAATAATACAACCAATTAGAAATCAGATGTAATTCTTTGTAACCACCAGTGAAGCATCTATGGATTAACTCACCTACTAAAAAAACCCAGCAGTAACTGTACAATACCTGAAACCTATTTATCAATATTGAGTGCAGGAGCCTTAGCCCTGCATACACAGCTGTAGCAGTTTTTCTGGATGTTATATATGTACACATGCTGAACATAAAAATTACTCTGCAACATACTCCTTTCAGCGAAAGTAAATTCCAAAGTGCAAAGCCATTTTAAATGAGAAAAAGTATCAAAATGGTTTCAAGCAAATTAAAGTCTTCTGTTTTTTTCTGAGCAGAGTCAGTGTGAGAGAACAGAACCTAATCAGTGAGCACTTAGAGCAAGGGCCTATCCGAAGGAACAAAACAAAGCTCACACTTAACATTTACTTTCTTGGAAAACTTAAATAAGGCTACATATTTCCATTTCCATATTTATTTCACATTTAAGTCACAATGTAACCCATTTATTTCATAAAGGCCAGAAAAAATAAAAAGAGAAGCAATTGCAACAGAATATGTTTTTTAAGGGTGTGCGATCACATTTTATTAACGCTGTGAAATGTAATAAATTCCTTTTGGAGATGTTACATGTCAGCAGTGAAAGACTTGTAAAACACCACAAGCATTAGAGCTTAAGCATATGTTAGTTTAACAAAATTTGCAAGGTATTTCCATATTGCCTATAATCTCCTACAGTTATTAACATACTATTAATTCATTCAGGAGAGTCCTTTCAGTTAGTAAGGCTAGTTCTTAGGAGCCACAATTTCTATGGGCTACATCTCTCTGCTTCATTGGTTTTACAGCTCTGGCCCAGAAAAAGAATTATAACCCTATTCTAGTTCTTACTCCAGGCATGTTTCCTCCTTCCTTCTCCTTTAGGTAGAAGGCAAAATGGGCAGGGAAGGGGGCTCTTATTCCTCTGACAACAGAAAACTCCCAGAAACAACAGAATCACCTACTGGCCAAGTCTGAGAATTTGATTTATACCCATTACCATATGAAGGGTGGGTTTGGGGGGTTTTTAAAAATTTAATTAAATTTCATAAATCATTTAATGTCATTTAAAATCTTTAATATTCAATATAATTTATAAACTTCAAGAGAAACCAAATAAAACATTTTCCTCAGGTATAAATAACAAGTTATTACAGTATATTTGTTGTCATTCAAATTGTAACACACCACTTTTCCATTTATGTTTGTTCAGAGCTCCTACTCTCTCACAAGTTTCTAGGAAGACCTCTGTTTTATTCTTGAAAAAAAATTATTAGTCTTTTCCCTGAAGCCAGTCCTGAATAGCCAGCCCTTTATTCAGGGAAAGATTAAGTTAGCTTTTTCTTTGTTTTCTGACAGGAAAAAAAGGATAAATCTTATGCCTGGATTGTTTATCTTAAAACAAACAAACAAACAACAACAACAACAAACAAAAAACAATACACAAAATCCTCCAAACCTTGAGTACTGTTTTTGCATAGTGTGATATTTTATTCTTTATTTTGTTTCTGGCATCAAGCTTTATTTGTTGGCACAAAGAAATCTTGTACCTCCAAGCTTGTAACTCAGAGGCAGGGAATGAATTTATAAGCTTTAAAAACACCTGATCACATTTTGTTCCCATAACTGTGCAGAAGAGTGTTTTCAAAGCTACACATCACTGATGTACCTTTGTTTAGTAACTCTTCACAAATAATAATCCTCAAAAAATGACATTGCTCATGGAAGATGTTAAGACAAAT
Source organism: Ammospiza caudacuta (assembly GCF_027887145.1). Taxonomy (NCBI): domain Eukaryota; kingdom Metazoa; phylum Chordata; class Aves; order Passeriformes; family Passerellidae; genus Ammospiza; species Ammospiza caudacuta. The sequence continues at coordinate 23,052,785 of NC_080595.1, read as the reverse complement.
TAAAAAATTGCAAATAAGCATAATTAAATTAGTGACTCTGTCCTATAATAATAACAACTGAATTTCCTTCTAGGCTAATAAAATAAATGAGCCTTAATGGCTCAAATACCAAAATCAGTTTTGTGTACTAGAAGTCAAAGGAAAAGAAAGTTGTGGCTTAGCTACTAAACACTATCAATAGTGACTTGTTCATTTTGGCACTACACTCCTGAGATTTTGTATTCATCAACTCAACAACTGACACTATAGAAAATTTTAGATATACCTTTCATTTCTTCCCACCATGCAATTTATTCATTTCCCCAACTATCAGATTTTTTTTCCTTCTCTTTACTTCTTGGCCTCACTGCAGAACACTTTCAGATATATTAAAAATATAGCTGCATAGCTGCATTTTGCTAGAGGGGCAAAATAACCAGCGCCCTAAGATTTCATGGTCTAAATAAACAGGAATAGAGTAGTAAGGACAGTAATTTGAACAGAAATACAAGCACAGCATGCTCCTCATACTACACACACACACTGATGTTTCATCTACTGAACCCACAGGCCATTCTGTAGGTAATAACGTGCTACCTCAAGAGGCTAGGGTTTCATTACATTTTTAAGAACTAGCAGGTGCGCCCCTATGGCTTGCCAAAACGCCTTGTGATGAACTGCAAAACTAATCCGTGCACTCGCTGCTCACCCCGGGTCGCGCTGCACCTGGCCAGTGAAATGGCAGCAGTGCAGTTTATGGCCGGCCATCCTTGTCCCATGTCGCAGATCTCAAAGGGCTAAAGCAAGTGGCTAATCTGCACAGCACTAGTGGGGTGAAAACAAATAATTATGATCTTGAACGTGTATAGGTTACCCAAAAGTGCAAAAGTAAGCTCCTACTCCTTATACTCTTATGGCAGTTCAGTAGAGACTAGCGAGAGCGCCAGGATAGCTGTGCTTAGACATGGATTAAGGTCGGACAAGTTGTCAAATGTCGGCAGGACCTTTTTCATGGTGCTCCTTGCAGGTCCTTCAGTCTCCGCAGCGGCTGGAAGGAGCCCCCAGTGCCATCCGCCTTCCCTCAGCCCTCCTGCGGCCAGGCCTCGCCCTTGTAGGGCTGCCCCGGTGAGCTGCTGCCCGACACCTCCCCGCACGCGTGTGCCAGGAAAACCCACAAACGCCAGAGGTTCATGTCCAAAAAGGAGACAGAGGAGTCCTGCAACTTAATTCGTATAAAGGCAGGGAGTCCACAGGGGCACACGCCC